>NC_083107.1:78038045-78351474 GCF_949774975.1 Lagenorhynchus albirostris | reverse complement strand
AAGACACCATAGCACAGAAACAGCAACAGGCATCATTTACTGAACACATCTTATACGTTAAGTACTGTGTCATCTCATTTAATTCTCACAAAGCATGTATATTATAACTGATAGCACACTGTCCTGAAAAATAATTGTTAAAAAATCAGATTTGCAATGTTAGGCTGATAGCGGTCAGAGGGTGAGTTCAGTAAATCTGGTCTGTTTCCAGAATTAACAATAGCAACTACTTTTTTTTTCCTTTGAGCATCTAACACATGTCAGGCATTTTGTATAAATCTCTCAAATCTCAGAGCAATTCTGCAAAATGGAATAAGACTACTCAGTTTGCAGAGGAGGAAACTTAGGAACAGAGGGATGAAACAACTTGCCCACCAGGTACACACTAGAAGGAGGTCACAGAGCCACGATTTAAACCCAGACCTGCAGGATCCAAAGACTGTGCACTTTCCACAAGACGAAAACAGGCCCCAAAATGCATCTTTTTGCTTATTACATTTTGTGTCAGTGTCAGGAATTTTTTCCTATCTGGGGAAAAAGTGGCCTTAAAAACCACAACATGGAAAGGAAGCTTGCAGATACATGGAAACAACTGCTTCCACTTCGGTGATGGTAGTAATTAGTTCTTCCAGTTTTAGGACTGGAAGATTTCTGCTTATGTACAATGCAAATCACAGTCTCGGTCATGATCAGGATCATGGTCCTTTAGGCCAAAGAAAGATCAAAATTTTATGTATGGCTCAATTTAAAAAATAAGTAAGACCTATGACCTGAATTTCTACATTCAACCTTCCTACTCTAAATGGATTTTTCCTGGTTTGAATTTTTACTTATCTTCTTTTTCAATGTTATAACATACTTTTAAGAAGCTAAGTTGCCTTAAATCCCCTCTCTACACACCAACTATTCTCAAACTCCTCAACTAAGTCAAGAAGAGAAGGCCACAATTGAGAATTCTTCACCATGTGACAATCTGGACACAAACCTGCCTATGAGCGACAGCAACCCTCAGGCAGAGGTTCTGTGTCACTCCTGTTTCAATGCAGGAAAAGGTAGGTGCATTATAGCTCGTTCACCTCCCCACAGCTACAGCATGCTCTTGCCCATCCTTATACTTGAGACCAAAAGAATCCTACCAGGGAATATGAAATTGACTGTGCAAAACAGCACAGCACAGAGTCCCTTCCCAGGGGCCTGAAAGAGGCAGCACTGAACTAACCGGCAGAGATGAAGAGGTATCACGATCTCTGCCACCCAAGCAAAATCACTTGGATAATTAATCCCCTGGGTGACGGTAAAAGTACGTACTAGAGTGAAATGAAAATGTAGGATGTATGGCCTTCAGGTCTGCAGTTTAAATAAGAAGGAACAGACGGAGTGTTATCAAGGCTGGCAGTGAGAGGCACTTCTGGCCCTTATGTAAGCCTTTGCTCACTAGGCCCCATGCGCTCCAGCCACAAAGGCGTTCCTGTAGTTGCTCAAAAAGGCCAAGAACGTCCCTGTCCCAGAAATGCCTGAAATACATTCCCTCTGCCTGAAATGCCTTTTCTTCCATTCTCCAATAGTGAGCTCTTTTTACGTCCGAGAGAGGCCTTTCCCATCTGCTCCCTGTGCATTTCCTTTATGGTACTTATTATGACCAGCAATTTATTTTTTAGTTGTTTTTAACTGTGTGTGTGTGTGATGGGGGTCTCCCCAATTAGAATATAAGCTCTATAAAGGTAAGGATGTGTCTGTCTTGTTCAGCATTTAAACCTATGGTGGGTACACTAAGGTACTAGGAAAAAGATAATAATAATATTTAATGAATAAACAAATGTGGTACTATTCTATCAGCTAGAAACATCCTCTGCCATTTCAAAATGATCCCATATTCGAAACTTACAGACACACATGGAGTCAGCAGGACTGGTAAGAACAATAACAGGAACAATCTCGACAGCATTAAAGAGCCCCCGGCTATACGCTTTCCACAGATTTTCTCTAGTCTCTACAACCATACCAGGTGGGGATGGTGGCCCCTTAACTGAGAAAACAGTGACCCAAGAGGATTAAGAGACGTGCCCAGGTACACAGCTGGGGGTATGGGCAGCAGAGCTGGATCTTGTAATGTGGCCTGACTCCAAAACCCATGCCCTCACTGGTAGTTAATGTTATCTGTAAGATGCACCAAAGTGTCTAGAACAGCCTAGAGGTGAAGATGGCTGTGAAGGCTGCAGTGAGTGAGAAATCAGCCCTGAGCTCAGGGAGCTGAACACGCCCTGGGAGAACCAGTGTCCGCCAGAGGGAACCGACTCCAGGTGTACACAGCCGCTCAAAGCCATCACTGATGTTGAAAACTACCAAGAAAAAGAAAGAAAATGGGAAGAATAAGGGGAAAAAGGAGACCGGGAACTCCAGTTTGGGTGTTTACGACAATTATCTCTTTCTTACAGGAGTGAAATTCCAGGAATAAACTACCATTAATTATGGATCATGTGTCAGGTACTGTAGGTTTGATATTTCACCAGGAAGTCATTTAATTTTTATGACACCTCACTTAGAGTAAAGGAAAATGAGTTTCAGAGAATTGAATTCTCTTGTGCAGGGACACACAGCTGGAGAGACACAGGATTTGCTCTAGGTTTCTTGATTGGAAGGCTTCTGCTCTATTGCACAATGCTGCCTCACCCGACCTGTGTGTCTGCTTATCTGTACATTCGGTGAGACGAGGAAATACCTCCAAATTCAACCAAAAGGAAGGAGAATGTAAAATTATAGAAAAAATCAACTTCGGGGGGAAGATGGCTTTTATAACAGAACAGTAATACAAAACCCTAAGGTACGGAACATTATTTTTCTTGCAGTTCTGACCTATTAGTTTCCCATTGGCATTGACTCAACAAGTAAATATTGGGCAATTTCTATTGTACTAACAAGGCTGATCTTTAATACTTGTGTTACTAAGCTGAACTGAATAGTAAGGCAAACACCAGGCTTTTAAGTAAAGAACATGAAGCAACAAACACCACTTGCTAAATCAATATTAGGTGTTTTGTCACTCACAAGTAATGACAAAACAAGAGGTAATGATTTCCTGCTTTTCTAATTTCCGTGCGTTTGTATAATCACACCACTATCAGGTATAATGATATGCTGGGAACAGTCTTGCACGTTACTAGAGTGCCTGATAATTTATAATATATTCAGAGACCAATGGAGCATCCTGTCTGTACAGACATGACCACCTTTTATGTCACATTCAACGAAAGGAAAAAGATATTTAATAAAATGCCAAGATTTTTTTACGCTAATGTGCGTATAAGAAGGAACATTTATTTGAACATATTTCTATGCCTCAAAAATGGTGAAGTCAGTACAACATTTATCATAGATAACACTATTACCCATGTAGCAATTTCATAAATACTAAAACGTAGAGGGTACAATTTCAAAGATATTAATCAAAATTAAAGATGATGAGTTATAAGCAGGTCCTGACCATTCCATGCTACCTCCACTTCTTGAAACTCTTCCTTCCCATGGCTTGCCTAGAACAAGAGCCCTTCCTCTTGATTGCTCTTTTTGTCCCTTTTGCTAGCAGCTCTTCCTCTATCACTAATTGTGGAAGGTCCCCGAGGTCTGTCGTAAGTCTTTCTCCTTTTCTCATTCTATGTTCATCACCCAAAGCACACCCACAACATAGCTTATTTATCATCTATGTGCACATGGCTCCCAAATTAGCATGTCCAGCTCCCCCTTCTCTTTTGAATTCCAGATCTATAAGATGCACTGTCTGCTTGACCTTTCCTCTTGGGAATTCAATGTGTATAAACTTTTCCATTCCTTTGCCTTTTCCTCACCCTCCCCTGAAATACCTTGTGTCCTTAACTAGTGTTTTCTGTCTCAAATGATGTCACTGTCCAAGAGGCAGACCAAGTAAAATCCTGGAGATAATTCTTGACTCTTCTCCTTTCACTCACCTTCATAGCTAGTTTATTCTTATTAATCAATTTATTTATTACCATTTATTTCACCTTCCAGGTATCTCTGAAACCCATTCTCACCTCTCCTGTACTTTCAAAGCCCTCCTCCAGGCTATGGTCACCTGTCCTGCAGTCTATTACTACCATAGCTCCCGAACTGGTCCATATATGTCTATGCTGGCCTCCCTAAAATCTTTCCTCAACATTGTCGCCATAGTGATCTTATCAAAATGCAAATCTGATATTACCTCCCTCTCTTTTACCAGAATCTTTAAATACCTTCCTATTACTCTTAGGAAAGAGTCCACAGCCCTGGATAGGGCCTGTACGGTCTGGCTGCAAGGTCTGGTTTCCAGGTTCTCAGCAGCCCCATATCACCCCGTGCTCCACTGACTCTCAGGGCATCACCACCCACCTGTTAGGCTCAAAGACATCATGTTCCATCCTGTCAAAGGGCTTTTGCACTCAACTGTTTTGCCTCCCTAGAAAATGCTTCTCATCTCCTTGTAGTGTACTTAATTTTGAGTCACTATTTAGGTCTCAGCTCAAGAGTTATTTCTTCAGGAAAGCCTTCCCTAACTATGCCAAATCCCCTATTTGGGCTCTCTTACACAGCGCCTATAACAGCTTTAATTTCACATTTGCTTATGTCATTATTCAATTATAATCTGTCTCCCACCGTAGACTATGAGTTCCAAGACAGCTGAAATTTACTGACTATTGTAACCCTAGCACCTAACACTGTTCCTAGTACACAAGAGATTGTCAATAAATATCTTCAAATAAATGAATGAATTAAAGTCTCAAACTCAGGACTATTATTACTGAAAAACAAAAACTAAGACTACAGTTAGCGTATTGGTATGTCAGAGACATATGAAGAGAGACTATACAAAGACACTGGTCTACTACAGCTCAAAAGGAAAAGTGCAATTGAACAGTATGACTTCAAGATTCCTTTAAAATAGACTGAAAAGAAAGACACGGAAATAAACTTGCATAAGAGTTGTATGCATGGGCTTCCTTGGTGGCGCAGTGGTTGAGAGCCCGCCTGCCAATGCAGGGGACACGGGTTCGTGCCCTGGTCCGGGAAGATCCCACATGCCGCGGAGCGGCTGGGCCCGTGAGCCATGGTCGCTGAGCCTGCGCGTCCGGAGCCTGTGCTCCGCCAACAGGAGAGGCCACAGCAGTGAGAGGCCCACGTACCGCAAAAAAAAAAAAAAGAGTTGTGTGCTTACCCACTGTCGGTGAACAGGAACTCCAAATGGGTCATGAAAACTTCCCAACAGGAGACACTGTAGCGCTGGGCCAGAGAAAGAGCAATGCTGTAGACGTTCTCCTCAAGCGTCCTTCACGAACGTCCATCAGCCAGAGGGGAAGGGGGAGGAGAGAAACACATGACCTTAATCAGCAAAGAAGACGCTCGTTAGGACCGCTCTCCAGCTGACAGGGGTGCAGTCAGCACAGTCCTTAATAAGACATTTCACAGTAAGTCAGGAAAAGTACACCGAAGGAATTTGAATGCTCTTTTTATCTCTGTGGTGCATTGCAATTGACGAATTGTCTAGATCAGTGGACCTCAACCGAGGGTGATTCTGTCCCCCAGGGGACATTTGACAGTGTCTGGAGACATTTTTGAGTGTCACTGTGGGTGAGGAAAAGGAGAGAGCTGCTGGCATCTAGCAGGCAGAGGTCAGCGAGGCTGCCGACCATCTACAATGCTCAGAACAGCCTTCCCACAACAAAGCATGACCCCGTCCAAAATGTACTGAGGTCAAAAAATTCTGATCTAGATACCGGAGCCTACAGTCAAAAAGCAGTAGAAAGGAAAGGGATCCCTACCCTACAGATAGATATTTGAGAAAGCACAGTTAGTCACTCAACAAATTTTTGTTTTCTACATTGGGCCAGTTACTATCCTAGCTGCTGAGGACATAAAAACAAATAAGATATTTCTTGAGGAACTTACAGCCTAATGGAGGATGTGAAATGTGAACCAGGAATCAAACAGAATGTGGGGAGTGCTAAAAGAAATGCTACAAAATACTGTGAGGATGGAGACGAGAGAGTGACCAATCTGAGCTGAAGATCGGAGAGTAAACAAGGATTAAATACGTAGAGGCTGTAAAGAGGGAGAAGAGACAGATGGGCTTCTGACATAGGAAGCAGAAGGGGGCGTGGTGTCACAACCATGACCATACAGGCCAGCTGAAGGACCTGTATCTTATCCTGTAGGCAATGGAGAGTCAGTGGAAAGTTTAAACCAGGGAATGGTATCATCAGATTTGAGAATCTCTATGCATATAAGGAATTCTGGTCCAGAGCACCTACATAAAGGCCATTTTGGTAAGACTACTGCAAGACCCCTATTTCCCAGAAGTAGAGGAAATATAAGGATGGAATTCTTGGTTGGAAGAATGGTGGACAAAACCACAGAAACGGGAATGAAATACCTGTTATCATTAAGTAATACTGCTAAGACTGTACTTACCCCAGCTAAGGAAGCCAGGACATTTATACATTTGATCAGCCTGGAGTTGGCAAATGTTTTCTGCGCAGAGCTTGACAGTAAATCTTTTAGGCTTTACCACCATACAGTCTCTGTAGCATATTCTTCTTTCTATTGCTTTTTATTCTTGTTTTTCCACAAAGCTTTAAAAATGTAAAAAACATTCTATGCTCATAGACTATAAAAAAAGAGGCCAAGGACTGGGTTAAGTCTGTCAATGCCTGGATTATTAGGTAACTGTCAAAAATTATTTCTTGGGCTTCCCTGGTGACACAGTGGTTAACAATCCACCTGCCAGTCCAGGGGACACAGGTTCTGAGTCCTGGCCAAGGAAGATCCCACGTGCCGCGGAGCAACTAAGCCCGTGCGCCACAACTACTAAGCCTGTGCTCTAGAGCCCGCGAGCCACAACTACTGAGCCCACGTGCCACAACTATTGAAGCCCGCATGCCTAGAGCCTGTGCTCGCAACAAGAGAAGCCACTGCAATGAGAGGCCCTCACTCCGCAATGAAGAGTAGCCCCCACTCGCCACAACTAGAGAAAGCCCGTGTGGAGCCACGAAGACCCACCACGGCCAAAAATAAATTAATTAAAAAATTTTTTTCTTAAAGTACTCATTGAATACCAATATCCACGTGACAGATGAGAATTCCTGGAGAACAGGAGCCATTAGCAGCTCACTCTGCCTACTGTGGGAGTCTGGCATGGTGCCTGACACCAGGCGCATGCCCGGTAAGTAGTCACATCTTTATTATCTGATAAAAGTAGGAACTAACCAAACTATACTCTGTTCTCCTCAAAGTCACCCTAACCACTGAGAATGTAATCACTAAGATACAGAGACGACAGAGGACAACTATAATGCACTCACAGAAAACAACTGCCACTAAAGGGACGTACAATTAGGAAGAGAATAAAGAATGGTCACATCTGAAGGTGGAGCCGCAGAACAGAAGGAAGCAGGTCCTTCGAGGATCCTTGTATGTGAGGCGCTAAAATGCCATCTCCAAGTCAGAACTGCTAACTCAGAAAGCCCACAGACACTCTGAGACATTTTAAACAAGCCATCTAAAGACTGCTGTGTATTCTTCTAACCAACAGATTGTGGAGAAGATTCTATTATATATTTATCAAAAGCATATGTTTGTCCTCAGGACATACTTCAAATAGCATATGCCAGCTGGATACTTAAAAAGAAAAGACAAAGACCAAAAGCCAAATGTAAGGCGCGCCGTAACGACTTTTATTCTGCATAGTAACCTCTCTTCTAAGAAACCATGAGCATGGCTCCAAGGATTACCAAATGCCCAAAGAAAAAGCCCACTGGACTTGGAAATAGGAAGCCCCGGCTCAACTCCTGGCTGTGTGGCCTTGAACAATCCTTTAAAGCTCTGTGGTTCTCAGATTCCTCTTCCAAAAGTAAGGAGGTTGGATTAAATGATCTCTTTGGTCACTTTCAGATTGGATATTAAATGACCCTATGAAATTATGAACCTCCAGGAGAACAGAGGGGAAGAGAAAAAAAAATTCTATTATTTCTCTTCTTAACTTAATTCTGCTATAGGTTGTTCCAACTCTCTCGCTTTGATCTCTCTGTTCCCCGCCTCACTCTAAAGAGAATCTGGGGTGTCTTCTAGTAGGAAAGAAGCCCAGGCTAATATAAAACTATTACAGAGTACCAAGGTTACTTTGCCACTTTCTTTAAAAAAAAAAAAAAAAAGAATAATGATGAAAAGTAGCATATACCACTACCATAACCAAGCCTATCTTTGTTATTTTAAGGTAACTTATCAGGAGAGAGAAATAATCGTTAAACGTAACCACAATTTAACCTCGTTTCAAGGGCTGGAAGCCTAGACTGAACTGCATACCAATGCTTCCTTGAGAATTCAATCCAGCAGTGTGGGGAGGGCACATGGTGTGAAGATGTGATGCCTTTGGCATGTGGCAAATCAAGGTTAAAGTCACAGTTGTGATCTTTACCACCTATGTAAACTTGGGCCACTTACTTTATATCAATGAGCCTCACGTTCTTTAGCTGTAAGATGGGGATATGTCATACGGTTATGTCATACGGTTATCTTTAAGGGTTAAAAGATGTTTATAAAATAAAGTTTACAGAGCACCTAACACAGTTCCTGGCCCATGATAAGCATTCCACAAATTGGGGTGTTAAAAACGAAACATACCTCTAACTTAATAACCACTGTGGGTGAACACACTTTAAAAAACTTTTTTTTTTCACTTTCCCACCATTTGACATGTAATTCTCATTTGATCTGAACTCATCTGATCTAAAACAAAAAATGAAGACGAGTATGAAAACCAAGGGGAATTCCATACCTAGAAAGGGACCTTCCCAACCGTACCGCCATCTCACACAAGGGCTTGCTTTTCTCTTGAGAGCGGTAAGGGACAAAGGAAAGAACGGCAGCTGCTACAGGCCTCGAACAAGAAAGTGCTCAAGTGGTTAGCTCTTCTTTCTCTAGAAACCCAGGACAGATAAAGGTGTCCTGGACCCATAACACTCAGTCCCTCCTCTTGTACTAAGTCAACGGTACCTAAGTTTTAACATACTGAGGAAATTAAACGGCCATGTAGTAGCAAAGTGAGACTCTAGCCAGGAATAAAAGGGAATCTTGTTTTTAAATTTCTATAGTAAGCTTGACACTTTTCACCCCTGATCACACTCTATCACCTCTAACATGGTACTGGTATTGGATTATCAAAATCATGGGAAGCTTTTTAAATAATTCCCATCCTTACTACTTAAATCTGCAGGCTCAAAATACCGTCTGCATCACTGACCCATTTGGGAAGACACACACATCCCTCACAGGATAGGAAGAAGCAGGGGAAAGCCCTTTTTATAGCAGCCATGAATGTGAATCTTCACAGGACTGTGATTAATAGTCCTGGTAACTCAACTTGTTCTTGTACGTTCTAAATCCATCCCTTTACGAGACGAGGGTATTCCTTACTCTGCCAGACCGAGGATGGTTTCCCGTTTGTACTGGTCATCTGCAGTAAACCGTTGCACATCCACACCCTTCCGCAGGCCCTGGAGGATCTGAGCCTGAGTGAAGTCCAGGAGGCGCTCGTTGTAGTACTGTAACTGCTTGGTCAGTGCAGCGAGCTCCTCAGGCCAGGCTTCCTGTCCGTATCGAGTCACGTGCCTGGTGACCATCTTGATTAGCTCTTTGGGATCGGCCTATGAGTAACAAAAAGACTAATTAAAAAAAAAAAAAAAAAGAGTAAAGTGGGAAGAAGATCATGTCTGCCAGGCACCTGTTTGACCCTTCACACTGCTGCCATTTAGTCCAGGCTGACAACCACGCTGAGGAGGCAACTGCAGAGGCGGTGCGTTTTGCAGACCACAAAGACGGGACACAGAACTGACTCTAGGAGCGGGTTTCTGGACTCCTGCTCCGCTCTTCCACCTTAAAAATCACCACCCACTTAAAGAATAATGTATGCTTGCTTTTTCAACTACCATCACCCTATACCAGATCTCTTCCCCAATTATCTGATCATTTATAATAATTCACCCTGGAAGTAATTTTTATCATCATTGCCCCTAGATAAATTTTCTTTGGACCATCTAAGTGTTCTCAGTAACAAAGAGCTGCAGTTCAATGATTCCACAAGAAATGCCTAAATAGCTAAGTAGAAGAATGTTTTCTCCAGGGAAAAGTGAGGGGAAAAAGCCCCATCCCTGTTCCTGAAATCATAAATTTTTCTAGTTTCATAAGAAAGTACGCAACCAATTTTCACTCTGCTCAATTTGGGGCTCAATGGGATATTGTTCCTTAAATCTAGCAGCTTCTTTAACAGCAATACAATTATTCCAACAGAACAAAACCCGGAACTGAACGGCTGACAGGAAAGGAAAATACGTGGTTAACCAACCACAATTATTTACATTAAAGCTGGTCCGGGTGTCCACAAAGCAACAGCAAAGCAGCCATGATTCTGGAGTTACCTAATATGTGGACAACATGAACTCAATCCCTCCCAATTTCTGGGAAAATATGGCGCATATTTTAATACCAGCAAATTAGGAAGAAAACTCCAGAAATCTACCTTTGGTTCTCAGAAACACGTCTGATTACCGTAAGCCATCAGCATTTCTAATGTGTGAGCCATTATTCTGAGCTACACACGAGATTCGTCAATGTCCAGTCCATATTACCTAACCTAGCCTGACATTCTCTCTCGATCCTGTTAAGGAACAATCTGGGAGTACCGATAAAAACCAATTAAAGAAATCTTGGATTCCAACAGGTGGATTTAAGAAAAAGTCAACCTTACTCAATTTTTCCCCTACCCCTAGGCAGACACTGAGTCTGCCTGAGACAGAGACACTGAGATACGTGTCTCAAGTCAAAAGATGTGCGTTTGAAAACTAATGCTCTGAAGTAAGCAGCTATAAGACCATCTGTCATTCATTCAACAAGTATTTTTTGTGCACCCATTATGTACCAGGTGATGTACTAAGATGTGACCCTTTCCTCCAAGAATTCAGTCTATGAGGAGAGACAATCAAGCAAACAATTATAAAATGGTGTGATACAAGTAAGCACAGGGTGCTATGGGAATACAGAGGAGTGAGACTTGGGCACGTATCAAGGTCTTCTTGGAAGAGTTAATTTCTAGGCTAACTGCTCAGGTATGAGAAGTAAAAAGGCCAGCAAAAAAACAGGGAGACAAATTCTGGTAAAGGGGAGAGTATGTGCTAAGCCTGGATGCCTAAGACCTGATGGGAAGATGGAGTGAATAAAGCTGATCTAACTGCAATAAGAAGTGATTTGGGAATAAGCTGCATATGGCTGGTACTTCCGGAAACGGATATAGGCGAAGGAGACCCCATGCCTCAGCCAACCCCCTCCTACTTACGGACTGAAGCCCTGAGGCACCACCCTGAACCGCCCATCGGGGCAAAGCCCCCTCTGAAGCTGTCTGGTATAGGGATGCTGCTGGGGACCAGCCAGCCTGTCTACACCTGCTCTGCACCCTGGTGTGCTCTGTTGTTGCCTGCTCTTCTCACACCTCATCCAGTTAGCACTTGCCTGCCTAGGAAGAGAGAGAGCAGGTGCAAATATCCAATGATCAGGGTTTCAGGGCAGCAGGAGAGCTCTTCTGTAGGTGTTCTTTCCGGGAACTCTTTGGGTCGGTTTTGCACTCCACCAGCAAACCCACGTTCATCAAAACTGTGAGGAAGGCTTCTTTCCATATACACTCTGACCCTGTGGTTTCAGGCGAGTCCTCAGCCTCCAGTTGCCCAGCGTGCTTTGAGGGAGAGGCTACAGCCAGGCCGTCCATCTCTGAGTGTGACTCCCACCCCCACGCATGCAATCGACCACCTCCCCTCGCCCAAGGGTTTCTCACAGCTATTGCTCCACATTCATGTTTTTACTGTTTGCTTTCTGGCATCTCAAGGACTTGGTCCCTGTATTGGGAGAGTGGACTATATATGTGATCTCACTTCTATTCTCTTTGTATTCTAATACCATTTATGAAACAAATCCCCAAACCAGGTAGAGGGTTAATCTCCAAAATGGCAGCACAGAGCAATAATGAGCATAAATAGTGATATTTACATTGGCTTTTCTTTATCTCATAGAGAGCTTCAAGTCTCCACATACAACCTTCATTTTCGTATGTGGCAAAAAATACCTATTCTCTCCTTTTACGAATGAAGAAAATGGCATGGCAGAGTGTAATAAGCGTGGACACAGAGAAGTTACTAGCTGACCTTGTGCAAGTTACTTAACAACTTCAAATTTGATTGTCTCATCTATAAAATGGCAATATATATAGCTTGCATGGCTTCACAAAGCTTAAGAGACCATACACACACACACACACACACACACACACACACACACACACACACACACACAAATACACAAACCAAGACCTGGCCTTTAGCAGGTGCTCCAAAAGTGAAAAGGATTATGGAATTTACTCAAAGGTATACACCAGTTACACTTTAATTGCACCTCTACTGCACACTTTACACTGCATTCTCTTATAAGTATTAAAACACAGCTTCCAGCAGGCAGAGACCATGGGTACTTAGTGGATTTGTCTTTCCTAGAGCACATTAGAGTTTCTTGAACAAGTCAGGTGTGGAGTAAAACGGAGACACACTGAACAGCAGTTGTAGCTTTTAAGTTAGTAATACTAGTTTATATTCCAGATCCTTCATTTAGCAGAGATGCAATTTGGGGCAAGTTACGTCATGTCTCTGTTTCCTCATCTATAAGAGAGTCAACAAGCACACCATCCTCGTGGTGTGTTGGGAGGCACAAACAAAATATTTTTAAATGTCTTTTTCTCTCTTATTATATGAAAGCAAATTGGGCCCAGCGCTTACTCCCAAGAAACTAAAACTAGTGATTGTCAAAGATGTACACATAAACAACTCACAGAAGGCACCTGAATATAAGAACCATTATAGAAACACAAACAAGAATGCTGGAAACTCCTTAGAGGGAGCAATGGACACTCCTGACTCTTCCGGGGCTCAGTTTCTTCAGATGTAGAGCAAATGAGTCTCACAAGATGATCACGTTTCTAGGGCTAAAATCCTGTGAATGTATAAGAATTCAATCATGAAAATAAAATAAAGCCTTGTAAATCCCTCCAGGTGTGGAACTGGGGAAGTTCTACATCTCATCTCATTGATGCCTCCACTAAACATCAGAACAGATTTCTTTGTTAAAAATACAATTTCAGACCAACAAATTATAACCAGTAGGTCCCTACACAGTTTAAACAACTTTCATACCTTCTCCTTTACTAAGTAGAAATTGTCTAGCCCCTCTGAATAATTTTTACTTCACATTCTCTGTGCATCAAATGTGTTCACTTTTCTAAGAAATATTTAAGAACAAATACCTAATATTTCAGTCTTTGGTATGGAACAGACATAGTGCTAAATACACATGAACTGAATCTCATTTAATACTAACAATCTTGGGGGACCAGAGTCTACTAGTACCATCCTCTTTAAGATGGGTAAGGAGGTGAGTAGCTTGACTAAGGCCATTCAGGGTAGGTGGCAAGGCAAGATATGACTCCCAGGCATAATGTCGCCCAAGAACCAGCCTTTTATATTCGTTGTGCAGGGGGGTATCTCTTAAAATTATAAGAATCTTGACAAGATCAATGTACACACAGCTCCCACCAAATGTACATGAGATCTGGCATTTGAGTCCTTTTACAGATGATCAACTTTCAATGATGGCCTTAATGCTGTCATTCTATATTACATCAGAACTGACCTATTTTTTTAACACACACATTCTCCCTCTCATCCCTTTTACACATATACACACATGTGTAAATACAAATGGTCACAGAGGACACACCACGGTAGATGTTCAACTGGAGATCCTGGTTTGAGCTGTGTTTCCAAGCATTCTGTCTTCTCTAAGAATAACGGAGAGAGATTTAGAACAGAAAGAATTTAGAATATCATTTTCTGTTCAACCTCTTGATATAAATATACCTCCTTTTAAACTTCCATCCTAATAAGGTGGTGAAAAGGGGCATTCTATTAATTCCTTGATGATAGGTCTTCAAGTTTATGGATCAAACATTTGTTAAATGTGTAGGAATATTTTCAATACTTATTTATTGGTAAAACATAATACTAATTCTTTCAAAATCTTCCCAAAACAAAGAGCATTAGCTATGAGGAAAAAACACAGGAACTGGCATCAAAGAACCTGGATTGCTGGTTCTTCCTTCCTGAGCGTCAGGTTTTCCATTATTAAAATTGAGGCAATTTCTCTCTGATACACTCTTCACAGAGACTGAATGAGAGTAGATGGATGGACATGTTGTAAGTTCCGGCTTTCCATGCAAATTTCTCGTCTTACCATCATCACTACTAGTTTCTACCCCTTCCTTCAGGAACTTTACTGGTCATGATTACTTCCAATGTATGACTTAAATTTTAATAATAATTCTTCCCCTGAGCTTATCACAATTTCTCTAAAAATATTCCAAAAGCATCCTCTACTCAGCCCAACACTTCATTTCATACATTCATTCATTCACGGCACAAGTGTACTGCATTAAAGTTTCTAAAGCACTTTCACATGATTTTCATTGACCCTCATACCAACCCAGTGATGGGCACAGGAGACTGCTGTTGCTGTTTTACAGATGCCAACCTGCATGGAAGGCATCCTGAGCTGGGGTCCGGCAGCGAGGAAGTGAGTCCAACCCCCAGCCTCTGGCCTCGTGGGCACCCCACTCCATCAGCCCTTCCTCCCTATCCTGCCAGCGGGGCTCCCTCAATGCTCCACACCCAGCCTCACACCTGAAGTCATGAATTTCTGTGTGCAGAGTATATTCAAACCTCTCTTCCTCTGTTTCCCACCTAATTTCAATGATATGATCCATGGGTATGAAAGCTCCTGGGCTCTAAGAAACTTTTGAAGGACTTTATGGGTAGCTTCAGAATCTCCCATATTCTGGGGCTTCCCTGGTGGCGCAGTGGTTGAGAGTCTACCTGCCAATGCAGGGGACACGGGTTCGAGCCCTGGTCTGGGAAGATCCCACATGCCGCGGAGCAACTAGGCCCATGAGCCACAATTACTGAGCCTGTGCATCTGGAGCCTGTGCTCCGCAACGAGAGGCCGCGATAGTGAGAGACCCGCACACCGCGATGAAGAGTGGCCCCCGCCTGCCGCAACTAGAGAAAGCCCTCGCACAGAAATGAAGACCCAACACATAAATAAATAAATAGATAGACAGAGAGATAAATAGATAAATAAATAAATAAATAAAATTAAAAAACAAAAAGATACTGCAAAAACTGAAAACATAAAAAGGCATCAAAAATTTAAAAAGTGTAGAGAGTTGGGCTTCCCTGGTGGCGCAGTGGTTGAGAGTCCACCTGCCGATTCAGGGGACACGGGTTCGTGCCCCGATCCGGGAAGATCCCACATGCCACGGAGCGGCTGGGCCCGTGAACCATGGCCGCTGAACCTGCGCGTCTGGAGCCTGTGCTCCGCAACGGGAGAGGCCGCAACAGTGAGAGGCCCGTGTACCGTGAAAAAAAAAAAAAAGTGTAGAGTGTTAAATTACTCTAATTTTTTCCCCCAAATTTGGCAATGCAGTTCTTCTATGGGGTGAAAAAAATGCGATTTCTTTAAAGAATATGGTCAAGTCCCTGTAAAAACAAAATGCACATAAATATTTATGACACCAAAATGCTGGATGACTTCATCTACTACTTACTAGAAGAGGTAATAAATCCATTCAGGCTTAATAGTCTCCATTTCTTGGTAATATTGTTTGGAAAGTTTTGAACAGGTGGTATGTTTCCCCTCTAGGGTTGTTATTTGCTTGAAATAATTTTCTACTTGGCATATTCAATTAGTAGCTTAAGAAAACACATTTTAGAAATAGTTTACCATAAAGTTTTGAATTTCATCCCCTGCTGGGTTTGCTTCTCTAGCATATAAAACTAAAGGGCACGTTTCCATTTTTAACTGATTTTATTTTCTGAAACTTTTTAAAAAGAATGATAGAGAAATCACAATTCAAGATGCATTTATGTGGGGAGGGATAAACTAGGAGTTTGGGATTAGCAGAAACAAACTACTATATATAAAATGATAAACAACAAGGTCCTACTGTATAGCACAGGGAACTATATTCAGTATCTTGTAATAACCTATGATGGAAAAGAATATGAACAAGAATATTTACGTATGTGTATGTATGTATGTATGACCGAATCACGTTGTGTACACCAGAAACTAACACAACACTGTAAATTAACTATATTTCAATTTTTAAAAAAAGATGCATTTACAATAATTACAAAGGTAAGATATAAATGAAAAGAATCAAGGTACAGAAAAATGTGTAGAGTTTACTCATATTTGCATAAAAAGTTATTATATAAATACGCATATCCATAAACTATTTCTGGAAGTAGACAAAAGGGAAATACTTTTTGTTTTATCCTATTTTCATCATTTGAGGTTTTTGTCATGTGTGCATTAACATAAAGAGTTAATTAGGACAAATACTAGAAGAGAAAATTCTCTGCAAGTGACCATTTGCCAATCATCATTACAGGTCTCTAAAAAGAAACAGGAACGCCCAGGGGGCTGCTTCAAAGCTCATCCAGGTTTGCTGCCGGGTGTGGCAGACTCGGGATGTGCTTCCCGTCAAGATGCACAGGCTTTTTATCAGAAACAACACCACAAATTATATCAGTACTTTTATTCAAACCTAGTAATCTACCTAAGTTATCATTCTAGCAGCTCAGAACTACAGGGGGTGGGAAGAGAAAATGTGAGAATAGAAACAAGCTGAACTGACAATCAAGTGGACGCTAAGCTTCACAGAGCGTTATTATGTGTGGACAACAAATTGAAACCACTTTGATTTCAGTTTCCAGGATGATTCGTCAGGAGTTTGTCATATCTAATTCCAAACCCAGCAGTGCCGTTTTATACAGGGGGAGATGCTGAAAAGACTCAAATAATGAGTCATTAGGTAGTCAATGGACAACGCAAACATACTTAAAACATCCAGCTAACGTGCCCATCCATGAGGGGTCAGGGCTCGAAACTGTAAAACTGAAGGTTGTCCGAATCACAGCAGCTGGAATGATTCCTCAACTTATTCACATGCCAATAAACAGTCACTGAGTAACTGCAGTGGGTGAAGCCCTGGGGATTCAGCGAAGATGGGATTCCTGCCCTCAACAAGATTACCACGAGGCGAGAAGACAGACTGCATCAGCTACCATAGCCTAAAAGAACCACTCCAGTGGGTGTCTGGAGGAGAGCCGTGAGAGACGGAAATTAACTATACTACAACTTTAAAAAAGGATGCATTTACAATAATTATAAAGGTAAGATATAAATGAAAAAAAAATTATTTCAGGCCGGTATCTGCTGAGGCAGCAGAGAAGACTTCACACAGGAGGCTCTTTTGAGCTCAGACTTACCTATTGATAATGGGAAGAAGAAGGAGGTATTTCAGGCAGGAGAATTACATCTGCACAGGCGCAGAGGTGTGGGAATGGATGTTAAATTAAGAGAAATATACATTCTGAACAGCTGGAGCATAGACCTCAAACGAGCTAGTGTCAGGATCATGGCTGCCGGGGTGAGGAACAGCCGCCAGTCCTCTGAGGGGCTTCCCTGCCATACACAGGAGAGACTTTAGCTGGTAGCCATCGCAGAGCACGTGAAAACATCCTCCTGGGAATGACCCGTTAAGAACTGTGGGCCAGAGATCACTCAGGTCCGAAACACAGTGGCACGCTGCTTCTGACACAAAGCTAGGGCGGCAGCACATCCAAGTAAAAGGAAGGTAAAGACTGGGGTCAGGAGCTCTAAGTGACAGGTGTCACCTTCTCCCAGAGCATCCCTGAGCAAGTAACCGCATTTCTCTGTGTCTTACTTTCTGCAACATGAGAGACTGCTCCACAGATCAAGCGGGAAGGAATGTGAAAGGTACTAAGACAGCCAATGCCTTCCCAGGGTTAGTCTGACCTTCCTACTGACCCCTGACAACTCTCGTTCACAAGCCCTCACGAAGCCTGCTACTGTCACACCCATCCTGACACCTTCCCAGCCAGAGAGAAGAGACCCCATCCGGTCACAGTGAAGTCTGGTCAGAGACTCTATTTCTATGCTTTTCCTCTGCAGTCAGGCAATGCTTCCAAGCCTTGAATTTTATAGCGTGACATTTTAATACTTCCTTAAATATTTTGTGAAAAAACACCACAGCACATATGATGGGACAGGGATACCTCAATTCATCTGTTACAGATTCCACCCCTCGATCTGGAACGTTCTTCCCCTCCATCTTTCTGGTGCTATGCTCGTCCTTTTCATTACTCAATTGAGGTCTTTCCTGAGGCTGTTTAAATCGTATTCTACACACACAGTCCTTAACTGTCTTCTTGTTTTCAAAGCTCTTATCATAATCTAATAAAGTATACATTTTATTTACTTATTTTGTTTATAGTGCTCCTTCCTCAGTGGAATGTAAATCTGAAAAGGGCAACGGTTTTTTTTTTTTTTTTAAACATCTTTATTGGAGTATAATTGCTTTACAATGGTATGTTAGTTTCAGCTTCACAACAAAATGAATCAGTTATATATATACATATATTCCCATATCTCTTCCCGCTTGCGTCTCCCTCCCTCCCACCCTCCCTATCCCACCCCTCCAGGCGGTCACAAAGCACCGAGCTGATCTCCCTGTGCTATGCGGCTGCTTCCCACTAGCTATCTACCTTACGTTTGGTAGTGTATATATGTCCATGCCTCTTTATCGCTTTGTCACCGTTTACCCTTCCCCCTCCCCATAGTCTCAAGTCCATTCTCTAGTAAGTCTGTGTCTTTATTCCTGTTTCACCCCTAGGTTTTTCATGACATTTTTTTTTTAAATGCCATATATATGTGTTAGCATACGGTATTTGTCTCTCTCTTTCTGACTTACTTCACTCTGTATGACAGACTCTAGGTCTATCCACCTCATTACAAATAGCTCAATTTCGTCTCTTTTTATGGCTGAGTAATATTCCATTGTATATATGTGCCACATCTTCTTTATCCATTCATCCGATGATGGACACTTAGGTTGTTTCCATCTCTGGGCTATTGTAAATAGAGCTGCAATGAACATTTTGGTACATGACTCATTTTGAATTATGGTTTTCTCAGGGTATATGCCCAGTAGTGGGATTGCTGGGTCATATGGTAGTTCTATTTGTAGCTTTTTAAGGAACCTCCATACTGTTCTCCACAGTGGCTGTATCAATTTACATTCCCACCAACAGTGTAAGAGGGTTCTGAAAAGGGCAACGGTTTTTACATATACTTTGCTCACGACTCTCTCCCCAGGATCTAGAATACTCCCTGGCATAAGTAGTCATCTGCAGCCAGCTCTCTGGCTTCTGTCACAGTCTGAACACGTGGTCTGTCTGGCGAGGGTTTCCAGTCCTCTCATCTGCAGCTCCTCTAATCCACCTTTACGTAACTGTCTCTCATGGATTTATGGTAAGTGGTGAGTTCACTGAGGTCAGACAGCCATAATCACCTTCTCATCTCAAGACTCGCTCAGAGGCCGTGGCACACATAAGGTACTCGGGGTGGGGTTTAGACCAGCTGACCAAGTGGCCTTTCAATCCTCTGTATTCATGAAAGGTGGAACATAGTGTTGGGCATGCAGTGTGACCTTAATATAGATTACACACATGGAAACAGTCCTGAGCCAATTATCCAGCACTTGTGTATGTACTACTGAAAAGATAAAGACATTTAAAAGCAGACACCAGCAAACGCCATGAATACTCTTTGCCAGCCAACCAATTGAATGGAATAAGAAAGACATTAAGTAAGTACACTGTTCCAGAAATAAACCTGCCACACTTCCACCTATATAATCACTTCTTTTCCTCAATTTATAACACAGTAGGTCAATTCCTTATTTCACATAAAAACATACCTGTGATATAAAAGCAAAACAAAGGAAAATTACTAGAGTATAGGATAAAAGTACTGCACAAAGCAGCAGTAGCTACTGAAAACAAAAAAATAAATTCAAAATTTCCAAAATAAAGTAATATATCAACTGGCTAAAAAAAAAGAAGCAGCCCTTTTCTTGGCCAATTCCATCTTAATATACCTATTCCTGAGAACAATACCCACTGACACTGATGATGCCCTTGGGAGAGTAACCTGCATGGCACAGGGTTCCCCCACTCACCTTCCTCTTTTTAAATAAAAACTGATGAATGAAAGCCATAGATTTTGCCACGAATGGAATGTTTTCACATACTTAAGGTTCTTAGATATGTTTTGGATGGCAGAGGCAGCTAGAACTTTGATACTCATGTGAAATTATTTCTTTATAGTCTACTTTGGGTCGGAGAGGAAGAATTCTGCCTCAGTAAAAACTGAAGCTTGGATTTGTACACAGAGTGGATTTGGAAGTCTGATCTATTTGCTCACCTACTCTTAAAGTGGTAATTCTCTTAAAATGTCCGGTATAAAAAGGAAATAATTTCCAAACGCTGATGATTAAAGGTGGTGTATACAAGTAAACCTAGAGGGCTTCCATTTTCCAGCGGCATCTGGAACACTTCCGTGTCCACAAAAGAAGGCACGTGTAACCTGAGGCCATGTTTAGGTGCTCTCACTCAGAAATTAACAATAAAGTTAAATAAAAGTGTCAGAAGCTTGGTGGCAAGTAGGCATAGTGTGCCTCAACATTTCATCTGCATAATTACTACTCTCATATCTCTCTGGCTTAAAAATAAATAAAAGTGCAGCACCGTTCAAAGAACTACATTGCCTACTGTCCTCAATTAGAGCCATCTTCCTCTTGAGAAGTGAGTTAAAAAGCTAACTCTCCATTTCTCCTCTCCTTCAGCCTTTCCTAAGAACGCTGTAATATAAAATAAATGACAGAAAAGTTAGGGGATGAATCAGCATTCACAATAAATATTAGAAACTCTACTTCTTATTAATTCCTGGAAAAGCAACTACGTATAACACAGAAAAGGCAAAGGCTGTCAGCCACTGGGAATACAAAGCACTCTGAATACAAAGTGCATCAGTCCCTCCAAAGAGGTAAACGTGTTTAACTACTTTAGAAAAGCTTAACCCTGCCCATTAACAGGGTGGAAACCACGAGGACTCACCCTGTAAAGAGGATGGCACTTGTCCCTGAAACACGGAGCCAACCGGGCGTAGATCTGTAGGCTATAGTAATAGGCTGCCAGCTGGAGAGACAGAGCAGAGTGCGACTGCTTTTCAAAGCACCTGTTAGCGTCTAACACCTAGGAAGGGAGCACGAGAGAAACAGCTCAGCTGAAAGGAAATTGGCACAACCGTCATAAACCATTACATTTCTAGTCCTTACTCTAGAATTTTGGTTCAAAGTTTCTATCATATCAGCTCAAGCTCAAGCTCATCTTAATATGACTACATTAAAATTCAGAAGACATTATAAGGCAGATCCTATGCACATGAAAGCAGATTTTAAAATCAACATTTCAGCTAACATTGTAGAATTCACTTTCCGGATACTGACCACAGTCCTTCCATCTTGCAAGAACAACCAGAAGGAAGTGAAACATATAACAAACAATTTACTGGTGAAAACCCCCAGTAAAGGCTTAGCTTATTCATTTTTAAGTCCTTGTTTCTTGGAAAGGGGAAACTTACCTGTGGTAAGGCAAGGAGATAAGCAAGAGCCAGGGTCATATCATTTGGTAAAGCATCGCTCGCCAGCTGCAAGAGAACTGAATGTAGAAAACATATATATATATTGCACTATATTATTAGAGGATCCATGTGACATTCATAGTTACTAAGTGTCATGACTTTAGTCCTTTATGATGTCAACAGTAATTCGTTTCAGAGAACTCTTTAAGATCCTTTATGAAGGTCTATTCAGCACCATAGAAATAACAGACTACATGAAACTATGTTAAATGATAACCTTGCCTCAACTCAAATTATGCTGTTTGTTACTTACACAAGAGAAAACCCAATTAGTGCAGCTACAAAGTCTAAGTGCATATAGATCAGTGAGGATGGTTTCTGCCAGCTAATCTTTTGGTTTTCAAGACCCAGACCAAGCTATAAAATTCTGGATATCAATGACAGCTACTGTAGAAAATGACCGTCTGAGCATTAACGATGAGAGTAACAACACAGCTTTTTGTGAGTGCAGATTTAGGATAAATCTTCTGATTTTACTACAATTACGGTAAGTGGTTTTGTTCTTTCTCTTCACCACACTCCACAGAAGGAAAACCAGTCTCTTGCTTTGATTATAGAACACCTTAAAATATCCCAACCATCTACAACTTTTCCACAAAAATTTTTATATAAGCAACGACCTATCAGTGTCATGGCTTTAATAAAGGAGAGAACACTTCCAATAACATCTGTGTTTATATCCATTTTTTTTCTTTTTTTTTTGCGGTACGCAGGCCTCTCACTGCTGTGGCCTCTCCTGTGCGGAGCACAGGCTCCAGACGCGCAGGCTCAGCGGCCATGGCTCACGGGCCCAGCCGCTCCACTGCATGTGGGATCTTCACAGACGGGGGCACGAACCCGCGTCCCCTGCATCGGCAGGCGGGCTCTCAACCACTGCGCCACCAGGGAAGCCCTATCCATTTTATATTAATAAGGAGGTATTCCATTTAGGGTCTCAAGTGACAAATACCAGGTAGTCACTGTAATCACAATGTAAATCTTTTATTTTTAAAGAACGGACTCTCCTAACCTTCACTAATGAAGGTAAACAGTATTTAAATAATTCAAAGTAAATATTTCACTTTGTAAATACACCATATAATTTTTTCCCAGAAGATTCACCTTCCTAATTGTGTCTTACTTGAACTAAAATTTAAAGCCATCCATATAAGCTGAGCTCGGCTGACCACTGGAGCAAGTGGGTGGGTGTGCGGTGAGAAGCCAGCTGCAAGTGGCTGGAGCATCAGAGGCTGACCTAAAACCCAGCATGTCCTGCGCATGATCTATGGGGGAAGAAACTGAGCTTTCTCCACTGTGCCTCTGCAAAGAGTTCTCTAAATACTCACTTCCTCTGTGTTCTCCAAATCTCATAAACCAAGTTGGACCACCAGTCAGCCTCAGGCCTCCCAAGGAACTGTACTGTTCTAGAGATGTTTTCTGATCAAAAGCTACTCATTTCAAGGCCCATTTCCACATTCAGCCCTTCACTCAGTATCAATGAGAACTTTCTCTGAACCTAATATTGCTCTAAAATGAGAATCAGGGTTCCTGCCCTTTCAGAGTAAACACACTAAGACCAGAAAAAGTCTTCAAATAAATAATTTAAAACTACAACGCAAAGGGCCCAAATCAAATTTTATACAAACAAGTATGAGAGCAAAGAAGAGTTATAAAATCGCCGAATGTATTCTAGAACACTATCAAAACTGAAGGATGAAGGACTTAAGTTGTACATTTTGGACAACAGAAGATGAAGGAAGAAAAAGCATGTAAGCTTAGTCTGCTGAAAACCCTGTACTTCTGAGAAAGATTTACTTAGAGTCTAGAAATTGCACACCATACAAACACACATAGAAACACACACACAAGCCCAGGGCTGCCATTTTGGCTTATGTCTGCCTTATGTACTTTACCATTTAATATCTGCCCAGCTGTCCGCAGGACCTTTAATTTGGAGAAAAAACAAATTCCAACAGTTTCACATACTAATAATTCTTCCCTATTAATTTTCTTTCTTTGTTGCTTTTCTTATAAGATGACCTACAACTGCAACCTTATTTAGTTTTTTTCACCCCCGTTTTTATTTTCTTCAGGTACTTCCCTTCCTTATGCACAAAAGAGGCCGATTTTCAAACAAGTATATCTAAACCCACTCATCAAAAAACAGCCCTGTCTCTTCAGAGCTCAGGAGCCCTTATTTCAAGTGAGTGGCTGATGCTCCAGCTAGTAGAGGACCACCCCTCTCCCTCTCAGAGTTGTAGTTGGTTAGGGCCAGTCTGAAGCCTGCCTGGGAAAATCAGTCCCATGACTGACTATCTTCCCGTCAGACTTTTCTTTTTTTTTCTTTTTAAATCCTGCCATCAACTCAATCTTTCACTCCATTTAATGTGCATTTGGTTATTTCCAAAAACCAAAGCACCCTCAAGGGATGAAAAAATATGGTACCACTGAAGATATTCCTAAGCATATGCTACAGACCCTGAAGGAAATTCCAAAAGGAAAACAACCCAACAAAAAACAAAAACAACAAAAAAGAGCCATGACAGCATGGTTGGAACAAATGCATAGTTCCCAGAAGATACCTTTGAGAGAGAGAATCTCCATCTGAATACGTAAGTTCCAGTAGGTTTATTTTTTAAAGAGTTATATTAATTCACAGATACAACTCACAAGATGGTCACTAGCATTTCTTGAACATGTATCACTGAATACAAAGCTTTCAGCAGGCAAAAGAGAAAAGAAATAGTTAATTTCCATGAGCTAAAAGTAATGACAAAAATCACCCTCAGAGGAGTCCAAAGAATCATCACTGTTAATTTTCACCAAGCAGTGAAAATAATCACTTTGAAATACAAATATCTGCTCCAAGTGAATAATAACCACATGGGTTTTATTTCGTATATACAAATGTGTTCATCATTTCAAACTTTTCTGCATTTTATAATGCTTTGACACTGGGGGGGTCTTGACGATCCTGGTGAGACTGCCCTCCCAGGGCTAGCTAGTCAATTGGCAGGTAGAGCAGACGGTTTCCCGGTGAGCACGCCTTTGACCTAGAGACCAACCAGTTCAGAGCCAATTCTCTGAACCACCCCCTCTCTCTCTGGCTTTTACACTACAGAGGCAATACTACCTCGCCCTGATCACCTCAGGGCCAGGCGCCGGTCAGCCAGAGACCATCCCATAGCCCAGAGTCCACCAGGTTATTCAAACTCTCCATCGTAAGCTTGCTCAAGCGTGCCTACCACACCTCTCCTGTTCCTTCCCACGAAAACCCATACTCTGGCCTCATGCCTTCTGCCTCCAGGTGACCTGAGTGCCTCCCCACGTGGCCCAGGTGGCTTGCTGTGTCTTCTGTTTCTAGGGATTGGTGAGTATAAACTTCTTCCTTCATGACAATCATTTTCATGTCTGGGTGTCTGCCCACACCTGAATAAAACCAGACTCGGGGTACATTTCAGAACAACAAGTAAAACATCTATAAATGTACAATGAATCCCTGGCAAACAAAATCAGGCAGAATGATACAGCAGGAGGGAAACCATCTTCAGAACCAGAAAGTTACGGGATCAAAGCTAAGACCCACCACTGACTTACTGCACAAGTTTTTCCAATTGATCGTCCTGTACCCAGTAACTCTCATATTTCTAAAAATAGTACACTATTCTCCCAGTGAGACACATAAAACCCCAGAGTCATCTTGGACTTTACTCTCTTCTCCGCTCCCAACATTCAGGTAGTCATCAAGTCCTGCTGAATTATTTCTAAAGAACTCTTTCACACATACTTTCTATTTTCACTGCCACGAACTCTAGATTGTCAGTGTTCAAAACCTGGACTCTTTCAATAACCCCCCAACTCTACCTGATGCCTTCAGTCTTTCTCCTTCCAATCCATCCTTAAAATAGTAGTTTCATACTAATTTTATAGGAATGTTCATTAAGTACTGTGTAATCATGTCTCTCGCCAGCTGAAAACACATTTTCTCTCTCTCTCTCTCTCTCTCTCTCTCTCTCTCTCTCTCTCTCTCTCCCCCCCGCCCCCCCCTCAATGGTTTCCCATTCCCTAAAGAAGGAAAGCTAGATTTCTTATTTAGCACTCAAGGCCTTCATAAATATGGGCCAGCCATAACTTATGGTTTTAACTGATATTATCTCTACCCTATACCCCAGCCAAATTAATCTGACATTCAAATGACCTATAATGCAAACTCTCTATAAAGAAAGTGCTCATGCCATTCCTCTATATAACAATAATAATAGTTATTATTATCATAAAATGAAAATAACTATTTAAAAAAAAAATCTGCTTTGATGAGCCAGATATGAGATAGAGGCTTTGTATAAATTAGCTCTAACTGCCACAAAAAGCTCTGCAAAGAATGCAGTATTAACTTGTTTTTACATAGGCTTGGAAAGCTATGTAACCTAAACTCAGAAAGGCAGTTAATCTGTAAAGACAGTGTTATGAACCAAATATTTGTGATTCCCCCAAATTTATATGTTGAAGCCCCAGCCCTCAACATGAGGGTATTTGGAGATGGGGCCTTTGGGAAGTAATTAGGGTTAGATGAGGTCATGAGGAGTGGGATCCTCATGATGGGGTTAGTGCCCTTATAAGAGGAGACATCAGAGTTCACTTGTAAACACTCTACTCTTTCTCCCCGCTCCCTCCCTCCCCCGCCCCCCGCCCTGATGTAAAGACACAGTGAGAAGACAGCCATGTGCTAGCCAGGAAGAGGCCACTACCAGAACCCCAAAACGCTGGTACCCTGATTTCCAGTCTCCAAACTGGGAGACTAAATTTCTGTTGTTTAAGCCACTTGGTCTATGGTATTTTGTTACGGCAGCCCAAGCTGACTAATACAGACAGGAAACAAGACATACAAAATTAGATATCTCTTCTTGTTAATATGTACCAGGCTGTCGACAATATTATGCTATTGCAAGCAATGAACATATGCCATATTTTTCATGTGCGTGAATTCACAGGATAAATTCCTAGAAGCAGAATTATTAGGTTAAACAATACCCGCAGCCATAATTTTCATAGCTGTTGCCGAATTGCCACGTATTTTTCAAATTCTCACTTTAAGCCAAGTCCTCACTGCAGCAACTCGACCAGGACTGCTACTTAGCCGGCACAACTCACCCACGTGAACGTCCATTTGGCCCATTTCTCAAGAGGCTTCTTGACATCTATTTTAACTACACAAGATGAAGATCCCTTAAGGTTGGGGTAAGTCCAAAATCCACTCCACAGGGTAAGCCTTCACTCATATGAATTGACTCCTCAGGATTAATCCTAAGAGAAAGGCACCTGGCCTATTTCCCTTCTCTGGGGAACTATGACTCAGACTTTTGCCCTACTGTCATAGGATGAACTCCAGCGAAATCCAGAATAATAAATTCTATGTAAATTCTTCTGTGATTGGGTTCTGTTACTGGTACAGTCCTTGTGCAGATGAAGACTATAAACTCTAGATAAAGCACAAAAGGCAAGTATCGGAAGGCACTGGAGAGGCACCGAAAGCAGACAGAGACTGGAGGGTAGATGCCATTTGGAAACATGACATGGCACCGGTGATTTCCCATTTTTACAGCTTCTATCCTGAGGGCAAGCTCCTGTCTGTTCCTTGCCAGGCAGGTAAAATTCGGATAGAGAACCTGAAGTCTTAAAGAACCAGAGCCCAGAAAAACCACGACTGCTGACAAGTAAGAGAGGTCTGATAGTTTCTTATAAAACTAAACAAATCCATAATCTTTGGCCCAGCAAGTCTACCCTTAGATAGTTATCCCAGAGAAGTAAAAACACAGGTCCACAGAAACACTGTACAAGAGTTCACAGCAGCTTTTTCATAATAACCATCAACTGGAAAAAGCCTTCATGTCCCTTAACAGAAGAATGGGTAAACTGTGGTATATTCATACAATGGAATACTTCTCAGTCATTAAAAAACAACGAAAAAGGGCTTCCTTGGTGGCGCAGTGGTTAAGAATCCGCCTGCCAATGCAGCGGACACAGGTTCGAGCCCTGGTCCGGGAAGATCCCACATGCCGCGGAGCAACTAAGCCCGTGCGCCACAACTACTGAGCCTGCGCTCTGGAGCCCACGAGCCACAACTACTGAGCCCATGAGCCACAACTACTGAAGCCCACGCACCTAGAGCCCGTGCTCCACAACAAGAGAAGACACCGCAATGAGAAGCCCACGCACCGCAACGAAGAGTAGCCCCTGCTCACCGCAACTAGAGAAAGCCCCCACGCAGCAACGAAGACCCAACACAGCCAAAAATAAATAAATAAAATAAATAAATTAAAAAAAAAACAGCTTTGTAAAAACAAAAAAAGAGAAGAAAGAAAATAAAAACCTACTGATAGATGCAGATAAACCTCAAGTTTTACACAAAAGAACACATCCTGCATGATTCCACTGAATGAATTCTAGAACAGTCAAAACTGATCTACAGCGGGGAAAATCCAAACATTTGTCACCTGACTGGGAGTGTGGGGTGGGTGTTTTCAGGAAAGAGGCATCGACTTTCTGGGGTGATAGAAATGTTCCGTATCTTGAGAGGAGTCAGGGTTACACAGGTGCTGCACTTGTCAAAACTCACCAACCTTCCGTCTACACTTAAGATTTTTGTATTTCATTGTTTGCAGATGTTATCTCACAAAAAAGTTAAGAAATGCTGACTCTAGTCAAAGATATGCACAGCGCAGTGTCAAGGGGTGAAGTGTAATGATGCCGACAACTTTGAAACATGCCAGCAAAGCAGCTGGATTTGGTGGATGGACTAGAGCAAGTGTAGTAAAATGTTCGCTGTAGAATCTAGGTGGAGAAGTATGTGGGAGTTCGCTGTAGAATCTTCTCAACTTTTCGGTGCATTTGAAAATTCCCTTAATAAAATATTTGGGGAAGAAAAGAGAAAAAACTCCTCTCTGAAAACAGTGCCAAATGCTCAAGCTCCCCATCAGTTATTTTTTTTCCCAAATGGGGTTTCCTGAAAGATCCTTGTAGACAAGTGTACACACGCCTCATCTCCAGCACTAAGGCAGCTGAGGTTCCGGCCACACAAAGCCCATGACCTCCCCACTGCTCCAAGACTAGAAAGACCACAATCACTGGCATCGGGTACACCACAGTCCCCTACGTCCCCAGGTTGAAAGGGAAGGGATCATATCTCTTCCCTAATCCTTAACACAACTGTTGAAGTCATCTTGTGACATCTTTCTCCCCCACAGCCAGATCACAGCTCATCAATCCCTACAACCCAGAACCCCTCCTGACTAATAACCAAATTGTTGAAGGAAACTGATGGTGGAGGGACCAGTGGGGAAGGGGGTGGGGAGAGACACGATAACTGCCCACACTTCACACCACCCGAACTTTCCCAGCAGCCCTCACTGAGGCTCAATTATTCTTGCAAAGTAGAAATCAAGCCCTCACATACGGGAAGCTTCTCAGAGTCTGAATCTGTGAGCCATCTGATGCGACGCAGGACAAAATGATCAATGAGGATCTGAAGTAGACCAGATCCCACGGGCTTTCACTGGGACCCACCAGATGTCAGGCTGGCCACAGACTGGGTCACAGTGATTTTACATTGCCATTTAAGTTTTTTTTTTCTTTTCCCCAAAAAAGGCCTGCCCTACATTTAGCAGTGTGTATGAATTTAATCTGCAGTGCTTATTCTCTAACCTTGAATACAATGCATTTTCTAAACAAGTTATACAGCCAAAATCAGATGAAAGCTACGTCTTAATCCTCCAAGCACTAATTCTCTGCAAAGGAAGTGCCTCTGGAAAGCACTCTATGATAAATTTAATTCCAGAACTAAATTCACAGAGGAAGGCTGCCCATATTATTGATTTGGAAATCATTAGCCATTAAATCATTCATTTAGCTAAATAAATAATGATCAGTTTTCTTCAGCTAGTCTCCATAAAAACCTTTTCATCAACTTTATTAAAAAATCCTGAAAACTCAGCGCATGTTGGGAAGTTTAATTTGTACCGTGACCTACTTCTGAACCAAAGTCAGGAGTCCCATTTTTATGATTTTTAATTTGGGTCATTTAACCTATATCATTCATCAAATCTGCTGACTTTCTGACAAATATTTGATATTATAAAATAGCCAGAGATATCTGTCTCAAATATATTAGCATTATCAAGAGAAATCAAACATGTTGATCATTTTGTAATATACAGGAGTATCAAATCACTATGCTGTATACCGGGAACTGACAGTGTTGTAGGTCAATTATACTTCAAAAACAAGCAAACTCATTGAAAAAGAGATCAGAGTTGTGGTTACCAGAGGCGGTGGGTAGCGGGACAGAGAATTAGATGAAACTAGTTAAAAAGCAGTACAAACTTCCCCTTATACATAAGTACTAGGAATGCAATGTACAACATGATTAATATAATCAACACTGCTGTATATTACATAGGAAAGTTATTAAGAGGGTAAATCCTAAGAGTTCTCATCACAAGGAAAAATATTTTTTTTATTTTTCCTTTATTTCCTATCTATATGAGATGATGAGTGTTCACTAAACTTATTTTGATAATCATTTCATGACGTATATAAGTCAGATCATTACACTGTACAGCTTAAATTCATACCGTGCTATATATGTCAATTATATTTCAATAAAATTGGAAGTGAATAAAAAGAGATACACCACACATGTCAGGTTCATTCAACTCAGAATGCCATTTAACAGATGCAACAAAAGGCATGCAGGGAAGGGTATGGCCATAGTCTGTTGACTGACTTATTATAAATTTCAAGGGTTTAAACAAGGAATAAATATCTAAATGTACTTTTTAAAAAAATGAAACATCTAGTATTCTAATGTATCAGACCTATAAGATCACATTTTATTTGTACCTACTTTATAATAAAGTTGCCTGTTTATCTGCAAAAGAAAGGAGATATCAAATGTGAGAGTTTATGAAAATGCTTCATAATTTCATAACCCAAATGTAAATTAAAGGGATGATTTATATTAAAATCACCTCTATATTTAAAAAGTTCCATTCTTAATATACACAGTAGGTACTCTGAAATGTTTTTCCTATTCAACAATATTAGAAAAAAAATTTTTTTTTAATATTTTAATGAACTTGGGTTCTTTCCCATGATGGGATATTAAAATCTGTCAAAAAGGACAATTTGAAGAAACACTGGGGCAGAAAGAAAATCCCTAAAATCCCACTAAAATCTCACAGACACTACAGTACTAAGAACAGAATACACATCTCTGGGCACTTGGATTCAGATTCACCAAAAGCATAGTCTCAATTCCTGTCCCAATAACTGTCATGCACGTACTGTACCTACTCTCATCATTGTGAAGAGACACTGATTTTGCACCTATCATATAGAAAACCCTGGTAAAAGTGTTAGAAATAGATATAGCACTCAGGATACGACCCTTAAGCTGAAAAGACCAGACACAGACATAAAAGATACAGGTGGCTTTCTCCAGGCTGCCAGGAAGCAGGTGTGTCAGAGTTTGAAGAACAGACATATGACGGTTGGAAAGAATCTGTTATCTTTCGTGAAACATCCAAAGGGTCTTAACCATGGTTTCACAACTGAATCGCCTGAGGAACTGTAAAAGATATCTGATGTGTTTGGACCCCACTTCAGGGATTCTGAAATAAATGGTCTACATTGGATCCCAGGCTTCAGTATTTCTTAAAAATACCCTAAGTGATTCGAATGTGCAACCAGCATGGAGAGCTATGGCAGCAGGCCTTGAAAACAAGGTGAAATCATAATTGGATGGACTGAAGTACGAGATGGCCAATGGCAAGGAAGTCAGTGCAGGGCAGGACTAGCCTTTAGGAAAAGGTGCGCAGACGGGGCCCCATCATCACCACTAAAGAGCAACAATCCAGAGGTGGAACATACAGGCCGTTATGCCCACTGTACAGATAAGGAAACTGAATAATATTCTTCTGCTTGAAACCCCCATAGCATTCAGTAGCAGGTTCATTTAAAATGTTTAACTCAGCACCCGCGTTCCTTCCAGCCAACTGCTGCCTCATTTCTTCACTGGTTGCCCACACTGTCTCTCCTCTCCGGGTATTAGAGTAACACACAAATCCCTGAAAAATCATGATGCCTATCTTCTGTGCTTCTGTGCATCTTCTTCCCTCTACCTAAAATATCCCCCTTCTGCCTCTCCTAACACATCTCCCTCTCAAATTCCCCCCTTTTTCATGTACTATACTCTTATTCATCCTTCAAAACTCAGGTCAAATACTACCCGCTCCAGGAATCCTCTTCACACGCCCTCTTCACTCAGCGGTCATACGTCTGTCATCCCAATGCCTCTTGTGTTTGCCTGTCTTAGCGCTTACACATAAATTTGTCTCCTCACTTGACTGCAAGCCCACTGAAGATAAAAATAGTGTCTTCGGGCTTCCCTGGTGGCACGGTGGTTGAGAGTCCGCCTGCCGATGCAGGGGACACGGGTTCGTGCCCCGGTCCGGGAAGATCCCACATGCCACGAAGATGCTGGGCCCATGAGCCATGGCCGCTGAGCCTGAGCTCCGCAACGGGAGAGGCCACAACGGTGAGAGGCCCGCATACCGCAAAATAAATAAATAAATAAATAAAATTAAAAAATAAAAATAAGTTATAGCATCAGGTTTCTGGGAACATGGCAGTTCTATTCCCCACACACATTTCCCCAAGTTTTATTCCACACAGCAATGTGCTCCATTAAGTGACAGCATCATCCAGGCTCACTGGCAGTTAGATGTAGCCAGCAATAGGTAAGTGGAAGTCCTGGACAGGACTGCCAAGAAAACTGTTTTTCCCACCCCGCTTTCCTCCTTACTGATGCCTGGAATATAGACAAGATAGCTCGAGCCCCAGTAGCCTTTAAATCCTGAGGTACCCACTAAGGATGGTAGAGCAGAGAGAGAGGGAAAATTGAAAAAAAACAAAAAAAGTCAAGACAATTACCCTGGAACCTTGAAAAGAAGGAGGCGAAAGAGGAAAAAAGTACAAATGGCAAGTTGTCTTTGGTAAACTTGCATACATTTCATTCTTTTCAAAAATTTCACATGGAAAGATATGTCACCATGCAGAAAAGTCTTAAGATGAAATATACAACTACATTCCATGAAACAAGCACTTAAACATTCTTAACTAATCCATAAAAGCAGGAAAAAAGGAAATATTTATTGAGCACTTTATATCATTCACTATAAGAATCACTTTACATAATTAGCAACCTTAAGATAGGAATTATATCTTATTTACCTTTTAAATCCTCAATTGGTAAGTATCGAGAAAAGAGTAGATACTCCATAAATGATTTAAATCAATGAATAAATAGATGTATAAGTGATGGTGTCAAGTTAAGCCATTCAAAATTACTGAAAATGTTATTGTTTTTCCCAACCCTCATTCATTTATACAGTCTCATCTATTATTCTCCTAATATAAGTTACACACTGTCGGGGAACTAGAACCTTCTTTCATACCTTCTGTTGTTGGAAATACTTCTTCTCCTTCAGTTTTAGTCTCTGCCAGTTTCCCAGTTCTCAGCAATACTTCTGCAAAGCTTTCTACCGGGACATGCTGATAGGTGCCATAGGTCACTTCAGACTAGACAAAAGAAGCAGTTACACCATTTGGTAGGGTGTCTTTTTCTCTATAAAGATATTCTTAGAAAACATAATGACAGGAAATTTATCTTCTGGTAACTTGAATTACTGAAGCACGTTATTTTATGTAAAATTATAAATAGATTTTAGTCTCATAACATGTTGTATATGAAACAAATCACATAAAACCAATGAACAACATGAGTAAGAACAAAGCAAAAGAAGTACATTTTCAGGAAAATTGTAAGTTTTGTTCATTGTTAAATGCCCACAACACCATGACAGCTAAATCCGTGTTCTTAGGCACACTGTACCTTACCTCTACAACAAAGGGATTGGAGATGACAGATTCGTAAAAAGGATGACAGCCTTGTTTTTCTAGGCCTTCATTGGCTCTGGTTCCAATTCGATAAGCACCACCAAATTCTTGTCCCTAAACAGAACAAAGTGAAGAACACTGGATAAAAAGAAAGAGACCTGGGAGGGGAGGTGGAGGAGGAAAGGAAGGAAGACAGAACAAACAGATTTCAGGAGAAACGCATCAATGTGCATGTGTGATCCAAAGAGAGAGTGTCAGAGTGACACCGATATCCAGCAGAGAATGTGAGAATAATCACCATATTCTAAGCGCAGCACTTCAACCTTACCCTGAAGCGCCTTTTGATTTTCCTGGTCACTTTGATATCACTGAATCAGAAACATCGAAGCAATCGGTGTTACACACATGGCCAACATTCTATACAACAGTCAGAATAACCTTTGCAAAACATCATTCTGTGCATACTGTTCCCTTGCTCCCAAATCCTTCAGTAGCTCTGAATAACGCAGTCAACAGTATTCAATCTCAACTGCAGAGAATAACATTCAAACTTATTAAATGTTAATTAGCTTTAAAGACTAACGCTCCACACCAACTAAACCACCTACTTTATGCATCCTACCGGCCACTATGCCTTTCTTCCATTATGAGGGTAATGGTCCATGCTGACTGCCCACCTCTCCTTCCAGGCCCACCTAAGACCGCACCTGCTGAAATCGCACCAGATGGAGACAAGGTACGACTGGGCCCCCTGCATCACTCCCACCTCGTCCACAACTACAACCCACACAGATGCCTTCATAAGACTGGTCATCAGTATTCCTCATTAGCAGTATTATAGTATCCCTACCATGGTTAACTGTCTTTATGTTTTGCTCTCCTCAAATAGATTGTAAAGAGCCCCTTATTGGAAAGCCAAGTAGAAGATATTCACCCATTCCTCCAAAGTTCATTGAGCACTTACTTTAGGCCAAGCATAGCCTCCGGAAATAACCAAGGTCCTGCTGCAAATGATGTTAGAAGTTACAACTGACACTTACTAGAAACTATACATTAGGCACAGTATCAACCACCTCATCTGAGACACAGACCCTCAAAACACCCCAACAGGTGAGACAGAAAAGTAACCCTAACCATAATCCAGTGTGATACATGAAACGAAGAGAGATGCACAGACTTAACCCACAGTCAAGCCCACTGCATGTCAGTAAGTGGTTTCTTCTGGGCGATCATCCTTAGTTCTCTTTCCTGCATATCCCACATTCAGACCATCATCAGGTCCACAAAATACATCCCTAAACCAAACACTTCCCACTTCCTTCATGGCTACCCTAATCCAAACCACCAACATCTCTCACCTGGAGTCCTGGAAGAGAGATCCGTCTTTTTGCTTCACTCCTGACTCACTACTGACGGCTCTCTACACAGAAGTTAAATAGACTTATGAAAAGTAAAGCTGGATCACACAACTGCATTGTCTGAATTTTCCAACAGCTCTCCGTGCTGCTGAGAATAAAACGTGTAGTCCTTATCGCAGTCTATGGAAGGCTTTGCATGGTGGGCCTCTTCACCACCTCTCTGATCTCATCTCCTACCATTCTCCCCACTCATCACTCTGCTCCCCCTTACTTTGGCCTCCTTTCTGTCCTGCAAAGATGTCAAGCACATTCCTTCAAAACGTACTTGCCCTACTTGGCTCAATCAGCTTTCTGCTCAGTGATTCCTCTTCTGAGAAACTAACTTCCCTAATCAGAACTTCACTCCCCCGGGTATCACTCACTATTCCCTTACCTTGCTTAATGTTATCTTCATAGTACTCATTACCACCTGCCATTTCATTATTATACAAATATTGCTATCCGTTGGTTTCTTTGTCTCCTCCACTGGGATACAGGTTACACAAGGGAAGGGAATTAGACTGAAGGATTTCCCCACTCTTCTCCCAGTGATGAGCACATTATCTGACACATGGAAAATGCCTGTATTTGCAGAATTAATTAATAAATAAGATACTCAAATGTTCAGGGTGCATTTATAAAAAGGCACGTTTCTTTTTCCTCTTAGTTTTCCAGTGAGAGATTAAAGGATGGATGGCAGTGTGAGAATGCAGAGAAGACAGCAGGGACATAGTGGGTTAAGATGTCACAGAAAACAAACTCAATTGTTCTACTGCTTGTCTTGACCTCTACTTGCAGAATACGTGAAAGAATCGGTTAAACCATTCTCTTTACCTAAAGGCCCTACTAAAGACTGAATGTTTGTGCCCCCTGCCCCAAATTCATATGTTGAAATCCTAACCGCAGTGTAATAGTATTAAGAGGTGGGGCCTTTGGTAGGTGATTTCGGTCACGATGGCAGAACCCTTGGGAATGAGATTAGTGCCCTTATAAAAGAGACTCCAGAGAAGTCCCTCACCCCTTTTGCCGTGTGAGGACACGGCAAATAGATGGCGGTCTATGAACCAGGAAGCAGGCCTGCATCAAATACTAAATCTGCCAGCGCCTTGATCTTGGACTCCCCAGTTTCCAGAACTGTGAGAAATAACTGTCTGCTGCTTAAACCACCCAGTCTACGATATTTTTGTTACAGCAGCTCGAGAGAACTAAGACAGCCCCCAGGCTGGCTCCTAGCACTTCTCTTCCACTACTGGCCTATAGAAAAATAGCAAAAGAGAGAGAGCCTTGATAAACATCATTTTCCTTTTCATCCCAGTAAACTTCAATTCTGACATATAAACCAAACCGTACTTAAATCCGTATTGCTGTCTTTTGCAAATATTGTATGGTAGTATATTACATTCCATAAAATCAATTACTCATTCCCTATCTGATGCGAGGCCTAGATTTCTTAAGAGATTATTTTAATAATCCAAAGAAGATAAAGCTGTAACAACAGTGAAACCAACTGAAGAGCATGCTAATGATGAACTGATATAAACCACACCAATTGAATTAAAAAAGCAAGATGCATTGCTTACTTGAAGGGGTCGAAGGTAAGTCAATGACTTCTTCCACCACTGCCCATCGCTGACGGCCTGCAGCACGGCCCTGGTGGTGGTCGTGGTGTTGGAAAGGACTTTCATGGTGGTAGCAGTGGTCCAGTGGAACAGGTCAGCTGAGTTGCTGCCTGGGACACTTACTTCATCCTATATTTAAAAAAAAAAAAAAAATGGCAAGAGCAAAAACGTGGGAAGTCACAAGAACAGAGCAGAGAGTGATAATGTGACTACTTAAAATTATCAGACATGAAGACAAATAGATCTAAAAATCCATCTTTGCCAGTAACAAAAAAATGTGAAACAAAGCACTATTAGCACATTGTACCTCCTCGAATCATTTACAAAAGAAAGTTCGGTAAAGGAAAATACATCTTAGTGCATTAATCAAAGAAATATTTATAAGGCAAAGAATGGGTTCATCATTTTTTTACCAATATAATACCCTCCAATGAGATACTCATGCTTGTTTCTTTGACAAGACATTTTAAAGTATTTATTATTTAGATTAATTAAGAAATATTCATTTGAACAATGCTACTGTGACCCAGACAAACTTAGAAGATTCAGATGATCCACCTTTAAATGTTGAAAGGTATTTTGTTTATCATGTAAACAAGTGGATGATTATTAGTATTTAAAAGGTTTATAATGTGGAACCTCCTGCCAATCTTGAAGCAATCAGCTAAAATTCGAACTCTCCATTTACTAACCCAAGAGATTCCATGTGGAGAAAAATGCCAACACATTAACATCTGTTTAAACAGAAATGACAGCAACTACATCTGCTTTTGATCAAAGAAAGATAAATTTGTTCTACAGTTTTGGGTTTAGTATCTGTCTATTTCTACTTATTTTTTCTGTCGTATCCCAGTTAAAGGAAAGAAAAATTAAGGTCTAGTCTTGCAATTTAAATAGCTTTCTTGTCAATAATAGAAGAATAGTTTAATTTGGCTATTTAGGTTTATATCACATAATTCATTAATATGTTATTTCAGTAATAAAAAATGATAAATCATGTAATCACTCAATAATTACCAAGACATCATCACACAACAAACACTTAGGACAAATTCACCATTTTAGACCAACCTGACAGTTGCTATATCTGGTTGGTAGCATTATGGCCCCCCAAAATGTCTAGATCCTAATCCCTGGAACCTGCAAGTATATTACATTACATGGCAAAGGGCCTTTGCAGATATGATTAGGAACACAGACCTTGAGGTGAAGAGATAATCTTGAATTACCTGAGTGGAACTAACCTAATCACGCGAGCCTTTACGGCAGAGAACCTTTCCCAGCTAGGGTCACAGAGATGCCATGGGGGGAAGAGGCAGGAGAGATGTGAAGCATGAGGGGATTCAACCCGTCACTGCTGGCGTTGAAGATGCAGCGAGGGGGCCATAAGCTAAAGAATGCAAGAAGCATCTAGAAGCTGAGAAGAAACTTCAGGTAACAGACAGCAAGGCAATGAGGACCTCAGTCTTACAAACGCGAGGAATGAAGTTCTGTCAACGCATGAACGAGCACGGAAAGGGACTCTCCTCCAGAGGCCCCAGAGAACAGCCCGGCCCTGCTGGCACCTTGATTTTGGCTGAGGCTCTAAGCAGAAACCCACCCACGCCTGCCTGGTTTCTGTCCTATGGGAATTATAAGAAATCAGTTTGCATTGCTTTAAAGCTGCTAAATTACAGTAATATATTATAGCAGCAAAAGAAAACGACTACATCATGTTAGGATCCTTAATAATTTCTAGAAAAGCATTTGAATTTTATTCTTACTGCTAATGTATTTAAGCTGTATTAACCAATACTTACAGTTTACCTACTGTGCTGTTGGTTAAGTTTTCTCAAAAGATTTTCTAATTTTTTAACATGAAAAAGAATTGTGTCCCAGCACTAGAAGAAACGATAGTTATGTGACGCAACAGAGGTGTCAGCTAATGCTACAATGGCAACTATACTGCAATATTAATATATCAAATCAAGGTATTACACACCTTAAACTTACACAATAATGTATGTCGAGTGTATCTCAATTAAAAAAATTTTTTTAAACCTCTGTTTCCCATGACCACTTTTGGTGACACAGCAGGCTATGAAACAATTATTCCATTTCATAAAATAAACCTAAAATTTACTCTGTTCATATGGATTGGTTAACTCAAGACAGAAAGTTTTAAACGTGGAAACTGAAAAGTTTGTTTCAGAAGATAAATGAAATTCCAATGCACAGAAATGTACATGATAAAAGGATTTTCTGTGAGAGATTCCTCCCTTATAAGAATTATAAAAGAGAAAGTAAAATAAAAGGCTCATTTAGACTGCAGAAGAAGCATTTAATTTGGGGGCAGTCTACCAAGATTATAGTGTAACCAGAGGCATTAATGAGGAAAGCAGTTTTCTTTCAACTGCATGTAATAGGGAAAGCAAAAAGAGGTTAGGCAAAATCTACTCCTGAAATGATTACTACTGGCAGTTTTTATATTCATAGTTGCACACTGCTAATTAATTTACAGTGTATAACAGCAGAAATAGATCAATCCCCCAAACCAAGTCAACAACTCCCAGCATAAAATTTAACATGAAATCTCATTAATGTCAAGTGTTACACAGCTCAAAGGTTAACCTCCTAAGCACTAATAATATTTTTCAAGTCCTACAATAGACAACATAACCAAACAGGTTCACAAGAACAAGGACAGTTCCATACATCAAGCGTGGCTTACAGAAACAATTCTCGTTGATCAATTACTATAGTAATCTATTTAGGAGCTGCTCTCTCTGGTATCTGGTAATTTGAGGGTTAATTTCTGGGAAACCTGTTTGCCAACTGAGAACTGAGCTGGTGGTACCCATAACCTAGGTAAGGATCCCAAATAGAGTTCAAACTCAGCTCAGCCCCTACCCTCTCTACTCCAACATATCTGCAAATAATCCAAAGTACTCCCCTGCACCTAACACTTACTTACAGCAAATTTCATCCTGAATTCGAAATATTAAGAATGCAACCCTTATTACTGGTGATACTACTTCTGGAACTATTTATGAGAAGAAGAAGTAGAAAAACACCCCGTGTTGTAAATCACTCTAAAGTCTGACTCTGCTTCAGTTCATCTGCTAATTAACAGGCCAGGCTACAATTTAGACATTCTCATCTTTGGGAGTCATAGCCCCCTATACATTTCTAATGAAAGCTATAACTGCTTTCCCCAGAAAACTGAATGCACATGCATGTGTACATACATGAACACACAAAGCCACAAACAGACATATACTAACACAACAAATTTGACACACTATTTCAGGGGCTTTAGGGACTGAATCCTTTTTGAATCTTCTAGCATTCTTGGATCCAGATTAAGAGAACTGTAGTTAGGAAAAACAGAGGTATATGGAGTATATTTTTATTTTCTTTTTCCATGCCCAATTTTTTAATCAGCACTTACACAAAGTTATGGAGGACAGACCACAAGAAACAGGAAACTGTCTCTCTCAGGAGCCCATTTCTCCCATTTTATCCCAGGGCAATACTAGCATGAATATGCAAAGATGTGTACATAAAATGCTCAGTGCAGTTCAGTCCAAAATAAAGGAAAACTGGGCACAATCCAAAAGTTGAAAAGCAAAGGAAAAGATAAATAAATTATGGTACATACATATCCAGTGACCACTGTTATACCATGACATAAATGGTCTATATGCAATGACGAGGGCAGATGTCCGTGACACATATCATTATATGAAAAAAAAGCAAGCTTCAAAATAATATATGCAGTACAAATCCATTTTAGTTTAAAAAATAAAATAATAGTCCTCCAGGAGACAGAGGAGAGCTATACAGAAAATCTGTCTATGCTCAGAAAAAGTCTGGAAAGATATATATAAACTTTAAAATGTTTACCTCTGAGCAGTGGGATACATAGAATGGGGAGAGAGAAAGAACTGAGAGAGAAGAAAGAGAGCTTACATATCAATGTATTATTGATTATTTTTATATTTCAAAAAAATCAGAAAGACCAAAGTTACCACAAATATACACGTACGTCTTATCAAAAATTAACAAATGTCAGTATTTTTTCATAAGTGTTTCACATATCTTTTTTTTCCACTTTCAAGAAATAAAGTATGCCAGATTATACTGATTATCTGAACTCCTATATTATCTGAATTCCTAACAATCCCTATAAGCAGATTGTTAAAATAGAAGCCTGTACTATATTTGTAATTAAAGAAAACATTACACATTCCAGTCAAGATGGAGTCATGAATTATGTTGCAATATGTTCACCATGGTCCAAAATACTGAAAATAATAGAAGGAAGAGGCAAAAGACACTCAACTTTATAGAGTTCAACACCTGGGGGCTCAAAATTCAGATGCTGGCAATGGCCACCAGGCCCTCCTCCTCAGAGAAGAACTGGGAATTAGAAGGATTCCCTGTAAGACGGAGAACTTCATCCTGCCTCACTGCCTGGGGTTATGCATTTATATTTATTTCATGAAGCTGTGGGCCGATGGAGGCAGAGAACTTGAATCAGAGCCCAAAGGAACTGGGCATAACCATCACTGGCTCCACGTCTGTATTTCTCACATCCTCACTAGTACAGGGGGAGGGAGTCCCAAGTGAAAAGCTACTCTAGGATGTGGTTCTGGACTGAAGCACCAAGGGATTAGATAGGAGGAAACCACAAAACTACAGAATCCTTAAGGAGGGTCTAGGGAAATAAAGATTAAACTGAATGAGGACTTCCCTGGCGGTCCAGTGGTTAAGACTCATTGATTCCACTGCAGGGGGACACGGGTTCAATCTCTGTTCAGGGAACTAAGATCTCACATGCCGCGCTGCATGGCCAAAAAAAAAAAAAAAAATTAAACTGAATGGTAGGGCTCAAAACAAGCTTGCAAACCAAAATTTCAAAACATCTGGAAAAATGAAAATTACTAAGGCAATAATTTTAACAAAAATCCACTTCAGATGAAATCACTTTAAACTTCATAATATTAATGTGTACCTTTTGCAATATAAGATTGAAAATCCTTTAAGAAAGAACAAGATGTCACATAAAAGAAAAAACAAATATGATGCGATCAAGTCCATTTTTGTTTATGATATGAGGTAAAGTTCTAACTCATCTTTCTGTATGTTGGATATTCCTCAAGCCTATACTTTGACCTCATACAAAAAGTGGTTCATTATTACTTATTTATCAATAAATATAAAAGCTAAAACTATAAAACTCTTAGGAGAAAAGCACAGGAGTAAATCTTCACAACCTTAAGTTAGGCACAGATTTCTTAGATACAACACCAAAAGCACAAGCAATAAAAGAAAATGTTAATAAACTGGACTTCAGCAATATTAAAAGCTTTTGCACTTCAAAAGTCACCGTTAAGAAAGTCAGAAGTCACCGTTAAAGTAAAAAGTCAAACCACACACTGAGAGAAAAATATTTTCAAATCACACGTCCAACAGCTTGTATCCAAGAGTTTAAAAACAACAGCAAAAACTCTTACGACTTAGTAAGGAGATGACAACACAGTTAAAAAATGGGGAATACATTTATAGCCATTTCACCAAAGAAGGTACAGAAATGGCCAATAAGCACATGAAAATATGCTCATTATCATTAGTTATTTGGAAACACATACCAAAATGATAATGAGATACCACACACACCTACAAGAGTTGCTTTAAGCAAAAAGCCAGTCGAGAATGTTAGCAAGGATACGAAGAAACTGGAACCTTAATACTTCCTGGTGCAGCCACTTTGGAAAACAATTTGGCAATTTCTTCCAATATTTAACACATATACACCATACAATCCTTCAGTTCCACTCCCAGATACCTACATGAGAAATCAAAACATATTTCCATACAAAGACTTGTACACCGGTGTTCACAGCAGCATTATTCATGATAGCTAAAGAGTGCAAACAACTTAAACGTCCATCAACTGCTGAAGGGGAAAAGAAAGGGTTGTCCGTGGTACTGAAATACAACTGTCATTTGCTTGTTTTTATTTCAGTATTTCTAAATAATCCATTTATAAATTCAAAATAGCTGTATGCTTAGCCCACGCCTCAATTCTAAACATTAATTAGTCCAGTTGTATAAATCTGTAGCCACTTAAGATGTTCATAACAAGAATTACCACAGTGAAAATGACTTTTTAATGGGAACCTTGTATATTAACCATTTCCAACTCTAATTAGATTTATCTGGGGAAAACACTATTGGCTACGTGCTATAACTAATACTAACTAAACAAAATGTTAATACACTCTAAGTGGTGGAATACTGTTACACCTAAAAAAAACATAATGACCAACATTAATAAGAAACTAGAAATCTTTGATTTGGTAGTTATTCACAAATTATGTACTTTGTTCTATTTAAAAGCAAATATCTTGTTCACCGGGACAACAGCCAATACCTTAGAACTTGTATGCTCCACTTGTACTAATGCAAATGCAACAGAACAGCACTTAACATCTTTTCTTTGCTTGGATACTTAAGTAAAAATCATTATTTTCACAACTGAGTAATGAAAGTCTTGGGCATTAAGCAGATTACATATACAGTCAGCTCTCATTTATGAGTTATAATTTAACGTGGTTATTACATCTACTGTTAATGTGTAACACACGGCATCTTACGGCTAAGCACTGCAGTTTAATCTAATAATAGTAGCTATAATATTCTGAAATGTGCTTCATGAATCAAAGCCATCATGTGTTCACTGAGGGCTTGGATTAGCACTTCATGAGACCTAGATCTATTACAGCTTGTTGGAAGAGGAAAAAGGAAGACCGGAAAGCTTTTAAGGAGCTAAAAAAAAAAAAAAAAGACAAAAACAGACAATCATTTTGGAAGAATTCCTTTTCCTCGCTAAATGGATCCTGTGGAGGACTGCTGGCGGTCTCCTACATTTACTGAAGAAATCTTAATGGAGCAGTATGTGCCCACTTTTGGTGACACAGCAGGCTCTACTCCAAAGAGGCTACCAAGGGGCCGGGCTGACACTTTCTAATTCATCAGAGAAGCAGAAAATAGGAAACCCAAAAGCCACAAAAGGCTTTTCATGGATTCTATAAAGAAGGATGGGGATTCAGAATAAGCTTATGGAGCTGAACTCAGCAAAAAATGGTGCAATTCTCTACTAAACAGAGAAATGATACTCCCCCTTACAGTGGCCGAAATACAACAGGACCTCAATAGCAACCAGAGCACACACGTATGAGTTAAACTGGAAATTCCCTATATTTTTAGGCTAAAATCTACTTTCTAATTTATTTTTACCACACACTAATCTTTTTGCAGTGGGAGTTTCCAAATTAGCTTTACTAAACATTTACGAGGCAGTCACTCTGTGACAAGCAGTCCATGGAGAGAGCACAAAGGCAAATGACATGCTTCCAGTTGCCGCACAGACCAAACCGTACCACACACGTGCTGATACGATGATGCGAGATGCTTGGGGGATACGGGAGAGGGAACAATGGGGACTCAAGGAAAGCTTGATAAAGAAAACGACAGCTTAGATGGGATCAGGAGGGCAGGAAGATGACAAGAGCACAAGACAAGAAGGGCAGGACAGGCAAAGAGCCCCAGATAACACCAAAGCTGCGAGAGAGCCTACTCAGAGAACGGGGTAACTTCAGCGTGACTGGAACACAGCACGCGTTTAGAAGGCATGAAAAGAGAGGAGGCTGTGGAGACAGTGGGTGATACGGCTGAACAAGTGGGGAAGGATCAGAGGTTCAAAAGGTACAAAAATGGGGATAAAGATCTCATGAAAAGCAGGTCTTCCATTGGACCTTGAAAAATAGTAAAATTTGCCAACTCCCCAATATAAGAACTGTTTTGAATCCCCCGGAGAAAACACCATAGAATTTAACGTGCTTTCATATCCAGTAAGAGAAAACCGAACAGAAACTAATGAATACAACAAGCCAAAGGACAAAATACACCTATACCACTCCAGGCCCCTGGAAAATGCTATGACTTCCCTTCAAAGACAGTGTAACAACAGTAACCAAAAAAAGTATCTGCAGTGTTGACTGCAGAACACAATCCTCCTCTGAATATCTCACCTTCTAGAACTGTGATGTCCAATCTGGTACCCAGTAGCCTGTGTGGCTAGTAAAATTAACATAAATAAAATCAAACAAAATTTAAAATTTGATTCCTTAGTTGCACGACCTTTATTCCATGTACTCAATAGCTACATGTGACTAGTGGCTACCGCACTGGACGGTGGAGATACAGAATATTTCCCTCACTGCAGAAAATTCTATTGGTCAGTGCTCTCCTGGAGTCATCACTACAGGAGGAATAGGAGAAAAACCCTTAAGGGCCAAAAATCACATTACAAACTTCTTTGACATCCTGAGATCACTTAGCACTGAACTGGGGATACACATGTGTATTCAATAAATGTTTGTCAAACTGAATTTTAGTATAAAAGAAAGAATTATGGAAATGAAGTAATTGTACATATTCCACTGTAGGCAAAGCTAACTATTCCTTAACTCTATTAATAAATTCCACAATTGAAGCTTTGTACCAGAGTTCTAAAAGTAACTACACAGTATACAACTACAGATGAGTTCAGCAAGATGAATACAGCCAATTTATAAAGAAGATGTGGTGTGTACACCTACACACACACACACACAATGGATACTACTCAGTCATAAAAAGGAATGGAATTCTGCCATTTGCAACAACATGGATGGACTTGGAGGGCATTATGCTAAATGAAGTAAGTCAGAGAAGGACAAATACTGCATGATATCACTTATATGTGGAATCTAAAAAATACAACAAACTAATAAATATAAAAAAAGGAAACAGACTCACAGGTATAGAGAAGAAACTAGTGGTTATGAGTGAGGAGAGAGCAGAGGGAGGGGAATATAGAGGTAATGGATTAAGAGGTACTAACTATTAGGTATAAAATAAATAAGCTACAAAGATATACTGTATAGCACTGGGAGTATAGCCAATATTTAATAATAACTATAAATAGAGTATAACCTTTAAAAATTGTGAATCACTATTTTTTGCCTTATATTACATAATATTGTACATCAACTATATCTCAAAAAAATTTAAAAATTAAAAATAAAATCAATGTATGGAAATATAAGGCAAACAAACAAACAAAAAACACAAAGACAAAAAAAAGGAGATTAAGTGTAGCTCACTTATCACAACAGATGTCTTCCAAAATAGTTACTAGAAAAATGAATGACATTCTACACTTTGAAAGTGAAGCTTACCATTTAAAGGAATCCTGTGGGAACCAATCTATAAAGAGGATTATCACCTCTAAATTTATCTAGTTAGAATATTAGAAATAGCTACTGTCTTTGACCTAAAAAAGTGCCAATCCTATGCTGCTACAAATAGTCATAAGAAGTTAAATTCCATAGAGCAAAGGCTGACCCACAAGAGGGAGGTCTCAGTGAGTACATGCTTCCTCCTTCCTCTCCCAGGGTGAACTCTCCTGAGGCTCATACTTGCTTAATGGGTCCAGACAAGTTTTATTCATAAGAATTTCAATGAGGAAAGGGAAAAGGGATTAAAATTCAATTAAAATGGACAAGAGAACTGAATAGGAACCTCACTAAAGAGGACCTCTCCTGAGATAAGCCCATCTCATTAGTAATCAGGAAAATGCAAATCAAATCACAAAAAGCTATCACTGAACACTTAAGAGAGTAGATATCACTGAGCACTTAAGAGAATAGGCAAAATTGAGAAACCCACCCGTGCCAAGTGCTGGACTGGAGCAAACGGCAACCCAGACACTGCTGTTGAGAATGCAACGGTGAAACCCCTTTAGAGACTTATTTGGGATTATCGACTGAGGTTGAACGTACACATTTATCTAATAACGCAGACTTCCAGCGCTAGGTAGGTCCATGCCAGAGAGAAAGGTCTGCACGTGTGCACTAGAAACACGTACAGAATGATGACGCAGCATTATTTTTAGTAACCAAAACGGAAAACAAACCAATGTCAGTCAACATTAGAAAGGATAAACTGGAATATATGCATATAGCGATAAATTTCTATACAGCAGTAACAATGAGTCAACTAGAACACATATAATAGCATGGACGGGTCTCACAGACATAATGTTGAGTGTAACTATTTCCATAAAGTACAAAAACAGGTAAAATTAAACTATCATACTGGGAGGGGTGTGATAGGTTTTAAAGTTGTTTTAAAACAAGAACAAAACACACATGGATCTAGTTATTGGGATGAGTCAGGATCTCTGGAAGGAGAGAGATTAGAAGGGCATGAAGGGGACCTGTGGAAGGCCTGTCGTGAGCTATTTCTTCATCTGTGTGATGGTTTCATGGATGATTTCTTTATGATACTTTATGATACTTGGACAACTTTGTTTTGTGTATTTTTCTGTATGTTACATTTCACACACAAAAAAAGTTTAAAAGAACAGTCTTCACACACACACACACACAGTAGGGTGACTGTTTCATTCCTCTCACAACCACCTTTCACACTGCCCCCTCTCACCCTGACTCACCTCTTGTAGCACTTTACTCATCAATGGTGACACACTGATAGTCTCTCCTCCTTCTGGATGGATTTGGAAATTCACTCTTTGATAAAGAATCTGAAAAAAGAACAACTGTTTTTAAATTTGCCTCATTTTACAATGTAGGCTTTAAATTTAAAAAGTACTCTTTTGAGGAAAAAAAAAACCAAAAACACTATTTCCTAATGACTACTTTGTGGTAACAGGCTTACTGTGGGACTCCATGAACACCTTCACAAGGATGCAACCACAGTTTCAGGATCAGAATCAAGTGTGAGAAACCTGATATACAATGTAATAAATGACCATGAGATGAAAATGTGATTTCCAGAATCTCTTCACATATATATATATATTTTTGTGGTACGTGGGCCTCTCACTGCTGTGGCCTCTCCCGTTGCGGAGCACAGGCTCCGGACGCGCAGGCTCAGCGGCCATGGCTCACGGGCCCAGCCGCTCCGCGGCATGTGGGATCCTCCTGGACCGGGGCACGAACCCGTGTCCCCTGCATCGGCAGGCGGACTCTCAACCACTGCGCCACCAGGGAAGCCCTCTTCACATATTTAACAGTACCGTATTTCCATACCAGAGCACCATCCTCCCTGACACAGATTTAGCCTGTGAATTTTAGGAAATTCAGCTTCTCTCTAGCCAAAGCCCATATCCTGCCATTTCCAAAGGACTTCTAAGGGGATGGTACCATCACTGGTTTTAACTCACATGGTTTCAAGTATATTGTACAGGACCACTTCTTACATGTTTTATTCTTGACAGCACTAACTTTCCCCATTATATTCGATAATTTATTTCCTAATATACTTTCTTCTTTTCTCATACCTGTACCCTTTCTTCTTTACTGTAATAAAGCCAACAACACTAATTTATATCCTAATATCTTCGAGTCCCTTTTCATATAAGTGACAGACTATTTTTTTTCCATAAATTAAAATTTTCATATTGCTGAAAAAGAAAGAGCACAAATCCCAAATCCACAGACTCAACAAAATATACTTCATACAGTTCGGGAGCACTGACTTTATTGGGAACACTTACTTCTGTCTTCAGAGAGCTGCTGGCAGCCAAAAGAACTTCAATGCTGCTAGCAGGGCAATGTGTCAAAGCAAAAGCCACGAGCTCTTGACGAGTGGCCAAGTCCTGGTAACCTTCTGATTGTCCTAACTGGCTACAAACATCCCAACTTTTAGAATAACCTGGAAAAAGGGCAAGAAAAAACAAACTGATTTTCACTACAAGAAAAAATCTTTAATCTAACATGAGAAACGGCTTTCTGCTTAGGTCTTATGTTACCAAAGCAAAGTCAGTCATTAGTGATGCATATTATTATATAAGCAGAAGCACATAAGGATCTGAAACTAGAAAAGAAAGATTAGGTGAGTTCATTGTCTAGAAAGTTCAGTGCTGCTCCAGACAAATTCTTCTGATAAACTATGTTAAATTTTAGATTCCCTGACAAGGCTACAAATAATCTACTGAGCTTTGATGTTGAGTAAAAGACCGGGTATCTGAATTCAGAAAGACTTGAGGGTATGGTTCAAGTACTTGTGTGAGCTTGAGAAAGTTCCAAGTGTCACACATCCTTCACCACTAAAAAACAATAATAATAATAATTCCTCCTTCATTAGGTTGTTAGAAGAACTGAACAATCTTTATTTAAAAACAACCTGTATTTAAAAGCTGTATTTATACACTGCAAAGCCTAGATAAAGAGAAATTATTATAGAGAGCTACACAGAATCATTCACTTTATAAAGATAGAGATCCAAGGACAGTGCCAAAAATTCAGTCAGCCCCTGAAACCAGCAGAGTTTTATCCTATGCAAGCTTATACTGTGAATTCTTAAAATGCACTTTTATTCTTTTTTGAAGGCATTCCAGTTAGAAAGCAGGCCTTTTTTCTAAATATACAGAGTCAAAATTAGTCAAAATTACAGGTACCATCCTTATAGGAATAAAATTATTACAAAGCTCTCCAAGTAAGCAGTAATAAATTAAGACAACAATGATTATCCAGAATACCATAATTATTCTGAACCTAATGTTGCAAAATCACTAGGTTAATATTACAGAACACAGTTCTTTCGGGAAACTAGTTTTCTAATGCTGAGGTTATAAAGCGTTGAGCTTTTTCCCAGAGTTTTCAACATTTTCATAGATGTGTTGCCAGACTCTCTCCTTGACAAAACTTTATTCAGGCTTCTCTGAGCCCCTTCTCAAGGAGGCCTATACCTTGGCCCAGTCCGTGCTGAACCCGTATAACCCAGTTTTATCAAGAATCCTGCCAAGTTAGTTCAGAGAGAATCTCTCACCCTTGGTATCTGATCACCCTGGCCTGCCATCAGTAAGAATCCTGTTAAGTCGGTTTAGTACCAATCCCCCTACTCTTGATGTCTCTTCGCTGTCATTTTTCACCCATTGTTGACCCCTCAACCTGCTCCTCAGTGGTAAATTCCCAGCTGCCTTTTCTGTATTTGGAGTTGAGCCTGTTCTCTCTCCCCCACTGCAAAATTCATGAATAAAGTCTTCCTTACCATTTGTAAGAAGTGTCGGAATATTTTTTTCCTTTAACAGTATACATACAGAAAGTATACCTATCATCAGTGCACAGCTCCAGGAGTTACTATGAAGTGAAGCAGTGCATTTATAACCACTCACTAGGAATGCACAGACAATGGGTAAACGGATGTGCTTGAGTTTTCACACAGTCAGACACAGCTACAAAAAGCAGATCATTTAGCACAGAGCCTGTAATAAGACAACATCACTTCCTACCCCTCTGGGGAATGTATTCTTTAATAGAGAAATTATTCCACAATATAACCTGCTTATCCTCCAGAGACTTGAGTTATAATTTCAATATGGAAAGTTTTAGGGTTGCGAACTACTTCCCAATTACTCAACATTAATTTGAAAAGCATTATGCTATCTCTTAAAAAAATTAAAGAATAGAAATACTGACAATTACTCACAAATTATAGATACTTGAAATTTTTTAAATTTTCTTTTATATGACAAATACATAAAAAGGCATTAAAATATTTTAAAATTGTTATTAAAATTATGAGCCTGTTTTTAATCTGGAATGGAAAGCAACCATATCTCAGATAAAATATAACCCTTGAGCCCATTAAAGTATGTATATTAATATACAAGCACATGGAATACATACTTATCAGCACTCACAAAACATTTCTCAAGGCTTACGAACACAATGTGGTTGGCTTACCGATTAGGCAACTAATTTCAAAACAGACCTCTTCCATTATTCACCACATAAAGAGGACATGAGCAAAGTGTTTAGTATCTACTTCACCTGTGGCCATCAGCTCCTGACAATGCACACTGGCAGCTTTGTAGTCATGGAAACGAAGTGCTTGCTCTACTAGAAGGATTAGAACCTGTCCACGCCTTTCTTCTGGGTCTTCACCTGCAAACACATGCAAATGACTTACTGATTTGGGCAGTATCAATTGATAGAGGAGCTCCTTAACACTGTCTTTCTAATTAATTCCAAAATAAAAAAAACAGAGATTAGACTGATTTTTATAAGATTATAGGAGAAAAGATCATGGCCACTTAGACCTTCCAATCTATTTATTAATCATGGAATTCTCTCTCAGTCTCCTAAGTGATCAATGATTAATATCAGCCTCAGACCGAAAGTCAATTGGTGCAGCCACTATGGAGAACAGTATGGAGGTTCCTTAAAAAACTGAAAACAGAACTACCATGTGACCCAGCAATCCCACTATTGGGCATATATCCAGAGAAAACCATAATCTGAAAGGATACATGCACCCCGTTGTTCACTGCAGCACTATTTACAATAGCCAGGACATGGAAGCAACCTAAATGTCCATCAACAGAGGAATGGATAAAGAAGATGTGGTACACATATACAATGGAATATTACTCAGCCATAATAAAGAATGAAATAATGCCATTTGCAGCAACATGGATGGACCTAGAGATTATCACACTTAGTGAAGTCAGACACAGAAAAACAAATATCATATGATATCACTGATATGTGGAATCTAATTTTTAAAAAAAGGAAACAAAAGAACTTATTTACAAAACAGAAACAGACTTACAGATATCGAAAACAAACTTATGGCTACCAAAGGGGAAACATGGTACGGGAGGGATAAATCAAAAGCCTGGGATAAACACAAACACACTACTATATATAAGATAGATAACCAACAAGGACCTACTGTATAGCACAAGGAACTCTACTCAATATTCTGTGACAGCCTATATGAGAAAAGAATCTGAAAAAGAATGAACATATGTATATGTATAACTCAATCACTTTGCTGCACATGTGAAACTACCACAACATTGTAAATCAACTATACCCTAATAATACATATATATGTATGTATGTATGTATGTATTCACCCCCAGACCAGCCATTCCAATCTAAGTGGGTAGAGGAAAAGTTTTCCTCCCAATAGGGAATTTAAATATTTTCCTATTTATTTAAAAATTTTACCCTTTGAATGTTCTAATTATAATTCATAAATGACAAATAAAAGGGGAAAAAACTTAAGCACAAAGTAAAATGGACTTAAATTTTATAGTTTCATTGTGATAAAGTTAATTTGTATATCAGGCAATCTGAGCAGGTGGTTAAAAGGAAAAACATAAGCAAAAATAGGCTTGAAAAGAATGATGTCTAGAAAAATCCTACAAACAGAACAAAATTCTCAGGGAGAACAGCCAGGAGTATAGCCAGACTAGAAATCTATTAAAGAAAATGATCCAGATGTTTAGTCTGAAGAAAATACTAATGGTGGTCTGACAAAGCCTTGAGTATATGAAATATAATTTAAATTTTGTCCACAAATTCTTTGATACTCTTCTAAAGATGGAGCTTAATGCTTCTCCCCTTGGGTGGGGGCTGACGAGTGATTTACTTCTAACAAGCAGAACATGCTGTAAACAACAGCGTGACTTCCAAGATTGGTCATAAAAAGCATTACGGAATTCGCCCTGCTCTCTCATAGATCAACTGCTCTAGGAGAAGCCCAGGAATTGCCATGTTAAAAGGACACTCAGGAAGCCCTGTGGAGAGCTCCACGGGGCAAGGAGCTGAGGCCTTGCACCACCAGCCAGGGAGCAATGGAGGCCTTTTCCAACAGCCATGGAAGCCAGCTCAGGAGCAGATGGCCCAGGCCCTGTCAACTTAACTATTTCCCTTGAACTTGGGAGGGCCTGTGTGACTGCTTCTGTGAATGAGACACAATGGAAATGAAGCTACCCAAATTCCAAAGCTAAATTACAGAAAAATGACATGAAGTTTTGCTGGTTTCTGTTGGGATGCTGACTCTGGGATCCCTCAGCCACGTAAGAAATCTGGGTAGTCTGAGAACACCATAAGGAAAGACTATAAGGAGAAACCACACAGAGAAGAGAAAGCCCTAGCTGCTCCGTTCCCCAGCTTTTTAAAAAATCTTCTCAGCCCAGATGCCAGACATGTGAATGAAGCAGGCTTTGAGATGAGCCCATCCCTAGCTGCTGTATCTGACTACAATTTCATAAAAGACCCTGAACTGCCCAGTCAACCACCAGAACTGGGAGAGAGAAAAAGACGTGACTGTTGTTATTTTAAGCTACTAAGTTTGGGGGTGCTTTGTAAAGCAGCAATAAATAACCATAACATTCTATAAGCTTCAGGTACATGTCACCTGCCTGTGACCCCTTTCTTAATACCGCTCCACCCCCAGCAAAATATTAGAATTGCCTTTCTTCAAGTTCTATAGCATTTGTTTACAGAAGCCATGTGCTACCATCACACCCCACGATGCAGCATAATTCACTGCTTCCGCAGACCTCTAAGATTCTAAATCCCCAGAGGGCAGCAGGTGTGTTACAGAACCCTGTATCCAAAGTACTGACAAAGTGATATTACTTCAGCTCTTTGAGGCCTCTATTTCCCCATCTGTAAAATGTGGCTAATAAGAGGCTGTTGTGCACAGCAAAAGAGGTAGTACGTTAACAGGGCACAGAAGGGAACCAGCCCACAGCAGTCACAGGTACGTATTAACTATTATGTGCACTCAGGGGGCTCACAATAAAAACGCTATGTTGAATGAAATGTAGATACGAGTCTTATTTTTTAATGATACTGCACTGAAGTTATAATACAGATTCCACATTAAAGTTTGTGAAATAGAAGTGGCCAAGTTGAGATGGTTCCAAATACGAGAACTAAAACAGCTGCAGTGAAGAAAAGAGGTCTGAACACCATGTGGTCCACATAAGTGTGCTCGCAGGACTGAAGAATGTTCATACCATTATAAATGCAGGTTGGCCAAGATCACTGATCTTCCCGTTTCTATGTCAACGTCACAAAGACAAAAATGGAAATTAATCCTAGTAGGCAAGTACATGGAAAATGCAGACGGCATCCCTGACTCCTTCATTAGTTTCTATGAACTGGATCCTTATGAAATTCTTCCCTGATGATCAGAGTGCTTCAAAGTTTACAAAGTGCTTTTATATGCATTAACTCATGTGGGTCTCTTATACTCTGGCAGGTGAAGCAAGGGGGGTGTCATTCCTATTTTCCAGATGCAGAAACTGAAGCTTGAGTCATTTAGCAAATGAACGGGACGGTCAGGAGTGGACCGGTCTCCTGACTCCACACCCGATTTCTCCGCAGCCATGTGCGATGCCTCACGAAGGATGCCTGGCCCCAGTCACGGTGTCGGCACCTTTCCAAGGCTGCTGCAAGTCCAAAGGTGAAGATGCTAGTGTTATGCTTTTGGATAGGCTAGAAAAGGACAACTGACACAATAAAATTTACTAAAACTATAGGCCTTAAGAAGAAGAGTTCTATACATAAAAATTTTTAAACATTAATAAGTGTGTCCACTAAATATACTAAATACATATTTTTTAAAGCTCAAAATAAACAAAAATCCCCTTTACTTTTTTTTAAGCTAAAAATGGAATTTATCTCAATTTAAGTAAACAGTTCTGGGGTTAGAAGTCTCTTTAGGCAGGATTAGATCCAGAGGCATGTAGTATATCACTGGGGTATTTTCTTTCTCTCTTTCAAATGGATTTATTTTCAGAAAACTGATCAGATAAATGACTGCCAACATCCCCAAGGTTGTATCCTTATGACTTTCATTTGGAAAGGAAGAAAGAGCCTCTGTCTTCCTGTGTTTATATATCAAGCATCAGGAAAGATTTTGATTGGTTCTGTTTGAGTCACACGGTCATCCCTGAACTGGCTGGTGGACAGAATACTGTGGCCGACAACTGTGGCAAAGCATCTTGATCGGCAAGTCTCCCGGGATCACATGGGCTGGGAGATGGATGGTGTCCCCAAAGAAGACCACTTAGCAAACAGACAGACGTGTAGCACAGATAACTAGTGTTTCAAGTCAGCAGGGGGTTCATGTTTATTCTTTTAGTTGAAACGGGAAGGTAACTGTCACAAAATTGTGCTGGATCCATTTGAAAAACTTAAGCTGCACATTTAAAATCTGTTTAAGAAGACGAGGACCCACTTGACGATGTCCATCAGGTCGGATACACGTTGGATAAGCCAAAAATACAAAAGAAAAGTATTAAAAGATTGGTAAGCAGAATAGTGCAAAACGTGAAGTGTAGAGTCAGAAAGACTTTCCTTGAAAGCCATGGCCTGCTATTTAACCTTGTTGAGCTAGATACTTAACTTCTCTGATCTTCAATTTCCCTCGTAAAATAGGAAGAAGACATCATCAACACCACTTAATAGAAAATGAAATAACACATGTGAAAACCTGACCAAATAGTAAAGGCACAAATTTTTCTAAGAAATTACTCAGGACCAAAAAGATCACACCAAATTTCAACACTGAAGGTGAACTGGTAGGGCCGGCTGGTCCTATGTTCAGTTTTCTGGTTATAAATGGTGACCCTGACTTGTGTTTCTGACCTCGAAACCACTTAGTGGCACCCCAAATAAGCCTGCCCTCGTTTAAGTAACAGAAGGTCCAAGCAGCTCAGTATAGGTGCACCGTTTTATAACATGCCAACCTTTCTAGAAAAGACAAATCCTTGCCCAAAAGCAGCTCCTCTGACACCTATAAGCACATATTCCAACGTTCGTCTAGGTGATGTCGAGAATAACACAGATCCGTACTCTGCAGTTTGGATGCAGTTCAGCATCCAAAACGTACCTGCTACCCTCAGCAGCTCAGCCAGGCCCAGCAGCTTGGTAGATTGCTTGTAGCACATTGGGGACTGGCAAATACACTCCTTGATGAGGCCGATCCGATCAGAGCACAGCCGCACTACAGAGAAAGACATAGTTTAGACTTGTGACCAGGGACGTAACACTTTGTTATGTCAGCCAAGCAAAATGAAAACTGTGTTAACCCCCAGATCAATAAGAATTAAGTAAAAGACACAATTTTTTAAAAACAGTAAAGTTACTGTTGCTTCTGAATAAATAATGTAGAACATGGATCTTTTCATTATCACCAAACTTCTGAAACACAGCAAATGAACTGGCATTCTGAAGCTAAGAAAAAGTGTCACCTTTTCAAGTGCCAGGTCAGGACTTAGGGAAAATTTTAAAGAAGGCGGTATCTGTCTTTGAAAACTTCGCATACTTCCTGGTACACCAGTCGCGCCACCTTACCTCAACCCCCTAAAATCCATTCCATGTTCCAAATATCCATCTTCTACCTCCACCACGTCATACCAGTTTGGAGGGCAGGAGTCCTCAAAGCGCTCACTGACCCAATTTATCAACCTTTCTCTAAAAACAGTCCCCATCCTCTCACTTAAGCTAGATGTCAGGAAAATAAAATGTCTGATCCCACTAATTCGCACTGTGCGGTAATTAGGCACACTTAAAGGGGGGAGAAAAACTTGAATTAAAGAGTATTATGTATATGCTAGAAAGAAATGGTATCTATTCAGGATAGAGGTGTTAACTTTTAAGAAACATGGCACTGCCTGGGAAGCTAGGACCCAGTAAATACAACAATAACAATTATCATGATAGTAGCTGACATGAAATGAATATGACCTGTGTCCTAGGCACTGTTGTAGGTGCTTTATGTGTGTTAATCCTACAAGGCAGAACCTAACAAGGCAGGTACTATTATCCACAGGGGAAGAAACTGAGGTGCAGAAAGATTAAGTACTTTGGCTAAGGTCACTGAAAGTGATGGGACCTGAATTCAATCTAGCTCCTTAAATATTCTTCACACCTTCATTCCTTTATCCATTCCTAAATCCATGGCTATATAACACACATCCTATTTTCCCCCAAAACTTCTTCTAGGTAGGTGGGAGGGGGCCCAGGGATTGTGGATATAAAGGAGAAAGGTAGTAGTTTTTCTTTGGGATAGGCTTTTTTTTTGGGGGGGTGGGGAGTAAGTTTTTATTATGACTAAATTTCATACTCACAGAAAGGTTGCAAGAATGGTACAAAGAACTCCTCTACAGTTTTTGCCAAGATCAACCAATTGTTAATCGTCTGCTCCATTCACACTTGCAATCATGCATGCCCTTCCACCCTTCCCCCAAGCACATGCATATATACACATAAACATAGGTATCTACACACATCTATTTTTCCTGAACCATATGCAAATATCATGTCTTTTTATCCATAAATACTTCAGTGTGTATTGGGCTATTTCAAGATAGCTATTCATGCAACTGCTAGTACAGTAATCCTGTGGTGGCCTTTACTCTAAAATATAAGGTAGATGTAGACTTCAGGTACTTCACAATCAGGGCGGCTAATATCTAATCTGAGTACAGCTTCCGCAGACTGTATTGTTTTCATGTCACAAATACCCACCTCATTAACTTTCAGGCTGGCCATGTGACTTCTATAGGCAATGAAATGTGACTGGAAGTGACATACGCCACTTCTAAGCAAAGGCTTAAGAGTCATCATCATGGGATTCCTGATCTTTTCCCTCTGCTGCTACAATGCCAGGTTTAAACTTACCATATCGCACTGAGATTTTTGAGTTTGTTTTTTTTTTTTTACTATAGGCCAGTCTAACAAAAACTAACTGATACAATATACTTCAAACTTTTTCATAACTTTTCTCAATCAAAAAACTGGGTTTTTTACCTCAACATCTGCTGTTTTATGTGTTTTTCTCCTAGTATATATATATATTTTAAGAAAATGTGTACCATTACTTCAACATTTCAGATTCAGTAACTATGAGAAAGGTAATTTCTATATATTTCTAACCTGATTTTCAAAACAACACTTATAGATATTATCATCATTCTATGTACCTAAAAGCCCGGGTTTTCACAGATGCTTCAATGGTCTTGTTTGATGAATTCTTATATTCTTCTTAGAGAAACTCTAGGTTTATAACTCTAATAAGCTGATTTCCTTACTGTTACCACTCTTTCCAGCTCAATAAAATTAAGGTGGAAACTGAAACTACACATGGCAATGGATCATCATTTTCTCTGTACTTCCTTTAACTGGAACGCTCAAGTTTGGTTTTCTGCTTGTTGCCCTAAGCATGGTATATTACTAAGATTTCAAGCACATTAAATACATTTGGAGAGTGCGATTCTAACAGAATGTAACTGCCATGTTAAAATGCCTTTTTATTTTATTTACCTATCTTTTAAGCCTCTGGACCATCACTATACCAGTTCTCTTTTACTGTTTACCATAGGACATGTTAAATTATATTTCAAAATGTGATTTCTTATTTAAATTAATTCAAGCCATAGATGTTATTATCTTTCCATGAAGGGAAGAGGTCTTTTGACTCCTAAAATTCCTTTTCAAACTGAAATTAACGAACAAGAAAAGAATAAGCATATATGTATCTTTTAATAATTGAGGATTCCTCAATTTCCTCTGGATCTCACAAATATTTTTAAAAACTACTACAAGACACACACACACAAACACAAACACACACACACACACACACACACTCTCCCACCTCAGACATAAGAAGCATTTATTGACCAGTTACCCACACGGCAAACAGTCTCATAACAACCTTAGGAGGAAGGGACAGCACATGCCCAGCAAAACACAGATGTAAAATTTCAATTTCGGTCGCTCATGAAGGGCATCAAAGATGCAGAACATATATAGCTCCTCATGATGTTGCAGAAGGACAAATCGGACCATATAGGTGAGGAAGGAGATAATGTATAGAAGTCAGTCACTTAGCTGATGATTGAGAGCAAAGGTCAGAGTTTCCTTCTCAAAGAATCTTTTACTTTCACACCTCCTCATCAGTAGAGTATTGTTTACTGTTACATATGCAAGTTCTTGAGCCAAACAGACTACCTAGCTCCACCTCTAACTAGCTGTGTGACCACAAGTAAGCTACTTAACCTCTCTGTGCCTTGATCTAGAAAAATGAAAACAATAACAGTCACTACCTCACAGGGTATTTACAAGAATTAATAATTACATGCAAAGTATACTTAGAACTTAAAAATCACTCAATTATTATTATTACTACTAACATATTCACAGAAATGCTTAAGTATTGGATTCTCTAGTATAAGGATTCTCAGTGTTCAAGATATAACTTTCAGGACTGTCCAGGGAATATTTTACTATTATCTCCAACTGAGGAAGGTAAAGTTCAAAGCCATTAAGTTGCCACAGATCACACACCTCAAGGCGGCTGAATCAATTTAAACCCAACAAGACAGAATCAGGCCTGCATGTCACGTCTCTCAGTATATTAGTCCCTCAAAGTCAAGAAGTACCCCTTCATTATTTTGGTTACTGGAATAAAAGTGCCTAAATTAATCTTTATTGAATGTAAGGAAAGGAGAGTGGAGGAGAAGGAAGGGACAGTGAGGGAGGGAGGGAGGGAGAAGGAGAAAGTAGGTAAGACCGCTCTAATTCTGCCATCATTAAGAGGACCTCCAAGGAAGATAATAAAAATGACAGCTGATACTTAGAGAGCTCTTACTATATCCCAGGCACTACAAACATACAGACTTAATCTTTACAAGCAATTCTATAAGGTACTCATTACTACGCTCATTTTGTAAATGAGAAAAGTTAAACACAAAGAAAGGTTAAGACACGTGTCCAGTTACTCAGCAATAAGTGGCAACATGGGCTCCCAGCTGGGCTTAACACAATGTTGTAAGTCTGAAAAACCGACTTACTCTATTGTAGAAAGAACACAGGGATAACTAAAATATCCTAAATTGGTTCACTTGAATAGTAAGAATAATTTACACAACATAAACACCCAAGATATGGGGAAAAGCACACATATGTACACACACAAACACATCGTAGGTGATTCTTACACGAGGCATTATTTTTTATATGATATTTGTAATCCTGTTTTTTATTAACTCATGCATTATAACTTATCTAGTACCACTAGCCCTCACCTGCTGAGAGGTGCAGCAACTCCTGGAGTGTAGGCAAAGAAGGCTTCAAAACAAAGCAAAGTGACAAAATGAACTACTGTACACTGGCTACAATAAAAAATACCTGGACCATAAATCTTTAAATATCAAGTAACTTTGTTCGTCCAATATTACTGATGAATACTAAAACCTAAATTATATTTGTGACATAAATACAACAAACAGTACACAAATAGAATATTCCATCTCCACATCCAGAAGCCATTCTAATAGGAAATTCCAAATTAATATATCAAACTGAAAAGCTGTCAAAACATGAAGGCAAAGTCTTCCTTAAGACTCTCCTCAGTCAGGAAATTTCTCAGAACCTACAGTTTGGTTGCAGATATTGAAACCCATCAGCTGATGTGCAAATATTGCTAATTGAGCACTGAAGAAAAATCAGAGCGCAACGTAATTTTCAAACTTTAATAGCATTTGGGAAACCATTTTTTGTATTCATCAATCTGCTTGAATTAAATAACTAGCTAAAATATACACACACACAGAGTCAAAGCTATAATGACCTGACCTAACAAGAGATATAAGAAAGACAAAAGTTTCACAGTGCTCTGGACTCTCTCATGACTGAAATCCTCAATAAAAAATATAAGTGTTTCGGGGGAGGTGGTTAATAATTTAAGATATTTGAGAATAAACTGAAAATGCTTTTTGGTAACTCTGATTAATCCTCACAATTTTAAGAAGCTCTGAGCTCAAAAATTACATGAATGGTGCGAGTGAATAGAATTTTCTAGTGACTTAACAGTCACCTTGAACACAGTTGTTTCAGATGTTGCCGGCTATTTATAAATCACATACAAACTACTGTCAAACAAAGATATTCAAGGTAATAGTAATATTACCTTTTAAAAGTCTAATAAATTTGTCTGACAAGCAGAGCTTTAATTTTTAGTAAAACTACAGTGGAAATCCACATGAAAACATGAGAATGTCTCTCCTGCCTCATATTCCCTAAGATCCACCTGACTCAAAGCACCTCAGAAGACAAAGACACCAAGGAACCTTTAACAGGCTATCACTGACCGAAGATACTAGAAGTTTAAAAAAGAAAAAGAGAGACGCACACACAATTCTGATGAAAATTTATCAAAAACCAGAGAGATGGAAGGAACTTAGTTATGCCTCCCCCACTCCCAATTCCAAACGTTTCCAGAGTTAAGAACAAAGGTAAGAGCACTTTGCTGTACACCTGAAACTAACACAACACTGTAAATCAACTATACTTCAATAAAAAATAAATAGTAAACATCATTTTTTTTTAAGAATAAAGATAAGAGATTACATGGAAACTAGCCAAGCATACTGCTAATCACCAAGCATACCCACTTCATTTAGGGCAATGAGGTCCGGGATTGAAAATCCACCTCCTTCTTATCAGGTAAGGTTCAGGACACTGGGAGACACCCACTGTCCTGATAGGACAGCAGGATTGTTTGAGTTGGTACTAACCTGACTTCTACCTTTAGGTAAAAGAACTCGAGCAATGTTAACAAATTGCTAGTAATTTAATTCTAAACAACAACTTCCTGTCATTCCCGCTGCTTAAAAAAAAAAAAAACTGTTTAATTAAAGAATATTCTACAGTATGCATAAAAACAAATAAACTATTATCATTTATAGCTAATTCTAAATCTATGCAACTGAAACCAATAAATAAATTGCAATCCAAAACTGATGTAAACCTGAAACTCTCATCCATATTCCCCAATTTCTATTTGTGTTTTTATCCAATAGCCTCACGGCTGTACTGTTATTGAAAAATGGGACAGAGGGCAGAATCTATTGCTAATGGACTAAATGACCAAAAGTACTCTTTAGTTAAAAACCTAAAAAGGAACACGAGTGAACGAATGCAAAATGAGTTAATAATAGTGCAACACTAAATAGAAAACTCACCTTGCAAAGGCAGAATCTTTACCCCAAATTCTTCGAGGCACCCCAGGGCTTGGATAAGATCTAGCTCCTCTTGAATGGCAGCGGGTCTATCTGTTATCAGCTGTAAGCAGCACCTAGGAGAAATTCATTTTTAAAAAGGAAAAGTAACATATGTTCCGCTAAGTTGCCTTTCTATGATCAACAACATAGAGATCCAACACATTTATCAAAAACCAACTTCCTTCCAGGTATTCTGCTAGAGGCTTTCTGATATCTTATTTAATCCTCACAGCAAGGCTGTGAGACAGGCAAATATCACCATCTGCTTTTTAAGGAAGCCAAAATTGAAGCTCAGAGGTGAAGCAATTTACGCAGGGTTATGCTGATAGTACGTAAGGTATCACAGTATAAAGCAAGATACGTTAGCTCTGGGTTTAGTGTTCTGTTCACTGTTGACTCAAAAGATAATGATCATGTAAAAAAAATTTAAAAAAACAGAAGGAATACAGTTAATTTCCAGTTATTCTTTTAAGGAAAACAGAAATGTCTTGATTCGATCACAATTTTGTCTCTCAAAGGAAAAGGAATAACCTAAGAAACTGCACAAGAGACATTTTTCTGATCAGAAACAATCAGTTGGTGATGTAGTACTGAGATAAATATAGATGAAAGTGATTTGATAATCTACGAATTTGTGATACCTATGGAGTATTTTAAGCAAATTTTTTTAAATTCAGAGAAAGTATACTTAATAAATATTGTAGTTAACAATAAACCCATTTTCTGAAAGGTGCATGGAGAGGAACAGTGGGGCATGAGACTAGAAAGACAGGTAGAGATCAAGCCATGAAGAGCTAACAATGCTAAAATCATGGACCATCACATGAAAATATCTAGGCCCCAGGATCTAACTACATGACCAAGCGACAGATATAGGCCTAGCTTGCTCTTGCAAACTTTGGGGATTTAAATCAGATGAGCACTAACACATACTTACTGCTGGTTCAAGGATAAACAGTATACAACCTATTTGTGGCATCTACCAAAATTCTAACTGCACTTTGAACCCAGGAATCCCAGTTCTAGGAATTTATACTACAGATAGGCTCTCACATGCCCAGACATAATTATGGATGTTCACTACCACAGTCTTTTTAAAATAAAATACACTAAATCAGGAACTAATTAAATAAATTGTATAAAAGTCAAATAGTCTACAACCATCAAAAAGGAATGAAACAAACCTATATGTATCCACATGGAAAAACCCACAATATAGATCGTAAGTGAATAAAACAAGTCACAGAAAGATATACAAGTAGTATACACTTATTTGTGATTTAAGAAAGAAGGGGGTAACTTTTAATAAGATATTCCGGAAGGATACACAGGAAACTGATTAAAAATATAACTGAGGGATAAAGTTAGAGGAACTCGAATGAGGAGAAAGACATCTTCCATATCTATCTTTTGTGTATTTTTAAATATTTTATCTTGTGGATGTACTGCTTCCTCAATTAAAAAAAAAAACCTAGTAAATAAACAGTAATTTAATCAATAAGAATGGATGGGCTGTTTTCTATTTCAATAAAACTGTAAACAATTAAATACATGTGGGCTCACAGGGCTCAATCAGTCTGGCGCCACATTACACACATATGACATCTTTCCTAAACGAAGGCGTGTCCTTGTAGGAGAAAAGGGGATGGGTGAAAGGCAAATACTGCAAGTACTGTGTAGTTTCAAAAATGATCTCTAGGAGCATCTGTCAAAAAGATTTAGGTCAAACACAACTCCCAGTTGTTCTATTTGATATTTTCATCACCTGAAATAGAAAATACTATCCCTTGGGAGAGAAGGAAAAAGTTTACTAACTATTTTAAACAACTTTGTCAAGTTCAATAACATGGTTTGAGAAAACATGATTCTTTCTGTGATAAGTTATGACTGGGGGAAAAAAGTTACCTTTAAGTTTTGCTAGAGTTGAAACAACTACCAGTTATTTGAGGGGAAAAGTAACTCTAAACAACTACCACAATCTTTACATCAAAATAAATTCCAAATGGGCCTAAAATTTCCATGCAAAAATAAAACCACCGAAGTAGTAAAAAAACAATACGAAAAACTATTTTAATGGTCTTGGGAATTAAAGGTCTTTCAAAGGATGACACAAAAGACAAAAAAGAATAACAACCGAGTTTTTAAAAAATTCAAAATAGCCATTTGAAAGATAAACTGTACATTATTAAAACTTGGCAACACAGTTTAACCATTAAGAGAGGCAAAGGGCACGTGTCCCATATGCAAAAAAAAAACCTCCTAAGAATCAATAGGAAAAAGAGGAACACAAACTTTCCTGTACAACAGGCTACGAGAGGAACAGAATTCAGAGTCCAGAAATTTCCCCCTGGAAGGGACTTCTGAGCTTTATCATCTAATCAGAGCGGAAGCCATGTAAAGCATACAGACACGACCTAATGTGTTGAAATTTGCCAGAACTTGAACTTGCTGGCTACCACTTGAATCTCTTCCAACAGAAGAAAAGTATAACCTTATAGATAATCATCTAGAATGACCGTGGGAAAGTGTGCTAGAGAAAAAGGGTCACAAGAGAGTTGATGAATACTTAGGACGTAATTAAGTTTTCATTCTATAGTCAAGCAATAAATAATGGTGCCCCATAGAGTAGAGTCAATCTGTACCTGTGATAACATATTTTGTGAGGTAGAGGATAAAACCAACAATGAAGTTTGTATATTCTGACTTCCCCCCCTCCCTCTTACGGAGAATACAGAGTTCCTCTACCTGGCCAGATCCATGCAGCTGTCGGTGAGGCTGGTAGAAGAATTGAAGTACTCTCTGCTGGCAGCCAAAACCAAGTCAATGCTTTTTTCGTAACTGACCCTGTACTGGGTTTTTCCTTTATGGGCTACACTAGTCGGTGGATTTGTTGAACAAGCACTGCAGTGCATCATCTGCCCAGACAGGTGGATATTTTCAAGGCGACTGGAACACAGAAGGCTCTCTGTAAATACCTGGGGAAAAGAAGAAACTGGAGTTAGTGCTTAAAGAGGGAGGACTCAGTTCTTGACACAATGGAGGCTCTGCTATCCAAGTGAAATAAATTTTCAAAAATACATCCAACCTACAGGTAGAGGTTGCACAATATTTATGAATGTACTAAATGACAATGAAGCACACTTTAAAACGGTTAGTATTATGTTATGTGAATGTCACGTCAATAAAAAAATCCCCCTTTTAGGAAGAAGAAATAATTTAACTGAACAAACCAATGGTAAGCATAATATTTTAATGTGTTACAACAAATACTTGAGTAAAATATCCAAAGTTCATACTTATTAAAAACAGGATCCATTAGACACACTGTCCACACCCTGCTTAAAGTATTTATAACATTTCAATTTTTTAAAAGAAAATCTTTGAATATGATACACATGATTAATGACTGTTTAAAGCATCTGAAGTCAGTCTTGTAGACTAAACACCCAAGCTACAAATGTTCTACTTACACCTAGTCACTAGAATTACAATACACCACATAACATTTTTTTCTAATCTGCAATTTAAAAACTATTTAAATAAAACAAAAGCCTCTGATGGAAGGCAGTTATGCAAATGTCATTGTATTTTACAAGGCAACTAATAGCATCAATTAACATAAAATTTATTCCATAATTGAGGTTATCTACTTACTCCAAAAAAGTCCTATTAAAGAGCTCCCTTTAAACCCACACTAATAGCATCAATATATAAATAGCACAAGAACTTCCACAAGCATGTTCTTTCCTATCATGCCACTGTTGGATGAGGATAACACAGAAAAAGAAGAGATAAAAAGTAGATTTCATGGAGAAGCAAGAGTTTCCTTATAATTAGGAAGGCTACCCAATTTTCATAGGACCTCCTTATTTTCACTTGTTTCTAGGCTTCTGGAGAAGACATTTTTAGACAGGTGTTTCCTAAAATGACTGATAAGGATAAAATTACTAATACCTATGAGAGATCTGCTATAAAATCCATACTGTGACAGAAAGCGAATTACCAGTGAGTAACCCTAATCGCTTATATGACAGGTGAAAATGGCTTGCTCCATGTGACCAGAGTGACTTAGATGTAACAATTTCTCTATTCCTTTGGTTTATTCAGGTAAGCCATAAAGAGTCAATGCCCAATACTAAAAAATAAAATTCACTCACTCTAATATTTTCAAGGTTTTGCTGAAATGAACAATATAGATTTCTGCTCTACAGGCTGTATAGAAATCTTGCACCTTATCAAAATTATGCCAATGAGATTTAAAATTATTTTCCAATGACAGCAAAACCTAATACAGTGGCCACAGGTCAGTAAGACAATATAGCATAATTTAAACATCACTAAAATATTTTAAAATGTAAGTTTGCCAAATCTGTATTATCTTCTAGAATCGGTTCAGGACAGTTATAATATGCTTTCAAATGTTTTCTCAAAGGAGAAAGACTAACGGCGCGAAGTCATTAAAATATCAAAGCCTAATGCAAAGGTTAAAATATAACTAGAACAATTTACTACGTCAAGTTGTTATGATAGAGTACTCTACACAGGAGCGAGTTCAAGTGTAATATACTTAATGCTAATTTTTCAATCAGAGTCAGAAAATACCAGGAAATAACGCTACTCCCACTTTAAAAACACTACTTCAAGCCGTGTTACTAATGACAGTAAGATTTTGGACCCCATGTGCATATAGATTATTTTCTCCTGAAACTGAATTTCAAGTTTTGCTTTAGATACAAAGGTGAAGTTTCTGGCAGCTGTACGTGGTCTGAGAGTGTAATCATCAATATAAAGTTTACACTCATCAAGCACATAAAAACCTGAAGTTCAAATATAAAACCATTCATTTCTCAACAGTCTATATTAGCGCTCTTCTGTTAAAACTACCTTAAATTAAAATACCAACCGATTTCACAAAACAGAGACCTATTTTATAACTCTCATTTTATCAACGGGTTATGCTTCGTGATGTCAGAGCAGAGCAACACAAGAAATATTCTACACGATTTTGATCTGGTTTGTTTGATAGGCAAATTCAAATGGGAACCCTCTTTTAAACTGTATCTCATTAAAGATGGGTTAGCTGGATCCTTTTTCCATACAAAGCATGAGTAATTTGGTGGTAATACACACACCTTCCAAAATAAGGATTAAATTCCCCTAAATTACACTCCTAGTCAACTCACCATCCTTAAGTATCCTTTATGCTCCAGACACTATAATATGCCCTGGGGTAGCTGAGGATGAACATATGATAATGCCTACCTAGGAGCTAATGACCAAAGGGAAGAAACACACACAGAAACAAACAAGTCATCGCATCCACATCCGAAAGAAAGGCTGTAATAGAGATAAGTTATATCAAAGGACAAAGGAAGGCATCCTAGAGGGCATGATTAGGGAGCTGAATCCTAAAAGTTATCAGCAATTTTCAAACTTAAAAAAGAGGAATATACTCCAGGCAAAGGGAATAATGCGTACAAAGTCACAGAAACAGGAAACAGCATCGTGAGTGGAGGAATTCATGACAGATTTGGCACCGCTGGAGCACAGGGCACATGGCAGCGAGCGTCAGAGGCGAGAACAGACAGGGTGGCTGGAATCTGCCGTGGCTTTCTATGCCAGGCTAAGGAATACGGTTACTTTCTAACTGGAGATACGGTATTTTATCTATTTTATATAGCAGCGCATTTTAAGAAGGGGAGTGTCATGAAAAGGTCTGTTTTAGAAGAATACTGTCTTCCGTGTAAATGAGGAAGAGATATGGAAGTAGGGAAACAAGTTTGGAGGATTACAACCATTTAGCAGAGATGAAGAGAGGACAGATTTGAAAGACTTTTCTCAGGCACATGAAGCAAATTTTAGTGACCACCAAAACTATGGAAGAGAGAGGATCCAAGTACGATTCGGAGTTTTCCAGCTGAGAATTAACCCACTAAATAAATGGTGTTGCAATGAACAAAGAAGAAGTTATGTATGCAAGTGCTCAAACTCTAAAGCACCACTCAGTTACCAGCTATTGAATATTATTCAATAATTCAATCCTATTACTTACAGAGAAGCTTATGGTCATCATCTTGTGTCCAATCAACAAAATGTAACAACCAATATTACAAAATTAAAAGGAAATATTTACATATGTAGAGTTACCTCATAGCAAGCATCAGAGTCTAGACAGGTGTAAACATTCTGCTGCATAGTTAACATGTCTTGCAGCAACATTCTCCAATGAGACTCACTGACAGGAGGCTGCCTGGGGGTAAAAAAGAAAATAATTCATGAAATTGCTCTCTTCAATTAGTCAAAAGTAAAAAAAATTGGTACCACTATTCTATATGCCACACAGCTCCCACATGATCAAGAGAAATAGATCTCATTTGAATTTCCAGGGAAAAAAACTTTGATTAAAGATAGAGGGAAGGGCTTCCCTGGTGGCGCAGTGGTTGAGAGTCCGCCTGCCGATGCAGGGGACGCGGGTTCGTGCCCCGGTCCGGGAAGATCCCACGTGCTGTGGAGCGGCTGGGCCCGTGAGCCATGGCCGCTGAGCCTGCGCGTCCGGAGCCTGTGCTCCGCAACGGGAGAGGCCACAACGGTGAGAGGCCCGCGTACCGCAAAAAAAAAAAAAAAAAAAGATAGAGGGAAAAGTTGGGCAGCGACGCATCAATGCCAGAAATGTTGCCAGAGCTGCCTCTGCCGTAGGCTGCCTAGACACAAAACTGATAATGGCAAAGGTAAACAGCTATGAGTTTCTAAGGTAAAATAAAGCACACGGTCAAGTAAGATAAAGCACTTGGAGGCAGGAGAATGAGTCTCACCTTCCATCCTCCTCACCCTGCAGTCGCCAGCAGGGTGCGCTCTTAATTTCAACCACACATGCAGACCCAGAGGGCAGCAGGGGCCACACCTAGCATGAGCCTGGAGGCGGCAAGCACAGCTGGCCAGCTGGCAGCCCTAGTGTTCCTCTCGGTGGGACTCCATGCGGCAGCCCCCAGAGCCTGGGGTAGAGCACTGCGGGGGTTCTCTCCCATCCAGGCGACAGCCCAGGAGCCAGCCCAGGTACGACAAGCCCTGTCAGGTAGCTGCAGCTCCTATCTGGCTTAGGAAGAAGCTTCATTCCCCACAAAGTCAGGACCTTTTTTTTTTTTTAACATCTTTATTGGAGTATAACTGCTTTACAATGGTGAGTTAGTTCCTGCTGTATAACAAAGTGAATCAGCTACACATACACATATATCCCCATATCCCTTCCCTCTTGCATCTCCCTCCTTCCACCCTCCCTATCCCACCCCTCTAGGTGGTCACAAAGCACCGAGCTGACACCTTTTGTAACAATTCCATTGGCATAGTTTTCAGGGTCCCCTCAAGGATAAGCCAGTGACCACACGTGGGAAAGCCAAAGCTTTAAGCCCCTACCAGGCTTTCTAGTTCATTTACACAGTTCCTCTAGGAGCAATTTACCAGTCAGAGATGAAGTAGTGAGGCCTACACTATCTAGTTGATCAAATACCATTTCATGGTAGTATCCAGACTTACAGACTTAAAGAATCAGTGGTTCAGATTCTCCTGCAACAGGGGAAACGGTGTTGTTAACAATGTCACAGAGAGTCACATATTAGCTGCGTGACTATATTTAACATTCTTGAATTTCAGCTTTCTCACTCAAAGAGAATCTCAAAATACGATAAGGAAGGGATGAGATTAATTTTGAAAAAACACAGACAATGAAACAAAATTTTTCCTGAGTATAAAAACAAGCTCAGTTATCTGTATGCATTTGAATAAATTTCTTTGAGCTTCAGTTTCCTTTTTTGTATATTATGATAATTAACTTAAACTAGAATGTATGAAAAGACACTCCCCATATTTTTCTGGTACAAAGTAGCATTCAACAAGTGTGAATGAATAAATCTGGAAGTCACAAACACATCTGTTTGTTTTCCTGTAGTCACATACACAACCACTAATATTGTCTAGTAGGAGGGAGAATGTGCTGTAATTCTCTCTACCTCTCTCAAAAGTTCATCTTTGTTGAATATATGTGAGTTTGGAATCATCATTTATGTTTATTTTCTAGTCTTGAAGTTCTACATAATCATGAATCTCATTGTTTGAAAAGGGTAGGTTTGGTTTTGTTTTCTGTTTGTCAAATACCAACTGGGTGTTCCTTTTCCACGCATCATTTTCTTTCTTATGCATTAAAAACAGGGCAAATAGACCGTGTTTAATAGTACTGCTATGGAAAAATTATGCATTTGGGATCTTTCCTACAAAAATTCTAGTCTTCAGGAATTCTTTTCACCTAAAATTTTTAATAACCATATGCTTCATTTGCTTATAGCATTTTCTATTTGCTACACAAAATGAACAATTATTTCTCTCTGATATGTATTAAAGCTTAAGAGAATACATTTTTTTTTCCAGCATACAAATACACAAAACAAACTGATATATTTGCAAGTCTTCAAGGATAATCCCTGAAGTGTTTCCATTAGTTAGACCTTGGTATGTGAACTCTTTGGGTGGGCTTCAAAGAATTAAAAGACTCTTTCAAATTTGGCTCGCAGGCAGTAAAGTAGCAAAATGTTTGAAAAAGTGAGTGTCCATCTTGCACCAGCTTCATAAAATCAGACCTGGGCACTGTCTAGCTGAATTCAAGTTCTCGCAGCCCAGCTGTTCTTCTAGAAGCCAGCAACACTGGGACAGATGGTATTAATGTTTTCTCACACATGGCTAGCCTTAAGTACAGGTTCTAATTAAAATAAATTATAAGACATTATTTCCAAAGGTCTTTTTAGAATACATGCAGTAAATAAGAACCAAGAGAAGAACCTGGAGGCACTATACAGGAGGTGTGCAAATTGACAGGGAAATACCTGAATACAAACATGATGTATTAGTTACAGCTTTGGAATGGAGGTGTATTTTCCAGCGAGAAATAGTATTGCACTCAAGATAGTAAAACCTGATTTGTGACAGTCAGTGAAATCTGCCACCATTTAGAATATGCATAAGAAAATTTGATAGGTGCTAAAGGCCAAGCCATAGTAGCATATATGAAATAATTAAGATTCATTTCAAGTTGACTACCTTGAAAAAAGAGGCCGTATTCTCTTACATATTCACAGTAAGTAGAATGCCATAAGCAGAAATTAACTGCAAGGACTTTAGAAGTATTTGAGGGATTCAATGGAAGGACAGCAGGTAATCTAGCAGCAACAGTGAGGCTTTCTTACTGAAGAGTAGGTTCTTGACTAGAGCCAACATGATGGGAAATATTGACCCCTAAAAGCTTTTATAGCTGTAAAGAAAGTTTAAGACTTAAATTGTCAACACCTCCTAAATTATTCATTTAGTAATTACTGAGAGAGGGCCAATGATATGTAAGGTTCCAAATTAGATGTTTGGTGACTGTAGCACTTGCCTTAGATAAGCTTATGATTTTGAAGGGAACATAAGGCACATAAATCAATAACTAGAGTAAACTGTTGAAAGAGACAGGGATAAAGAGAGAATTTTAAGGCTTCCTGTAAATCTACAATAATTTTAAGAATTACTATAAATCCATAATAATTAATACAGGATGGTTATTAGAGGAATGATAGACAAACAGATCAATGGATCAAAATAAAGGACCCCAAAATAGGCCCCCGTCATATGGAAAACTGATGTTCAACAAAGAGGCAAATGCAATTCAGTACAGACAGAACAGTCTTTTCAACAAATGATGCTGCAATATTCAGATATTAAAAAAAAATAATCTATACCTTGAACAATAAACAAAAATGAACGGGCCATGAAACTGATTGTAAAATGTAAAACTAAAAATTTTACTAAAAGTGGCAGGAGGAAACCTTTGTGCCAGAAGTTTCTTAACATGGCATCAAAAGCACAATCAACAAAGAACAAACTGATAAGCTGGGCCTCATCAAAATTTGTGAAGTATGCCCTTCAAAAGACACAGGTATGAGAATGAAAAGATAAGGCACAGATAGGGGAAAATCTTTGCAAAGCGTATATCTAATAAGGACTTGTATCCTGAATGTATAAGAAAACTCTCAAAATCAGTGAAGAACCCAATTTTTAAAATGATCTAAGAAGATACACTGATGTCAAATAATCACATAAAAAGATGCTCAACGTTATTACTCACTGGAGAAAGCAATTAAGACCAAAATTAGATACCACAACATACCTATTAAAATCACTAAACTTTAAAAGACTGACCACAGCAAGTACTGACAAGCATGTAGAGCAACTGGAACGCTCCTAAAAGACTGATTAAAAAATAAAATGGTACAAATGCTTTGGAAGACAGTTAGGCAGTTTTTTTAAAAGTTAACCATCCACCTACCATATGATCCTGCCATTCCACTCTCATGGATTTATCCAAAAGCAATGAAAGCGCATGTCCATACAAAGGCTTGTACATGAATATTCATAGCAGCTATATTTGTAAAAGCCAAGACTCAAAATAAACCAAATGTCCCTCAACAAGTGAATAGATAAACAAAGTGCAATAAATCCATCAATGGAATACTAGTCAACAAATAAAATGGAATAAACTACGGATCCATGATACAACATGGATGAATCACAAAGCAATTATGCTAAGTGAAAGAAGCCAAACATACAAAGTGCTTACTGTTATGACCCATTTACATAAAATTCTAGGAAATGCAAAGGACGATGTAGAGACAGCAAATAGGTCAGTGATAGCCTGGAGAGGGGATGGGGGTGTAATGAGGAGAAGCAGAAGGAGGGAGGGGATTATAAATGAGCAAGAGAAAGCTTTTAGGGGTGATGGATACATTCGTTATTTTGACGAGGTGATGGTTTCATGGGTATATACATATATCAAAACTTATCATATTCTATACTTTAAATATGTGCAATTTATTGTTGGTCAATTATAACCCAATGAGTCAGAAAAAGAAAAAAGCAGTACTTTTTCTTAATCACACACAATTATCAATTAATTTTATTACTCACTTACGACCGGTGTGTCTGGTCAATCTAACCATCAGCTTGTGTGCCTCTTCTGAGCTACACTGAGTATTTTTAACATACGAAATTGGTTTCTCAAGTCCATGTTTCTCCAAAATCTCTGACACACTGTAAGTGAAAAGAAAAATTTTTAAATAAGTCTTGCTACCAAACAAAAAAGCTCTAAGAATCTTAAACACGTAAGTAGCACGTAGGTGTTAAAAGTATTTTTAAAAAAAGTAACATAAAGAATGACCAAATTTTACACATTACATTAATTCTCGGCAAAAAAAAGCTAATAATTATATATCAAATCTTATTTCCCCTACTGACTTTTATTACAATATACTTGGGATAAGTTAACATTTTTTAAAAAGCCTGGCGTATCCTTACCTCAAAATCTTTTTTTTATAATTCTCCTGTACTGTAAAAGCATCAAGTCAGCAAAATAAGCCAAATCTATAACTGCAATACCCAGCTTTAACCCTTAACAACCTTAGTGAGTATTCTGTTATAGGCAAGGCTGCTAGAAAAGCAATAAGCAAAGAATTTTAGGGTTGGAAAACCAAAGAAACCCCATAAGGCTCAATCTCCCTCAAGAATCCATTCTATAAACAAACAAATAAGATTTCTGTTCTCATATGGATCTTCTTGAGATATCCTATTCCATAATTATCAGCATTGTATATACACCTTTTCTGTCTCACCAAGTCTCACATTTATGAATTAACCACTACTGGGCTTAGAGAGAGGTTGGACAAAATTCAGTAACTCTTCATAAAGATAAGTTCCATGGGTCACGTCACCTGACATTATATACACTAAAACATTTATCAACTATTAAGGGCCATGAGGTGGAACCGCAAAAAAAAAGTTCTCCTTTAAAAGGTTAGTAAATTAAGGTGAACAGTGAAAGACCTGGGTATCATCCAGAAACCTAAAGGGTGTTACTGTTTCCTTGAGGTATTGAGAGCATAATTTGACTATCAAGACAACCCATGGTTACACCCAGGAACGTATGGTGAAATAAATGACGTATATTATGAAATATTTTTTTATGAAATGATTATGTTTATTATATTGTATTTCCTTGAGAAAGCTCTTTTCAGGTTCATTAGGGAGAAAAAGGAAACCATGCAGATTTGTAAGGAATGAATCTATACTGACTTAACCCATTAAGCTTTGTTCAAACTATGCTCAATTTTTCAGGGAGGCTGGGGAGAAGAGAGGGACATCAAATTAGTAGATTCCCAAATTCTTAAACTTTACATATTACCACTATCAAGTGATGTCATTACCTATAATTTCTATAATTATATATTGGAAGAACAAAGTTTACTAGTCCTAAAATTTCATTTTTAATGCAAATATTTAAAAATTACACACAAGCACATTATATATACATATAAAAATGAACACTAGTAAACAATATTAAACTTCCTGAATAGCAAATTAGAAATTTTCAGTCTCCAAAAGAGACAGTTTAATGCTTCATTTTCACAGTAAAGAATATTGCTAGCGTCACTAATATAATATAACCCAGAGAGTCAATCAAATGTAGTATACCCCAAAAAGGAAAGTCAGGGGTTATAATAAACATTGTTTGCTGATGGATGTAATAACTGCTGAAGGAACTAATATTTCTTATTTACCGACTATGTGTGAGGTACTTTAAATGCTTTATCTAGTATCAATTTCACATCTCATGAGGTAGATATGAGAGCTAAGAAAACCCTAGGCTCAAAGATCACACGGCTAGTAAGTTACAACGCCTAGATGTGAACACAGTTCTACTAGTCTTCAAAGTCCATGTTCTCATTACTGTAGCATTCTGCTAAAATAAGCTAGCATTATATTCATTATTAAGAAAATTCACTCCTAAGAGAGTCAAACAAATATTAGGTGAAAGTGGAAATGATCACTAGGCGTATTTAAGGTAACATTTCTCGGACAGACCTCCTTAATCAGCATGGAACCAAAAGATCGTCATTTTTCTCACCTGAGAATGTGTTCCAGTTGGTCTACCATGTCATGAAGAGCTGTGGTTACCTCTGTCTTCTGACTAAAGGATTAAGAGAAAAGAATTTAAATTAGGTTTTAGTAGTAACTTTTTACTTGAAATACTAAACTCACTTAAGTTTAAAAAAAAAAGTGATGTTTCCCTTGTATTTAATATATGACAGTATCACCCTGTCCAAATAAAAGGTCAGTCTTATCTCCTATACTCATTCAGCATCTTTCATGACTCAAAAGAGATTAAGATAAAAAATACTGGAATATAACAATATTCTCTATTACAGATTAGTGAGATATGGGCAATTATTTTCCTAAGAACTTTTAGTTCAGTTCTGCTAAAAGCAAAAAAGATTTATATATCAGTTGTAGTCTTTCTTTAAAGAAGTGGTAAACGATAAAGCCATCATTTATTTCTCCTCTTTTAACCAATGAAACAGATTAGGAACCATGGCCCTGCACGCTGGCTTTCTCCTAGTCCTATCTATTCCACCTGTGACTCCCCTAGGACTTTTCCATTAGGATTCTATATACTCAGGGGACTTCTCCCATGTCATCATTCACTCTGCCTCCACTGCAATATTTTAAAACGAAAGAGAAGTACATAGCCATCATACAGATAATTCCTACCGGGAGTGGAGATAACAAGCACTTTTCATTTTTCCTTTCTCGGGAAAAAAGTAGACGGGGGACTAGGAGAAACATTACCATGAAAAAGATGATAAACTAATAAAAACATGGCTGATAGGGTAGATTTAGCAGGGCACAACGCACATACAAGTGCAAGGGATTTGGTAGAAAGGTTAAGCAACTGCTATAAAAGCCCTCTGCCACCCTCTGCAACTCTGTGTCCCAACCTTGGAGGGACGACTCTCAACTGAGAACCACTGTACCTGACACTCTCAGGTGCTTTCCAACCAATGATTCAACTGAATTCCAGCAATTCTTAGGATTTAATAAGAAAGCTAAATAAAAATCTTTATCTGGACTTGGAAAATTAAAAATGACCTAACTGAACACAAAAGTCTCACTATCTTTATTTTTTTATTATTATTATTTTTTTTAGATGTTTGGGGTGGAGTTTATTAATTAATTAATTTTTGCTGTGTTGGGTCTTCGTTTCCGTGCGAGGGCTTTCTCTAGTTGTGGCAAGCAGGGGCCACTCTTCATCGCGGTGCGCAGGCCTGTCACTATCGCGGCCTCTCTTGTTGCAGAGCACAGGCTCCAGACGCGCAGGCTCAGTAGTTGTGGCTCACGGGCCTAGTTGCTCCGCGGCATGTGGGATCATCCCAGACCAGGGCTCGAACCCGTGTGCCCTGCATTAGCAGGCAGATTCTCAACCACTGCGCCACCAGGGAAGCCCACTCACTATCTTCAAAACGATCAATCTGTCCTGGTCTAAATCTATGTGGCAATTATTTCATGCAATTTACAAAGATTATACTATCTTTTTAAACCAAGTTTCAGGCCTTGGACTAGAGTGATAAATTAGGGCATATTCCACTTAAAGTCCTTCAAAAAAAAAAAGATCATTTATCGGAGATAACTTCAATTAACATACTCACTCAGAAACAATATTTTTTAAATTATCATTTTGTAACTCTACAATAAACATTTGTCACTGATTTTCAGAATATAGCGTTCTTCCTCTGTGAACTAACATTCACAAACATAATGACTAAAGATTTTTTTCAGCCAGATGAAATGTGCTGCCTAGGTAAGATGTATAAAAATTTAATTTCCTAAATAGTGAAACACAGTTAACCATTTGGTAAATACCAACCATTTAACCACTAAAAATAAACGACCGGTCACTGGGAGAACGTGAATTGACGAAGTTGGCACGAGGAGGAAAGAGAACCAGATGAAGTATTTTGAAGGCCTATATTTTAATACTAGGCTAATTTATAATTGCAAATTATTTAGAAAATTATAATTATGAAATACAATCATTAAGAAATAAATGGAACAACAAAAGAGTACCATGCTATTTTTTATGTTTACCAAAAAAAAAAAACCTGTTAGATCAGAAACCATTAATCTGAAGCCAAAAAAAGCTTTCATCCACACATACACAAGAGGCATTTCTTAGCCTACACGTTCTTTGAAAACAAATATACTCATCCTCTCATTATAATGTCTACATAAAAAATGTTCTTTTAATATCATCATTCAATTAATATCATGACTTTCTCCTCATGGTAGGAAAATTACTATTTAAAAGTTAATAGATGAGCTCTAATTGATATTTATGCTTATTTGATCTCACTGAAGAACTAACTGAAGAACTAAGTCTAATACCTTTATTTTTAAAAATTGCACATGTCAGTTGGAAGTGAATGATTTTACCTAGATGATTCAAGGACAACCAAGGGGCATCAAGTGGGCAGAGGGACCATCAAATTACCCACCTAGACCCTTTAAGGAAGAAACTCCCCACCACTTCTGCTCTCTGAGATGCTTGTTAAGAAGAGGATTCTGCATCTCTTGTCACCCTCTGGGAAGAGCACCTTGACTACTGATACTCTGATATCCACTGGGCTGAGGTTTTTAAGTGATGAGTAATGACAGTTTGCTAAAAAATTGTTAATACAATCCACGTTACCAGCCCTTTGTTGCCTACTGAAGGCCCACGGTTCCCAGAGGTACACCTGCTGCTCTTCACTAAGGATGGGAGGGAGCTTGCGGTCATATCTGTACAGGTTTGGGTAATAAATAGATGCTGTGATTGTAACTCTTCCTACATGAAGACTCCCTAAACCTGGACTGAGGAAGGGAAGTATTAACTACTAGTACAGTCTCCATTTAGCTTTACCAGTAACAAGGTTAACTGCTTTCCTTCTTGGGGGTCAGTACTTAGACCCTTAATGAGAAGAGATGAATAATCAGGATCTACAAACCACAAACCACCCAACATTTCTGTAACATAATACACAGAATCTAAGATTACCTTACCCACCCCAAAATCAAAACTGAAGCAAGACTGACAATCTAGCTGCTCACATATAAGGCAATTTCCCAAGGACTCCTATAAAGAAAAGCCTTCAGCTTGTCACAAGGCATCCAATCAACTTTTAGTATCTTAGATATAAATTCATGGCCAAGAATCACTAGACATGGAGGAAAGGTCCTCACAGTAAAAACAGAGATGCAAACAAACAGAATATGAAAAATCAGAGATCACGGTGGGGCAAGGGTAATGCAAGGTGCAGAAGTGAATTTATGCATCTGTGAAACAAGAGCAGGGTATTACTTTGTTTGAAAGTGAATGAGAAAAAGTTCTTGGAATTTAAATAAGAAAGCCAAAATAAACTTTAAATTCAAAATACGGATTAGAATATAAAACTATAGAAATCTCCCAGATCACTTAACAAAAGATCAAAACATGGGAAAAAGAACAAAAAGAGCAGTAAATAAATTTAAAATGTGCAAAAATAGAGAAAAAAGGACATGCAAATAAACTTATCAAGGAAACTTAACAGGAAAAAAATGTAAGAAAATTTCCCAACAGTTTGAAGGACATGAGTTTCCAGGTTGAAATACACGATTTAAATGAACAATGATAAATTCAGACTCAGAATAAAACACATCCTTATGATACTTCAGAACACTAGAAATGAAGGGAAGGTACTGAAGTATTCCAAAAAGGGGAGGAAAAAGCCATAGAATAGCCTTGGACTTCTCAACAACAGTGGAAGGAGAAGACAAGAGTGATGCCTTCGAAACTCACAAGGAAAAGGATCAGAAACCTACAATTCCATACACAGCCAAGCCTTCCGTCAAGTGTAAGGATGCAATTATGATATTTTTTTGACATATGATAGTCTTAAAATAAACATGCTTCCATGCAATATTTGACAGGAAGCTATTCAAGATTATGTTCCATCAAAATAAGGGAATAAGTAAAGAAAGGAAAAGATAATCCCAGAAATGCAATATGCAACACAAGAGAGACGCAAACAAAAGTCCAAGGATGAATGCTGCACAGCAGAGTAGAGAACAATTCATAACAAAGGAAGAGAAAAGACAATTCTAAGAAAGATGTTTCAAAAGTAAGAGGGAGAGAGAGAGAGACATAGAGTGAAAAGAGAAAGGAGAGATTACTAGATATTTTTGACCTTGAAAAGGAATTTTACACTTCTGTCAGAAGAGTGAAGGAGGTAAATGGAAACAAAAAACGACAAAAAAGGAAATTATTCAATCCACGAAAAGCAAAAAGTTGCATAAAAAGGAAATATAATCATACCCAGCTCTGTGTAAACAGTATATACATAATCATAATGATAGAAATACCACTTTGACTACACTGAAAAAAATGGTTAAGAGAAGTAGGTATGGGGGAAGGGTAGGCTTCAATGAAAGGAAGTCAATAATCATCTAAAATTGTAAAATCAATAAATAGCAACGTTAGCACAATATTTTAAAGGAGGCAGGCAAAGTCAAGAAGAAAAGCATGATCTATAATGAGTGCTTACTTTTAGAAGACAGGTATCAAAGGATGGGGAAGGAGAGCAACCAATAGTTTTTTACCGATTACAAGTCTTCCTGTACCCTGATTTTAACTAGTACATACATTATTTACTGTATGGTTAAAAATTAGAAGGGGATCATGTTCCCTTGGACTTCATGATTCTGGAATAGCACCTCCTCATCCCCACCAATTTGTTTTTCTCCATGGCACTGACTTTTCAAAGTGAAAAGACAATATGACCTGTAGAATATCTCACAGTCTGTATTTATCTTTTTCTTCATGGTGTTATTTAACTTGTTCTCTTATTCCCTACATTGACTGTAAACTAGAAGTTTGGCTTAAAGGATTGATTAGATTCAGGGTAAGTAATTTTACTTCATACTGCTTCTCACCAGGAGGCACGTATGGCTAGGCTGCCTGATTGTAAGTGATGCCATATTTGATAACTTGATCAAAGGTGACGGCAGTGAGACTTAGACTTTATAAAGGTCAATTTCCCCTTTGCAATTCCCCAAAAAAAAATATTTGCTAAAGGTAATACTTTGGTACCATGCAAATATCCCGTCCCCGTCAATTTTTCACCTGATTTCAATTCTATTAATGACTACATGAAACAATTATTTCACATTGGGTTGCAAAATCACGTGACTTCTATCATTCATTTCACACACAAAAATAAAAATTTCCTTGGAAGGAAAAGAGAGGAGAAGAAGAAAACCAAAGCATGAGGAAGACTTCTTGTCTAAACACCTGAGTTTGCAAATGAGGAAACTGATGACCATAGAAGTTACGTGACTCAGCTGTAGTCACAAAGGCTTAGAAACAGCCCCACCGATTTTTCATTCAGTTTTCATGCCTTTCCATGTGCTGTTATTAACTTCTCCAGATATGAAATTTATAATATGTACTGTGTGTTAAAAGAGTGATTAAAGGAATGATTGTTATGTGACTTGCAAAGAGAAAATATAATCTGATTTGCATACCACTAAATGAGGTATGTATATCCATGCATTATTACTTAGAAGTTTTACTCTGGGCAAGGGCCAAGAACAAACAATTCATAGAAAAAACACAACTAGCCCATAAATAAGGAAAAAGCTTAATTAGAAACACAATTTAAAACAAAGAGATATCACTGTTTATCCACTTAAGAGGGTACTTTTTGTTGTGGTGGTAGTGATATTCTTGCTTGCTTTTTAATGGATAATTATCAAGGTTAACGAAATTATAGTGACGTCCTATATACTGTTAGAAAAACAAGTGTCTATCTCGAGACAACAGGTTTGTGCGTGATCTCATTTTCTTCTTTATATTCCCAAAATTCTCTATAATGAACATTCAGAGAAGCAACATCTTCATTTTAACTGTTAGAGTAAAAAGACACAACCATAACAAAGGCACACTGTGGGTTCTTACCCATATCCTCTCTGTGGCAGACATTCTAATAAGTCATAGCAAAGAGCGAGCTGGTCATTTCGTTCACAGTTATAGATGCATTCTAGTGCTACTGCCATCAGTTGGTCCTGATCAGGAATGATTTTTTGCTGCAACTAGAGAAATAAAGCATGTTGTGCTAAATGTCAATAGATTTACATTCAATTTTGCCATATCCCAGTACCACTGTCAATAGAATATTAAATAGCGCAGTTAATCAGTCACAGAAACAAATCTTGGTTCTTCTTTGGCTTACAGACTTTTGGGGTCTTTAATTATTCTAAACGAAATTGCATTTTAATTACAGAATCAGCAAGAAAAGAAAATTTGTACCCATAAGATATGCATCTGCTGAAAACAGATTCTTCAATTCATGACCCATTCAAGATAAAGTAGATAGAAGAAACACAGTGAACTAAAAAGGCAATTCATTAAAAACAACATTTCTAACCCTAAAACCAAATTTTATGTGTTTCAATCACAAAAATATATAAAATTCCTTAACTAATATTCAGAGATGTTCAAACCTACTATTTTTCAGTGTGCATTATGTATTAGTCATTTAACACAACAGTATTGACATTCTATTCGAAAGAAGTCGCATTGCAATGCGGTAATATTCATATCCCAAAATACACTCCATATTTCTGATGCAGAAAAATGGCTATTGGGGGTCACTTTCCCATTGCAAACCACAGAGACCCATTCTTAAAGTATTTTCTGGATATAAAAATAACAGATTTGTGCCTTGTTTTTCTCATCTATAAAACTGGAATATTAACATCTTCTTAATAGCACTGTTGTGAGGATTAAATAAATTAATACATGTAGAATGCTTATGATATCTTCCTGCTTCCTGTCTTTCCCTCCCTGAGACGCTGAAGTGTCGCTTGAAAGTTAAATGTTCTAGAGTCCCTATTTGATCAGGCATGCTCAAAACCCTTTAGTAGACCTTCAGCGTGAAAGGTAAAGAGCAAGCTTTTTGCCTTCCACTCAGGCTCCTTCATGGCCTGGTGCCCACCCACTTTTCCAGTGCTATGAATCACTACCTCTCTGCTCAAAGTTTTAGTCCACTCAGGTTAAATAACTTGCCTTTATCTAAACATATCACTAGTCTGATTACGTCCCCTTGTCTTATTCTACTCCTACCTGGAATGTCTTCTCGAGGAACTTCTTAAAACCTTAGTCTCTAAAACCTCCCGAATACTCCAGTTTTATGTCCATTTGGCTGACTTCAATTGGACTTCCCCAGATTTCCAGAGTCTCTTGCTTATACTTGCTAACTGCTGGTCCAATGGATAAATCCTCATACGACTCTCTACATGAATTCTTTTTCCTCTCTGTACTCCCATGGCACCTTTCCGTTCTCTTCCTATGCCACTCAGCATATCCTTCTTAATACACTCTACTGTGTACGTGAATCATAAAGCTCACATTAAGATACTTTTCACTGTTGTCCTATCAGACTCTCTACAGATGTCCAACTTCATATAGTAAGACACACTTCCTTTTATTCTCATTATTCCTGTACTAATATCTCAGTGGTCACTATTAAACCATCATTTGTCCCACCTCAAGCTAACAGAAGGGGGCCCATTTAGGACTTTCCAAGAAATCAATAAACCTTCCCCACCATGGGCTGCTAATTATCTCCCATATTGCATAGCAAGGTAAAATGTAACAAAGTCATAATTTCTTTCAAAGGGTCTTAAAATTATGCACTAGTAGACAACTAGAAAAAGAACAACAGATGTTAAGCTGGAATACTTGGGAAACCCCAGAGAAACAAGCAACAAAAGAAATCAATGAAACAGTGAAAGAATCACTGAAAATTATCATACAAAAATCAGTAACTTTCATATACACGAACAATAAAGTTAGAGAAAATGAGGGTAAATAAAACTCAATTTGTAATGTAAGCAGAAAATTAAGTGGTTAGGAATAGATTTAACAAGAAATGTGCAAAACCTATATAAGGAGAAGTTTTAAACACCCCTGAAAGACACTAAGAAAGATCTGAACAAATACAATGATGTCCCCTATTCTTGAATAGGGTGACTGGACATTATACTAAAGTTCAGATAGAAAAAATATATATACAAGAATAACTTCTGAAAAACTGGGGGAAGAAAACACTACAGAGGAGTACTACCCATACCAGACTATAAAATCTCTATAATTTAAAACAGTGTGGTACTTAGTATATGGACAAACAGACCAATAAAACAATAGAGAAACTCTAGAATTAGACTCAAAACAAATGGAAATTTTGTATATGACAAAGGTGGCATCTCAAATCACTCAGGTACAGATAAACTTTTTTAATAAATGGTGCTGCAACAACTAGGTAGCATAAGGGAAAACATAAAATAGATCCGTATCTCACACCCTGCAAAAGAACACACTCCAAATAGATTAGGGGTCTAAACATAAAAATAAAGGCATACAAGTACTAGAAGAAAACATGAGTGATTTCTTCTTTAACCCTGTAATGGGAAAAGGTTTTCCACCATGTTTCAAAATACAGAAGCAATTTAAAAAAAAATTGCTCAATTTGATTCCACAAAAAATAAACTGTAAAAAATTCTGCATGACATAATACACCATAAACAAAGTCAAAAGACAACCTACCCACTGGGTGAAATATTCACAATAGAAACCACAGAAAAAGGACTAATTACACTAATATATATGAATTTCTAAAAGTTAAGGCACAAAGAAACAAAAATCCAAGTGAAAAATGGGGAAAAGGCAGGAATGGACGGTTCACAAAGACGACAATGCCCCTCAAGCATATATGGGAAAATGCTCAAATTCACTCATGTTTAGAGACGTACGAATTAAAACAACACAGAAAGGTAATTTTTCACCCATCACGGTGGCAAAATCTTTTAAATATGACAACAAATTGTGTCTACAAAGTTGTGGAGAAACAGCCATGCTCATACATTGCTGGTGGAAATGTAAATTGGAACAACCCGTCTGGAGAGAAATGTGGTAATACCAACACAACCCTGCCTTTAGAGCCCGGAATCCCCTTGCAGTAATATACCCTGAAGATATGCCAATAATACAAAATAAATATAAACAGGTTACTCGTTGTAGCACTGTTTGTAATTGTCAAATACTGGGAATAGCACAGAAAACTAGTGAGACTGGGTAACAGTTTTCAATTTTATATTTTAATTTATATAACCACACATGGCTAGTGGCTACCATACTGAACAGCACAGTCCTGGAGGCACTTTTCAATTTCCTAAGGAGTGCGGGCCCAAAGTAGGCCAACAGGAAATTGCAGCTGAGAGTTTACAGTGTTAAGGAGACTTCCCCATTTGTCCCCATTACTGTAATACAGTCTGGTATCTACAAGCAGAAGGGCCTAGTAAGTATTCAATACTTCTAATTTGGACTCCCAAAGGACCACACCCTAGGAATACGGGAGAATTGGAAATAGGACAGTCTTTTTGAAACCTGAAACAGCTCAATACCCGATCAGATTAAAGTGACCTTCACCGTAGGAGAATGGTGGGAACAGTAAAAACAGGAGTGGCATATTCCATATTCCCCCAAATTCTAATCTATTATACCTGGGTTGGGCCTAGAAAATTGTTTTCTTTTTAATCCATATAGTTCTGATGCACAAATGCATTTAAAAAAAAAACAGTATAAAAGACAGAAAACGATACGAGAAGGTAGCATATTTTATTCCCAAGTCATCTTTATCCAGACTTGCCCAAGTTACTTCACAAGTTTCACTTCCCAAAGAGGGATTCAAGCAAAGAGCAATGGCTTAAAATCAGAAATGAGTGCTTAAAATCAGGATGTTATAAAAGAGAGGAAGAGTTTGAAACACATGAGATAGTTGAAAAGACAAATTTGTATTTGTCTTATTGTTCCCACTATTCGCTCCTCTTTCTAGTAGAGGATTGTTCTTCCCTGCCCCATTAACACCAGGTGCGGCCACAGAGCCTTCAGCCTGTGAAATGTGAGAGGGAGTAATCTGAGGCACTGGGAGCTAAGCTTTAAGAGCCACTGTGTGGTTCTTTGTTCTTTTTCCTGTGCCACAAGTTAGAAAAGGGGACTGTTCTTTCAGCCTGAGTCCTGGAATGAACAGGACATGGAACACAGCAGAAGCCCAACCACAGCCTACACGACACTTGTGAGAAATAAACGTTCGCTGTTGTCAACTACTAAGATTGCAAGGTCATTTGTTAATGCAGCACACCTTAACCTAAGCTGCTGGATACAGAAATCACGGCTCCCTTTAGAGCACTAAAAACACCTTGTGCACGATTCATGGCAGATCCAAGGTAAATTCTTTTCGCGAACAGTCAAGGAAAATAAAATAAAAACAATGCTCCAAGGACAATCCTAGCACAGCAAATAAATGTAACCAAGTGATCTAAAGCATCATAATGAACCCAGAGTCAATCATTCACTCCTTCCTTTGCCCTGCCCGAACGCACGGAGCACTTGCTCGCTACAAGGCACCGCGCTAGTGCCTGGCAGTACAGACACCGGAGACAGAGCGGACAGACCCAGGAAGCAAAGAGAGGGAGAGACAAACTTGAACAAGCAATGAGAGCACAGTGAGATATGCATTATTCTAGAGGCAGCTACAAGGCCCACCCTAGCACAGGTAAGTCCCCAGAGGTTTCACAGCAGAGGGAGTCTTGGACAGCAGGATCCTGAAGGGTAGGCAGGTATTTGTTAAATGAAGGAAAGGGGTCTGATTATCACAAGCAAAGGAAATAGCCTCACAGAACACAAAAAGGCATGAAAGAACCTGATAGGGTCAAGAGGTGAAAAGTTAGTGTGGGCAAACCAGTGCATTCATGAAGGGAAATGAGGCTGAAGAGGTAGACTAGAAGCAGACCGCAAAGAACCTTCCACGCCAACATTTACCCTGCAGGCAATGGTAGGCCACCAGAGATTTTCTGTAGACCATGACATGATCAAATTTGTGCTGTGGAAAGATAACATCGATAGAAATAGAGAGGGTGGATTGGAAAGGAAGAGCCCAGCAACACCATTATTCTCTGCTTTGATTTTGACATATGTCAAGAAAGGCAAATGGCTATATATTTTATTCAAAAGGCACATGATAAATTACCGAGTAAAAACAACAAAAAGCTGACTATATACAAAGGATTTACAAGACTCTGTAAGGAAGAAGGATCACAAACAAGATTACTCGAAGAATTTAAAGTCACTTCTTTCTTCCTCATAAAACATTCATATTCAACCCATCCTGCTTCTCACATAGCATTCTGCTGTCATAAGCAGCCCGCCCTCGGCTCATGGTAAACCACGCCAAATTTAAAATCAGAATACTAAGTGGAAACTGCTTATGAGAAGATGGAAAACTTTGAATAGCCAATGAACAGAGATATTTCTGACAGACAGCCCTTCCAGAAACCAAAAAATGTGTGAGATTAACTAAGCAATGCTTTCCTTTTCAGCTTGATTATAATGGTCTATGACCATATACCTTAGAGGACATCAAATTGCTAACAAAGGCTAGTACAAGGAGTACTTTCAATTAGAATTTAGGATTAGAAGGGGCCTTCAATGCTTCTGCTTGAATCCCAACCTAATGCTTTAACTCTCACTACAAAGTCAGTGCCTCGAGTGACTACGCCACTCTGCTTGAGTCCCCTCCAATGGAAAGGGAGCCACTATCCCTTGAAACAGTATATTTGATTTATGGTTAAATTAAGAGGTTATTTACATTTCAAAAGTAACCTGCACTTAACAAAACGATTTATCACCAGTAAATCTGAACAACTATTTGATTTCTATAGAAAAGATAGATAGATAGATGATAGAAGATAGACAGATAGGTCAGTCTTCAGCAAATATAAGAGTTATTAAGAATAATTATAAGATCTCCTTATGGGATCCTAAAAATTTTAACAAATATTTTGAAGGTCCTCCAGGGTAGAAGTCTTTTCTTCTTCTTCTACTGGTGTTAACAGTAAAGCATAATGGTTAAGAACACAGCTGGGAAACTAGAAAACCTATGTTTGAACCCAAGGTTCCACTCCTTACTGTGACCCCGGGCAATTGCCTAACCACTCTGTATCACGATTTTCTTTTCCTGTAACAGTAATATAATCAAAATATCTACATCATAGGATTGTTACAAGGATTAAATGAGTTAACACTTGTAAAGTGCCTACCTATAGTAAGAATTCAATACCTTTCAATTATTAGTCTTTTTGGTATTGCCAGTTTCCACAAGGTAGTAAAGAGTCAACAAACTTTGGAGTAAATCAATCAAGGTAAACATAATCTTAAAAACTTCCAAAAAATTTTTGGACTAAACTGCTAAAACATTTTTAAAGAATAAAATGATAACTACTTCTTCTGTTTAAAGAGAAATTACTTGCAAAGCCTAGTATTAAAAAATTTGTAAACAGAACCTAATTCTGTAGGGAAAAAAGTACAGAGATTTTTTAAGATGTTAAAGTTTCTACTTACATCAGGCTTGGAATGCTGAAATATCTTCAGGGGAAATTTTAAGTCTCCTTTAGCTAAAGTTACTAAATATTCCTTTAATAGCTCATTAGCCACACCAGGAGACTGTTTCTCACAACGATGAAGAAAGGGAACCATCCACTGGTAGGCACTTGTCACATAATTGTCCTCAGAACACTGAAAATGTAATTCACCAAAACAAACACACGTTAAATTAAATACCTGATAATAACAGACAAGTTAAAGCTCAAGAATAATCAGACTCGTGTGAAACAATGAAAGCCCAACACTTTCTAAAACATACTCCAATTCACGCCTCACAAGGAGACTCACCTTCTGCCTGGGGTTGGTAGAGCCAACAGCAGCAAGAGCACTGTGATCCATCTCTTTAGTACCATGACCACCCTAGTACCATGGTACATGGTACTAGGTCATGACAGCCTAAGCCCAGCTCTGTAAGACAAACACGCTGCTGCTACTATTACTCCTACTGCTGCTCAGTCCTGAGGTCTTCCAGAGCAAAGAGAGATTCTACCTCAAAAGTGTATGTATGTGTATGTGTAAAAAGAGTTAGCGGGTGGGGGTGGGGGTGGGATAGGCCAACAGAAAATGTGAAAGGGAAAAGAACAGAGAGAGATACGCATAAAGAAGCTCTAGAAAGGAGTCACTTGAGAAATCCCAGATTCTCTTCCACCCTTTTCCTCTTCTTCTGTTTGTTTTACCCCTTCACATCCACCTTCACGAAACTCCAAATGACACACATAATCTTACTCATTATCCCTGAAATTATACAATCCTTTCTCATCTTTATCCCAGGAGATACACCTGAATCTCTTAAGAGGCATCTTGCATGTAACACAACTCAATTTTCACTGGGTGGATCATAGGGAAAAGAAATTAGTAAGAGAAAAGGAAGGTGGGGACAGAGGGAAAGAGAAAAGGGGGATTGATAAGAGAAAAAAAGATGGTGAGAGGCATGAGAAAGAGAGGAAAAGTGGGCTCAGCAGAAATCGGTTCCTAACTTTGGAGACTGTACTCCCCCCACCCCGAGTGACCCCCCCCCAAAAAAATCTAAGAATGGCCAGGCAAATTCTCCTTCACATACAAACCCTGAAGCCAAGATGTTTTCTTCATACAACCACCCAGCCAATCATCTGAATATACAAGTAGTTGGGAATTTTAACAAAGTGAGGATTAGAAACATGATTACGAGAATGACAGCTAATTTAAATATGCCTCGCTAGAAGGGGGAAAGAAAGTCATATACAGATAACTATGGATGAAGGGCAAAGAAGGTACAAAACCAGCCAAAGTGGTTCTGGATGCCTTCAGTAATTTATTCATAAAACTTGATTTTTTTTTTTTTAAGTCAAGAAACCTTCCTTTATTGACTAAGTTCTCTGGTTTGAAGGACACTACATCTTTGGCTTTGAGACACATATTAATCAAAGTACATATAGAATAGTTAAAAAGAAAGTTTTAAAATAAAACCTACACTATTCATCAGTAATCTTAGTTTTTCAATGTCTTTCATCTGCTGGAGTTCTTTCAAGGTTAGGGTTAAATCACACCCTGCTTCATAAACCAATGCTTCCAGAGTAACCAAATTATCACAGAGAACCAGCAAACCAGGAATATTCCGCTCCATTCCAAGTCGAATAAGTGACAATGCACAGTCAACCTAAAATGGAAAGGCAATAGTAAGTCTCTGAGTATTATATCTTTCTTTTCCATATATTCTAAAGTAAAAGCCTCTAGTATAGAATCTAGCAATAATCCTTACAATCATTTTATATAAAACTGCATTACTACATACTTTTTTATTCAGTACAAAAACATCAGACTTCTTTATGAAATATATTAGCACCAAACTGTCCCAAAAGAATCAAATAATCACCAAGAAATACTGAAAATAAAAATAAAAGAAAGACAACCATCTTCAATTTGTAGAGCATTACAGTTTACTGAGCTGTTTACATATATTTGTCTATTTAATTCTCAGAACATTAACAAGCAGGAAAAAAATAAAAATAAAAAAACATAGCTAGGTAGTGATAATGTCAAATTAACCTATTTTCACTATGCCACTCTGCCCCAAAAAGAATGCTTGGCTTCCATAGTCCTGTACAGTACCTCTCCTTCCACAAGTCCTCCCTATAGATGACATTCAATAAACTCTTGCTGAACGATTAACTGATTAATTCAACCTTCTCTGTCCCAATGCAACTATTTAGACCTCCCTTACAACAAAACAAAGAATAATCTTTCTGCAGATGCTCAATACACAGCAATTTCACTCCCATCACTTGATCAGGTTTATAAAATGGACATATTCTGATTGACAGCAAAATCATCTAACGTGGCCTTAACCCCCAGTGCCTTATACTTCTCCTTACTTGCTCCCTTACTCCTAGAAAAGCAATTATTTATTGAGAACCTACTATGAACTGAACACCATTCTAAGTGTCAGGAATACAAAACTGAATAAGATGAGGTCTCTTCCTTCAAAGATGTCTCCATCTTGTAGGGAAACACAATCTGGTAAATTAATGATTGAAGTGGAGTGAGGGTGCCTGGGATCTCAAAGAAGAGGGCAAGGAGCCCAACCGGAGAGTCACGAAGTCTCCCAGAGGGGAGAACACTTAAAATGGGTTTTAAAGCATCAGTGGATATTAGTAAGTAAAGAAAGAAGAAGCGCAGGAGAACAGCATGGAAGGCAGAGATGCATGAATGTTAGGAAGTACGATTAGTTCCATAAACTGAAAAGAAGGTATGAAGTGAAGTGATGAAAAACAAGGCTAGAGTAGCAGAGAAGGGCCAGATAAAAAAGAACATTGTTTGCTGAGCTAAGGAATTTGCAGTTTACCCCAAAATGCAAATTTAAAGGATTTTCAGCTGAGGCATGTCATAATAGACTTACACTTTGGAAAGAATACTCAGTATTTATTGAATGAATGACAAATGAAATATGAATGGACTGGAAATGGACTGGGCTGAAAGTAAGCAGACTAGTTAGGAGAACTGCAATTACTAATACCAGAAGACTCTCTACTAGTGACAAGAATAGCCCCCTGGGGGGACAGCAATATTTAAGGGACAAGCCAAAGACTCTGAGCCACACTGCGGAGAGGAACATGAACAACTAAGACAAAGACAATGAAGAAAGCGAAATGACATCACAGAAGCCTAAGGAGAAGAGATTGCGGGGAAAAGGAAGCAGTAGTGTCAAAGGACAAAGTTGTTAAACACCAAATGAAGGCGATCTGACATTAAAAGGCGAGCAGGGAGCCTTACTGATGGAGTTTCCGTGGAGTGACAGGAGTAGCCAGACACCAGGGAAACGAGGAGTAAACAAACACTGAGGAAGTGATTGCAAAGGGCAGAGTGGCTACCTCTGAGCTGAGCTGCGATGGAAAGAAGACAGATAAAACGGAAGCTAGGGAGAAAATGGCTCTAATTTATATACATATATATATATAAGTCTCTGAGTATATACATGTATATATATATACATGTGTATATATATATATATATATACACTTCTATTTCATGTATATATATATATACGTGTGTGTGTGTGTGTGTGTGTGTGTGTGTGTGTATATATATATATATATATATATATATATATATGAAATAGGAGTGATTTGAACTTTTTACGTCCAAAAAAAGGCAGGGGGGTAATAGACCAGAGGTTAAAGATACAGGAGAGAGAGAAAAAATGACTGCTAGAACAATCCCGAGCAGGGGGCGGTGTGGAATCCAGGGTACGGGTAAAGAAAGAAGTTCAGGAGAATGCAAGAGGGACCTCTTCCTGTGGGAAAACTGGAAAGAGTAGGGCAAATGGAAGTGATTTATCAACTTTCACCATGAAATACAAAGCAAAATCACTGCTGAGACTGATGAAGGAAGCGTTGGTGCGAGGAAAGGAGGAAACGGGGAGAGGAAACAGTCACGCAGCACAAAGAAAAAATGCCAAGCGATATCACAGATCCACCCAAAGCCCTTCCAGGACTCAGATTAACAGGTGAAGAGGTGAAAAAGGAAGAACTGCATGTTCAGTTGAAAAGAGTGGTGCAAATAAAAATAAGGGAGGAAACTACAGGTAGATAAGGCATGAGGCAAAAGGGAAGGGATCCGGCAATACCTCAACAAAAGGACAATTAATGTCGGAAAAGCCACATCTACTTGTATACCAAGTTCTTAAAAACTCAGAAAATCTCAGAAAGTATGAAGAAACGCGATATGTAAAGCACAACTTTGGGCAATAGTCTGAACACATAGTACATTAGCAATTTGTAACACACTCAACCAATTTTGCGATCCAGATCTGTGTTTCTAATATCAACTTTGATGTTGTTGCTTTCCAAAATAACCACTGAAGTAAAAATGTTTGAAAATCAAATTACTGACACCTTAAAGTAGGTTCTGTTAACAACTTACAGAATTATACCATATACCGCAAGTCCCCAATAGATAAATTTCACCACTATATGTACACATTTTCCTAAACCAACAAACAAGATTTCCAAAAGCCATTTATAGGCGCTAAGGAAGAAGTAGTACTACATCAGTTTAACCTGTAAAAATGAAAAAGATAAAACTATGCCAGATACCACTTTGATTATAGCATAAGCCACATGAAACGTCAATACATAAAATGAAGCTAAAGAACAATACCCCTATTATAAGTGTTTTTAAATAAATCAAAGAGATGAAAGAGTATACAGCCAACTAAATAAAGCATCCCCAAATCACTTTCCTTTCTTTATAATTATTCATTTTTTTAACTTCTTATTTTATATTGGGGTACAGCTGATTAACAATTTTGTAATAGTTTCAGGTGCACAGCAAATCTTTATAATTATTCTTGATCACTAAAACAGAAATCAGGATGTCTAGGAATTATAATTAGACTTAAAAAAATCATATTTCAGAAAGTGCTAACTTTGTTTTTGTTTTTAACAGACTTTCTTTTTTAGAGCAGTTTTAGGTTGACAGCAAAAATGAGCAGAAAGTACAGAGATTCCCCACATCACCCCGGTCCCCACACATGCACAGCCTCCCCCGTTACCAACATCCCCCAGCAGGGTAGCACCTTTGTTACAATCAGTGAACCTATACTGACACACCATTATCACTCAGTGTTCACAGTTTACATTAGGGTTCACTCTTGGTGTTTACTTTCTGTGTGTTTGGACCAAAGTAGACTGACAGGTATCCATCATTATGGTATCATACAGAGTATTTTCACTGCCTTAAAAATTCTCTGTGTTCCATCTATTCATCTCTCTACCACCAACCCCTGGCAATCACCGATCTTTTTACTGTTTCCATCATTTTTCTTTTTCCAGAATGTCACATGATGGGAATCAAACAGTATATAGCCTTCTCAGACTGGTTTCGTTAACTTAGTAATATGCATTTAAGGTTCCTCCACACCTTTTCATGGTTTGATTGCTCATTTCTTTTCTGGAGTTCAGTAATATTCCATTGTGTGGATGTACCACTGTTTATTAATCCATTTGCCCACTGAAAGACATCTTGATTCATCAATTGTAACTAACATACCACTCAAATGCAAGATGTTAATAATAGGGATAACTAGTGGGTAGGGCAGAAAGTGAGGGGAATATATGGGAACTCTGTACTTTCTACTCAATTTTTCTATAAACCTAAAGCTCCTCTAAAAAATAAAGTATTAATAAAATAAAGAAAGAAATGTAAAAAATGATAATTTATTTTACATTCCAGTATAGGCCTTTTTCTTTTTGTTAGTGCTATTTTTTAAAAACCTGAATAAATATTTTGTAACCCAAATTTCAGTCATTAAACACTAAAACTGGTATTGGCAGAAAACGAAACACATAGATCAATAAAGCAGAATTAAAAGTCTAAAAATAAACCCACATATATATGGACAACTAATTTCTGGCAAAGGAGCAAAGAACACACAATGGAGAGAGGACAGTCTCTCCAATATATGGTGTTGGAAAAACTGGACAGCTACATGCAAAAGAATGAAACTAGACCACTATTTCACATCATGCACAAAAATCAATTCCAAACGGATTAAAGACTTGAGTAAGACCTGAAACTCTAAGACTCCTAGAAGAAAACATAGGCAGTACGCTCTTTGACATCATTCTAGCAATATCTTTCTGGATCTGTCTCCTCAGGCAAGGGAAACAAAAGCAAAGATAAACAAGTGGGACTATATCAAACTAACAAGCCTCTGCGCAACAAAGGGAACCATCGACAAAATGAAAATACAACCTACCAAATGGAAGAGGATATTTGAAAATCATGTATCTGATAAAGGGTTAATTTCCAAAATATATAAAGAACTCAAACAGATCAACAACACAAAAAACAAATACCCAATTAAAATATAGGCAGAGAAACACAAAACACCCCGAATAGCCAAAGCAATCTCGAGAAAGAAAAACAGAGCCGGAGGAAGCAGGCTTCCGGACTTCAGACTATACTACAAAGCTACAGTAATCAAGACAGTATGGTACTGGCACAAAAACAGAATTATAGATCAATGGAACAGAATAGAAAGTCCAGAGATAGATCCACGCACATATGGTCACCTTATTTTTGATAAAAGAGACAAGAATATACAATGGAGAAAAGACAGCCTCTTCAATAAGTGCTGCTGGGAAAACTGGACAGCTACATATGAAAGAAAGAAATTAGAACACTCCCCAACACCATACACAAAAATAAACTCAAAATGGATTAAAGACCTAAATGTAAGGCCAGACTCTATAAAATTCTTAGAGGAAAACATAGGCAAACACTCTATGACATAAATCACAGCAAGATACTTTCTGACCCACCTCCTAGAGAAATGGAAATAAAACCAAAAATAAACAAATGGGACCTAATTAAACTTAAAAGCTTTTTGCACAGCAAAGGAAACCATAAACAAGACAAAAAGATAACCCTCAGAATGGGAGAAAATATTTGCAAATGAAGCAACTTACAAAGGATTAATCTCCAAAATTTACAAGCAGCTCATGCAGCTCCATATCAAAAAAACAAACAACCCAATCCAAAAATGGGCAGAAGACCTAAATAGACATTTCTCCAAAGAAGATATACAGATGGCCAAGAAACACATGAAAGGATGCTCAACGTCACTAATCATTAGAGAAATGCAAATCAAAACTACAGTGAGGTATCACCTCACACCAGTCAGAATGGCCATCATCAAAAAATCTACAAACAACAAATGCTGGAGAGGGTGTGGAGAAAAGGGAACCCTCCTGCACTGTTGGTGGGAATGTAAATTGATACAGCCACTATGGAGAACAGTATGGAGGGTCCTTAAAAAACTAAAAATAGAACTACCATACGACCCAGCAATCCCACTACTGGGCATATACCCTGAGAAAACCATAATTCAAAAAGAGTCATGTACCACAATGTTCATTGCAGCTCTATTTACAATAGCCAGGACATGGAAGCGACCTAAGTGTCCATCGACAGATGAATGGATAAAGAAGATGTGGCACATATATACAATGGAATATTACTCAGCCATAAAAAGAAACGAAATTGAGTTATTTGTAGTGAGGTGGATGGACCTAGAGTCTGTCATACAGAGTAAAGTAAGTCAGAAAGAGAAAAACAAATACCATATGCTAACACATATATATGAAATCTAAAACAAAAACAAAAAATGGTTCTGAAGAACCTAGGGACAGGACAGGAATAAAGACACAGACGTAGAGAATGGACTTGAGGACACGGGGAGGGGGAAGGGTAAGCTGGGACGAAGTGAGAGAGTGGCATGGACATATATACACTACCAAATGTAAAACAGATAGCTAGTGGGAATCAGCCACACAGCACAGGGAGATTAGCTCGGTGCTTTGTGACCACCTAGAGGGGTGGGATATGGAGGGAGGGTGGGAGGGAAACGCAAGAGGGAGAAGATATGGGGATATATGTATATGAATAGCTGATTCATTTTGTTATAAAGCAGAAACTAACACACCATTGTAAAGCAATTATACTCCAATAAAGATGTTAAAAAAAAAAAAGAAACTAGAAATCCTATACAGCTTCAGAGTTGTTGTCAGTGAGGAATTTCAGAAATGCATTTTGCTTTTTTCATATGTCCTATGGTCATAAAACAATTCCTAGGGGCTTATGGGCTCCCATTTGCTGATTCCAATGCTTAATGTATTGTGTGAGGCAACATAGCTATTCTAGATTTTTTTCAGAGCAGGGGATGCAAAGTTTTCTAAAGAGCCAGACAGTGAATATTTTAGACTTATGAGCCCTGTCACACTTGTTCAACTCTGCCACTGTAACAGAAAATCAACACAGGCCATACTTAAATGAATGGGTGTGGCTGTGTTACAATAAAACTGTACTAACAAAAGGAAGCACTGACAAACCTTGCTTTTGATTATGATTGAGGCGGTTTTTTTTCTTTGTGCTATGCTGACTACCCAGGTTCCGTTGAGTAAAGTGATTTCTGAACTGCTCCCACTTATTTTTCCTTCTTAAGAATCAGATAAGGACAGGAGGATCTCAAATATTATTGTGCAGTGGTTATCTTTTTATCACTTACTTTCACGCTTGAGTAACCTGAAGCTAGTGTGGTAAAGGTACTCCTAGATTCTAAGCATGTATCTCTGTCTTCAAAGCTCATGTTCTTTCCTTCGGGCATGTGAAAATTTTTTGGAGGCTTCTACAATCTGTCTTTTTGCTCTTGGAGTTTCTGCAACTGCAGATAACCTATCTGACGGTCCCTTGCTACATTCTGGCCTTAGGTCAACTCATTTCTATGAAGAAGTTAACAAGTGATATCATTTGCTGATACACATGTGAGTATGTCCTCTTATTAAAAGGAGACTCCCAAAACTGAAATGTCTTGAACAGACAGAGAAGTACATTTCTAATTGTATACTGAATATACCATGTTAAAAAGTAGACAAGAGATTTTAGGAAAAGGCTACCTATCTAATCACACTTTGTATGTCTTCTTTATCTACTCACAAGGCAAAGTTTGAAAATATCATTCTTCTCTTTTCCCTCTGTCATATTTGAGTTCCTGGAATTGGCAAAACGTAACCATGAGTGCCTGAGGCAGCTTCCTCCCAATGTGCCCTACGTGTTCTCCGTCTCCACTGCCTTTGGAAACTGGAGGTGACTCAGCACTGAAGAATCTTACTGACTCTTTGCATGACTTTGGCATAAGAAAAAGTGCACATTCCTCTGTCTACCCCTAGTTGAGCTTATGAACAGGGACTCTGGATCCAGTCTACCTGGGTTCAAATCCTAGCACCCTTACATGCTAGGTCTGTGACCCTGAATGACTTTTTCTTTTTTCAACATTTTCATGCCTCAGTGTGAGTATATATGATGGGAATAGGAAAGCACTAATCTCCTAGGGTGACAAGGATTAAAGGAAATCACATATGTAAAGTACCTATAACAGTGCACGACAGGATGTGAGCACCGCATGGAATATTAGTTGCTATCATAATCATTATCATCAACACCTCTTTTCAAAACTTCTCCATAAATGCTTTCGCCTGTTATTTGTCAGATTATCTGTCCTTTCCTTAGTCTTCTACCAACATTTCTCTTTGTATCTTTATTAAAGAACTTAAAAAGTTATGTTTAATAGTATATGACTTGAATGCTTGCCACTCCCATAAAATTCAGTGTCTTAGGACAGAAGTCATAATGCTCTCTTCCTCACCTCTTTTATCACAGGGCCTTAGAATGATGTTTTCTCATATACTGTACATCAGCTAAGTGTGAAATAAATAAGAATGCAGGAACCCTCTTGCACTGTTGGTGGGAATGTAAATTGATACAGCCACTATGGAGAACAGTATGGAGGTTCCTTAAAAAGCTAAAAATAGAATTACCATATGACCCAGCAATCCCACTACTGGGCATATACCCAGAGAAAAACATAATTCAGAAAGACACATGCACCCCAATGTTCACTGCAGCAATATTTACAATAGCCAGGTCATGGAAGCAACCTAAATGCCCGTCAACAGATGAATGGATAAAGATGTAGTACATAAATACAATGGAATATTACTCAGCCATAAAAAGGAATGAAATCAGGTCATTTGTAGAGACGTGGATGGATCTAGAGACTGTCATACAGAATGAAGTAAGTCAGAAAGAGAAAAACAAATATCATATATTAATGCATATATATGGAACCTAGAAAAATGGTAGAGATGAACCAGTCTGCAGGGCAGAAATAGAGACACCGATGTAGAGAACAAACGTATGGACACCAAGCGGGGGAAAGTGGCGGGGGAGGAGGGGGTGGGATGAATTGGGAGATTGGGGTTGACATATATATACACTAATATGTATAAAATAGATAAGTAGTAAGAACCTGCTGTATAAAAAAAATGAAATTCAAAAATTCAAAAAATAAAAAATACAGGCAGAGGAGCTGAATAGACATTTTTCCAAAGAAGACATACAAAGGGCCAACAGGCATATGAAAAGATGTCCAATATCACTAATAATTAGGAAAATGCAAATCAAAACCACAATGAGATATCACCTCTTGCTCGTTACAATGGCTACTATCAAAAAGGCAAGAAATAACAAGTGTTGTATCTAGAAGTTCAGCTAAAAACTACAAAGTGCTCAGACAAAACTGATCCAAACAGAATCCCTTCTCTTGTTAGCCAGAGACAATAGTAAACTACATGTGTTTGTAACCACCTATAAATCAAATGATGCCATCGATCTTAAGAGATGTCTGCTACACAGTATACAACCTACATGTGCCTGTACAAACTACCAAAAATGTACCTCTTTGACTCACTTAAGAGCTTTCTTCATCAATTATTTACAGGTGAGTTTCTCCTGAATCAGCGAAGTAATAAATAATGCCTTTGCTTAACGTGACAGATATGAACTGGTCATTTCCAGATGTGTGATACTGGTCTCAGACTACAGTTCTCAATGGGAGCAGAACTGTCCACCAGGAGGCGCTCCGAAAATCGGAGGAAGCATTTCTGTCTTTCCCAAGTATTAGTGGAACTTACTAACATTCAAGGGTGGAAGCCAGGGATGACAGACATTCCACAGTGTGCAAGGCAGTCCCACACAACCACCTTGTCCTAATCCCTGCCTACCTTCAAATACCCTGAAAAAAATATTTACCATGAGTTGTTCACATCCCAGACAGCAATTTGTAGTGTTTAATTCAATAAACCTCAATCTGTCTGCAATGTCAGCTACCTTGTTCAAAGTGATTTCTCACTGACTTTAGTCACTTTTTTAGTGTACTCATGACCATGCGTTTACATATTTTATTTATCCCATATACCATAGTTAAGTCATTATATTAATTTTTTGGAAATTATTTCTGTAAATATGGTATGCCCATGATTTTCACATCAGGATAATAAGGAAGTATTACAAAATATTTGCTACAGAAAAAATACAATGGGTCTGAGAATTGAGATCCACTCTTTTGGATTAATTTATCTGGCTTTCAGTCATTAAGATTTGTGTAATTGTCCATTTTTATATGGACTCTATAAGAAATACTATGCAGAGACCTGTATTTTGTCTGGCTCTGCTACTATGTGTCCCTGAGCAAGCTGTTCACTTTCTTTTCTGTGGACCTTAGTTTGTCTATCTATAACATAGAGAATTAGACTGGATCCCCTCCAGAGATTCTTTTCATTCTGGTATCTTAGAATTCTAAACATTTTCAAATGTCCTTAGCCATCTTCAAAAACCTGAAAAGTCAATTATAAATATTCTTGGCCATCCTCTGAAAAGTTTGATCTATAATATTCCCATCAGCTCCAGCAAATAATTTGTCAATTCTATGAATACTAAAAATAGAAATTAGATTAAGCAGAAATTCAAGAAGGCTATCAAATGCAGACACAGGGCTGTGCCAGGTACACTAGGCAGAAATTTAAACAAGGGGGTTTATTCCTTCCTGCAATACAGCTGTTCATCAGACTTTCTGAAATCACCCTTCCTGACAAATGAAAAACTGATTGTCGGACAGGAAGCCCAAAGCCAAAACTGCAAGTAGAATGAAAAAGACACCCACTGGCCGGACCCTGAATGAGATTTCAGACAAGATAGGGCGTGTTCAGGGTGGTATAGCCATAGACCTGAATGAGATTTCAAAGGCCATTCTGCCATTCTTTGCTCCGAATTGCCAACTTCTGTTCTCTAGGATGAAGACAACTTTTGCTTACATTTGCAGAGAACTCAATTGGAAGAATTTTTAATGTTCTGTCCTGTATATTTTATTTTTTATCACTGACTCCAGTGTAAGAACTCACCCCCTGAAAAAACCAAAGTACAGAAAAGGTAGGTAGCAGGTCCAGAGTCACCAGGTCTATTAGCAGAGGAGTCCAGATTCCTATTTAGATCTCCTAAGCTACAATACAACCCTCATCTCTCTCTTCTACACCCCCCTCTGATGAAGCTGTTACACATCTCAGTAAAGGCACATGGGAACTGAGGGAAATTAGGCTTGGACTTCAGGAAAGTGTTAGAAACAGACCCTCAAACAGGGTTCCTGGAAAGCAAAATAACAACCCACTGCATTCATGCAATGTAACAGGGGACTAATCAAGCATTTCTATGTTGATACAATCTTTTGACTTAAAATGGTATTAAGCCTGTTAAGCATGTATGTAACATCTGGATCAGTATGTACATATTTTGTAGCTTACATTTTAAAGAAAGGTTTTGAACAGCTTTTGTTATATGTATTTGCTCTTTAGGAATCCAAAAAAAAAAAAAAACCACAAACGCTTCTGAAGCAAAGAATAAATGAATGAAAGTAATAAAAAATTTTCATTTCATCCCTTGCAAACTAGTAATATATACAGGATCCCTGGCACTGCTGTCAGCAGCCAAAACATGCACTGAATGCTAAGGATCTGACTCAGCACTGCCGGCCTCACCTGCAGAGCATAATGCTCTATTTCCTCCGCTCTGCTCTGATACCAGTCCATAACCTTCTCTACTGTAAGCTGGGATGTCCTGTACCTCAGCAACTCAGGCTGTGCAGCGTACAAGAACTCACTTTCATCTGGGAGACTCGGCTCAATCACCATTCTGCAAAGCACAAAAAGAACAATTAATAACTGATTGAAATGCTAGGGGAAATTATAATTTTGTGAAAGACAGAGAGGGAGACAGAGACAGAGATGTGGAGAGAGCAGTTACTGAGACTGCACACTTACAAGATAAATGGGAAATTTGGGGGATGCTTAATTTAGTTTCCTATTAGTTTTCACAATTTAAAAAAATCAGAATAGACAATAAATCAAAAAAACTATGCCACAAATCAATCAAATAAGTATTAAATAAAATCAGAATCACCCAGGGTAGCTTTAAAATGCACATGGCTGGGTAACTGCCACAGGTCTACTAAGTCACAATGACCTGTGATGCCAGCCAGGCCTAGTTTAGTAAAAAACACCCCCAGGTGATTCTGATCCAAATATAAATTAAGAAGTCTTGTTTTCCACATTCATAAAAATAAGAGGAAATATGCCTTATTTTTGTTGATAATATAACTTCAGTAGGTATCAGCAACATAGTAATGCACTGCAATTTGCAAAATAAGGAACTACTCTATACTACGTGCCATCAGGAGTGAAAAAGAAACGACATCAAGAGGAAGATACCCGGGGAAAACCTCACAGGGATCACAAATTATGAGGAGTTTTTACGAGGACAATCCTGGCCAATTGCCTTCAATGGTTAAGAACTAAAAAAATAAATCAATAAGTAAAAAGAAATAAAAATTAACTTAATGTAAGATATTTCAGATAGAAATAGGGGGAAAGACCGTGTTCCCTTAGGGATATTCATTCATCTAAAGTAAGTCAGTAAAGGACAAGTGGTATAATTATTACTATTACAAGGCAATGGGCTTCAGTCAGAACTGAGGTGCAATTCCTTCACTGAAAGCTGTGAAACCTTGCATAAATTAGTTAAAACTCATCTAAGATTCATTTTGCTCATATCAAAAATGGGAATAATACCATGCAAGAATATTCAAAATAATATAGATAAAGTACGCAGAGAATGCTGTCTGGCCCGGAGCAGGTACTTAATTTTTACTTACAGGTATTATTTCCATTGGAATTACTAGCAGTTATAATATATGACCAGACTCAAAGCTGACAAATATTTGGGTGTTTAATCAACATGACTTAGACAACCTACTGTGCTTACAACTGGTAGTCCTTTACTTAACTAGACTCACAACCGTCATTAACATTCTGACCACAGTGATTCTTCCCCATCACTGCCACATAAAAGTCACATCCCTTCCCCTGAAATCTTCCCATTTCAGGGAAAAAATACCCATAAGCAACTTTGAGTTCCTTTGATACTTTTTTCAGTCCTTATCTATTTCCCTCTCAGCACTGTTTCACAGAATTTAACCATTTTCTCCTTCTAGAAACATGCTTGTCTTTCGTTCCAGCATGTCATACTGTCGTGCCATACTGTCCAGCTATACAGGTCCCATCTTTCTGGCTGTTCCTTTTCGGTCTTCTTTGCTAGAATATCCTCCTCCAGCTGACCATTAAGTACTAGCTCTTCCAAATTCTCCAGCTCTCCTGTCTTCTCACTATACTCTCTCTAGGTCTCCCCTTCAATGCTACAATATAAACTGACCACCATATTTTTACGCCTAACCCAGACTTCACCTGAAAGCTCCAAAATCGTCCTTCTATATGCTCTTAGATGTTTCTCAGGCATTTCAAATGCAACAACATCAAAACTGAATTCACGGGCTTCCCTGGTGGCGCAGTGGTTGAGAGTCCACCTGCCGATGCAGGGGGAACACGGGTTCGTGCCCCGGTCCGGCAAGATCCCACATGCCGCAGAGCGGCTAGGCCCGTGAGCCATGGCCGCTGAGCCCGCGCGTCCGGAGCCTGTGCTCCACAACGGGAGAGGCCACAACAGTGAGAGGCCCGCATACCGCAAAAACAAACAAACAAACAAACAAAACAAACGAATTCACGATATCGCGAGGTAATACAGTCTTCTATAAAACAGAAACATGATTATATCATCCCCGTGCCTCCTTTTATAGCTTGTCATCTGCCTTAAAATATTCTAGCCTCACCTTGATTCCAATGTCACTTTTGTCCTGTATACTTCAACAATCCAGGTCTTATTTTCAGTCCTTAAAGGGGACCTCACCTTGAGCCTTTCAAATGGTCTTCCCTCTGCTTAGAACACTCCCTCCCCTCATTTGCCAAACTCACCCTCTGCTAAGCTAAATCCTATTCATCCTTCAATCTCAGATTTCATACCACTTCCCAGGGAAAACCTCCTTGACCTCCACCAAGTTTAGGTCTCCCTGTTATGTGCTACCAGTGGCCCCTGCACTTCTCTTTCAAAACACGCATCACATTGGTAATTTAGAGCAGCAGCACCTTTCCTGCTAGATTATATACTTCATGAGTACAGAGGCTGCATGTTTTTCTTCCTCCAGTATTCTTGAATCTAGCAGAGGACAGAATTAATTACAGTAGACCCTTGAACAACATGGGTTTGAACAGTGTGGGTTCACTCACGTACAGGTTTTTTTTAAAGTAAATACCGTAGTGCTACGACATCTGTGGGTGGCTGAATCCACGGATGGGGAACCACGGCTATGGAGGGAGGGCCGATGATAAATGACGGGCAAACCTTTGAGTTCACAGAGGGTCGGCACTCCTAACCCCTGCGTTGTTCAAGGGTCAACTGTAAATGAAAAGGCCACGAGATATCCTATAACCGCCCTGGTAGATACAGAGAGTCTGGTGGTTGCCAGACATAGGAGTTCAGGGTGGAAGTAATCGTCGGGGGAGGTGGGGGAGGCAATAAAATGAATGGATTAAAAAAAGAAATGCCCTGGGAAAGTTTGTATCATCTTCAAAGGCATCTTTTCTTCTGTCAAACGTTTCCTAGCTTTCCATTTTTATAGGTTTAGGAGTTCCAGGGCAGCAAGTTTTGCTTACAACTCAGCTTGCGGTGCTTGGTCTGAGAAGAAATGCCCTTACTCCTTTCATCTCCTTGTTAGAATCATAAAAAGGCACAGGCTAAGGAGAACTGGGAAGCATCAGGTGAAGGAACAGGGCTACTCTGTCAAAAGCACCATCTTAAACTGAGAGAACTGTGGGCAACGGGATCACACACCTTCACTCCGCCATATCCACTGGCATCAACCTCCCACCTTCTCCAACTTATATCCATCCTCTATCTCTCATTACAACTGGTAACTGTGGACTTCTAGTTAAAGAGGGCTGATACATACCACGCACTAAGCTCCACTTTTTCCTGAAACTCTACTGAAATGACAGTAGACGATTGTTAAAGGGGCGAGGGGGTCACATAAACACTCAAGGAGGAACGGAGTATATGGAGTAAAAAGAAACTAAACCATTATCTTCCACTGAAGCAAGTGCACAGATAATGGCCAGAACTAAAAAATTCAAGGGGTAGCTAAACTCAGAGGGGTAGCTTACTCAGAGATTGGAGTAAATATCAGAACGATCCTTTAAAAGAAGTGAAAGTAGTTACTCCTGGAGAGCAGGATACAAGGAAGGGGAACAAAGGAGTATGGGTTTTGGTTGTTGCTTTTTTTTTTTAAACAAGATTTGCAGAAACTTTTAAACCTTTAATCTATTTGCAACTATATAAAACTTTAATAAAAATTTTCAAAAAATAATTTTTTAAAAGCAAATAATAGCAAAAACACAGCAGGACATTCAATTGCTGTTACAATAAAAGCCATCAGAGAGAAAAAGGTAACTAAGAGTTACATATTCTATTGACTCAGATATCAAAAGTGAAAGATACAAAATGAAGGGAAACTGCCAACATTAGTGCTAACATGAAGAAAGCTTCCAAATTTCACTTGCAGAAAAGCTTCCAAACTCATTCTATGAGGCCACCATCATCCTGATACAAAAACCAGACAAAGATACCACTAAAAAAGAAAATTACAGGCCAATAACACTGCTGAACTTGGATGCAAAAATCCTCAACAAAATACTAGCAATTCAAATCCAACAATACATTAAAAGGATCATACACCATGATCAAGTGGGATTTACCCCAGGGATGCAAGGATTTTTCAATATCTGCAAATCAATCAGCCTAATACACCACATCAACAAATTGAAGAATAAAAACCATATGATCATCTCAATAGATGCAGAAAAGATTTCTGACAAAATTCAACAACGATTTATAATAAAAACTCTCCAGAAAGCGGGCACAGAGGGAACCTACCTCAACATAATAAAGGCCATATACGACAAACCTACAGCTAGCATCATACTCAATGGTGAAAAGCTGAAAGCATTTCCTCTAAGATCAGGAACAAGACAAGGATGCCCACAATCACTACTTTTATTCAACACAGTTTTGGAAGTCCTAGCTATGACAATGAGAGGAAAAAAGAAATAAAAGGAATCCAAATTGGAAAAGAAGAAGTTAAACTGTCACTGTTTGCAGATGACATGATACTATACATAGAGAATCCTAAAGATGTCACCAGAAAACTGCTAGAGCTCATCAATGAATCTGGTAAAGTTGCAGGCTACAAAATTAATGCACAGAAGTCTCTTGCATTCCTATACACTAACAATGAAAAATCAGAAAGAGAAATTAAGGAAACACTCCCATTTACCACTGCCAACAAAAAGAATAAAATACCTAGGAATAAACCTACCTTAGGGGACAAAAGACCTGTATGCAGAAAACTATAAGACACTGATGAAAGAAATCGAAGAAAACACAAACAGATGGAAAGATATACCATGTTCTTGGATTGGAAGAATAAATATTGTCAAAATGACTATACTACCCAAGGCAATCTACAGATTCACTGCAATTTCTATCAAATTACCAATGGCATTTTTCACAGAACTAGAACAAAAAAATCTTAATATTTGTATGGAGACACAAAATACTCCAAATAGCCAAAGCAATCTTGAGAAAGAAAAATGGAGCTGGAGGAATCAGGCTCCCAGACTTCAGACTATACTACAAAGCTATAGTCATCAAAATAGTATGGTACTGGCACAAAAATAGAACTATAGATCACTGGAACATGACAGAAAGCCCAGAAATAAACCTGGGCACCTGTGGTCAATTAATCTACGACAGAGGAGGCAAGACCATACAATGGTGGGCAGGCTCTTCAACAAATGGCGCTGGGAAAACTGGACGGCTACATGTAAAAAAAATGAAATTAGATCATTCTTTAACACCATACACAAAAATAAGCTCAAAAGTGGATTAAAGATCTAAATGTGAGACCAGACACTATAAAACTCCCAGAGGAAAACATAGGCAGAACACTCTCTGCCATAAATCGTAGCAATACGATGTCTTTTCTGATCTGTCTCCCAGAGTAATGGAAATAAAAACAAAAATAAACATATGGGACCTAATTAAACTCAAAACCTTTTGCACAGCAAAGGAAACCATAAACAAAATGAAAAGACAACCCACAGGCTGGGAGAAAATATTTGCAAATGATGTGACCGAGAACAGATTAGTCTCCAAAATCTACAAACAGCTCATGTGGCTAAATCTCATCAAAACAAACAACCCAATCAAAAAATGGGCAGAAGATCTGAACAGACATTTTTCCAAAGAAGATATACAGATGGCCAAGAAACACATGAAAAGATGTTGAACATCGCTAACGAGTAGAGAAATGCAAATCAAAACTACAATGATATATCACCTTACACCAGTCAAAATGGCTATCATCAAAAAATCCACAAACAGTAAATGCTGAAGAGGGTGTTGAGAGAAGGGAACCCTCCTACACTGTTGGTGAGAATGTAAATTGGTACAGCCACTATGGAGAACAGTATGGAGGTTCCTTAAAACACTAAAACTAGAGCTACCATATGACCCTGCAATCCCATTCCTGGGCACATATCTGGAGAAAAACATGGTCCAAAAGGATACATGCACCCCAATGTACACTGCAGCACTGTTTACAATAGCCAAGCCATGGAAGTAACCTAAATGTCCATCGACAGAGGAATGGATAAAGAAGATGTGGTACATATATACAATGGAATATTACTCAGCCATAAAAAAAGAATGAAATAATGCCATTTGCAGCAACATGGATGGACCCAGAGATTGTCATACTGAGTGAAGTAAGTCAGACAGAGAAAGAGAAATATCGTATGATATCACTTATATGTGGAATCTGAAAAGAAATGATACAAATGAACATATTTACATAACAAAAACAGACTCACAGACTTAAAGAATGAACTTATGGTTACAGGGTGGGGAGGAAGGGTGGAGGAAGGGATAGTTAAGGAGTTTGGGATTGACATGTACACACTACTATATTTAAAAAGGATAACCAACAAGGACCTACTGTAGAGCACAGGGAACTCTGCTCACTGTTATGTGGCAGCCTGGCTGGGAGGGGAGTCTGGGGGAGAACGGATACATGTATATGTATGGCTGAGTTGCTTTGCTGTGCACCTGAAACTATCACAACATTGTTAATCGGCTCAACTCCAGTATAAAACAAAAAGTTAAAAAAATTTTTCACTTGTAATGACCATATTACTGGTTAGGGCTTTTATTTAACATTTATCAGACAGATAGTTCATACACACAGTTTTTAAAAAATCCAAAGGCATAAGATGATTCATATCAAATGTAAAACGAGCAGGGAGTATTCACCAGACTTTGAGGAGTGCGGGATAAAGGGGTTCCAATGCTCCTCATCAGGAATTTCAGCCCCACACCTCATCTCCCACCCCCTTCTGTGGGACCTGATGCCTCCACGTTCTGAGGCTTTCCATGGTTAAGTCGTATAAAAGTGAAAATTAAAACTGAATCAAGAACAAAATTGCACACATACCATAAAAACAACTATGAAAAATATACCTGTATATGTCAAAGAGTAAAAAGGAATACCCCAAAATGAAAAGAGTTGTTCTACAAGGACCACTTGTAGAATAATTCCTTTGGAGCATTTAACATTTTTCCATTAAAAGAATTTTTAACATACCTTGAGTAAAGTCAAGTTTTTAAAAAAACTTCACTCAAACTCTCAAGCAGGGCCACCATCAAATAAATGACCATCCACCAACACCACCTGCACAGGGCCTTCTATTCATCCAACCCACAAAGAAATGAAGAGCATTCACGCTGGCTCTTTCTTACCTGCACTCCAACTCCTCACACCAATCTTTATCTCGGTGTTTATGTTCATGCCAAGGAATGATCATCAAGGAGTCACCGTCATAACTTAAAATTAAAAAAAAAAAAAAAGCATAAGTATTTAAAATACACATTACCTCAATGGCTGGCAACACAAGGAACATGATGCAAAAGTATCCCTATAACCTAAAACCTACAAGATTCCTGTTTATGGTATGATAAGTGGTACATGATACATATCATATACAATATGTAAAATTAAAAATACCAAATTGCTGATTTCTCTTTGATCATAAAATGGTTCAAAAGAAAAGAAAAATTCAAAACAAAAAATTTGGCAAAAAACTAAAGGATGGTATGGGTATGTTTTCATTCACACATTCTAAAATACTTATCAAAAGTCCATATTTTATGTTCTTAATGCTAACATAAATGGTCCCTTGCCCTCAAAAAGCTTATAATCTAACTTGCTATGATCACAGAAGTGTTCTCTAACTGTGCTATCCAATACAGTAACCATTAAGCTACATGTACCTATATTAACCACTTGAAATGTGACACTGATACGAAGAAAGAAACCTTTAATATTATTTCATCTTAATTAGTTTTATTTAAAATTTAAATAGCCACATGTGGCTGGTGGTTCCTATATTGGACAGCCTCGACCTAGAGGACAGGTAATAGCCACAGTGAAGAAATAATTCTGCAGGTAAAAAAATATCACTAACAAATGACAGAAGGAGAGTCTAAGAGGAAAAGACAAGTCCTCATTGGATGGAATTAAGAATAAATTAAAAAGGAAGAGTCAGGTAAAGACAGTAGAGTAACACAGCAGAGCAATGTGCTACGCATCAGGAGACAAGGGAAACATAAATGCATCCACCTGTTAACCATCTTCTACACAGTCTTTCGCACATGACTTTCTAAAGTGAAGCACTTCAAACATTACCTCTAAAGTACCTTTTAGTCCTAGTATTCCCTAAATCCATGAAAACAATGGAAACATCCTGAATTAAGAATGAAGACAAAAATTCTAGAAACAAATTTCAATTGCCGTGTTTCTACAATTCAATAAAACATCTTAGCTCATATTTGAGAATCAACAGTAGCACTTCCTAAAATTTATCATAGCCTCAGAGAAAGGACTGCACTTTTGTATATTATGAGGTTATGTTTTACAATTTCTTATCTTACTAAGTTATGAAACATGCCTTGCACAAAAAATACTTCATAAGCGTTTAGAAATTATGTAACTAAAGAGATTAGTCTTCACGTAAAAGGGAACAGGAGACCACCGGGCGGGGCGGGTTACAAGGAAAAGAGAAGCTAAAAAGATCTGGAAATGAGCAGGGCTGATTCATCTACCAACAGCATCCCCTTTGAAGTCATTATCATTGGTGCAAAGTATCCGAATTCAAAGTTCCCCATTAGATATTCACAATAAGAAATGTATTACATCATATTTTTAAAACACAGTATTTTACCTGCTTTTTAGCTAGCGTGTAATGTCCTAGCAAACTATGTACCAGAGATACATTTTTGAAGGCCTGTGAGTTCACAGGTTAAACTGCAGAGTCATGCAGACAATTACAGTGTTCACTATGGGTGCCCCTGTCACACTACGTCATTTGTCACCAAGTAAAAACTATTTTATTTTCTTCCACATCAGTAACTCATATTTTACCACAGATCACTGAAAAGTAGAAAAGATAACATTTGGATACAATGATGATAATAATGCTCACTCTTCCAACATGAAAATAAATTGTACCAATGGACTGAGGAACAAGGAAAAAAAATAACACACCAAACTATTCCTGCCTTTTCTAATTAAAGCAGACACGGTTCCACAAGCTACACAAAATGTTTTCCAAAAAATTAAGAAAAACGTTTTCACAAGTTGAGATTTGTATCTTCTATACCAAGTACGTATTAGATACAAGGATCTTTACTAAAATGATTAGTAATGGTGTGAGTCTCTCAGCAAAATAACATTTATTTGGTATTTGAAGACTAGAAAATTGTAAAACTTTGTCAAGCTTCAGTAAACAGAAATGGGTAAGAAAACATGCCTATTTTTATCAAAACACACATTAAAGACAAGTTCTGCTCTGAGGCTCACTCCAAAAAGTAGGCCTGATAGAGTCCCAAGTTAATGATGCATTTTTGCTGCATTTTCAAGGCACAGTACAACTAAACGTTTCAACATATTTCTGAATGTGCTGATCACCACTGATTTAATGATAAGAATACTAGTAGTAATATAAAAGGAACGATCAGCAATAGCATAATCTTTAATATTTATTGATCTCTCACTACGGACCAGACAGGATGAAATGCTTGTAATATATAATACTTAATTTAGTCCTACCTAACGTAGGTGATATTATCTTCCTCGTATTATACCGAGAACACTGAGGCCCAGGTTAACTTGCCCCTCCTCATAAAGTCAATAAATGACAGAGCTAAGGATTCAAACACAGCTCAACAGTTAGAATCCGAAGCTTACCCTTCTGGCTAGTAGATGGCCACCAGGTTAGACAGAGGTACCAGTTAGACTGTGCACAGCAGGTAGAGGGCAATATGAACCTTCCCAAATCTTAATTCAGACGACCCAATAAGGACCTTTTACATGCATATCTGAAGGACACATTTAAACTGAGATATAAAACCAATCTTGACACCATTAGATCACTAGTACTAGTCTCATGAACCTAAATTCTACCAAATAAGGCTTCATCATCAAAACTTACATAAAAAATTAATTAATTAATTAAAATAAAATAAACCTTTCCGCTCTTTGATTTTCTTCCAGGATGCTTCTACAAAGCAAATTATTTTCAAACAAATTTTAGGAGTTTAAAATGCTTGCTACAAAAACACCATAAGTTCTTTATCATGAATCAAATGATAGTGTTTAAGAAACAGACAGGACGTCTTCCCCAGTCAGAATATAAATTTCTTTTCCTTTTTTTTTTTGTAACATCTTTATTGGAGTATACTTGCTTTACAATGGTGTGTTAGTTTCTGCCTTATAACAAAGTGAATCAGCTATACATATACATATATCCCAATATCTCCTCCCTCTTGCGTCTCCCTCCCACCTTCCCTATCCCACCCCTCTAGGTGGTCACAAAGCACCGAGCTGATCTCCCTGTGCTATGCGGCTGCTTCCTACTAGCTATCTATTTTACATTTGGTAGTGTATACATGTACGTGCCACTCTCTCACTTTGTTCCAGCTTACCCTTCCCCCTCCCCATGTCCTCAAGTCCATTCTCTAGTAGGTCTGCATCTTTATTCCCATCCTGCCCCTAGGTTCTTCATGACCATTTTTTTTTTTAGATTCCATATATATGTGTTACCATACAGTATTTGTTTTTCTCTTTCTGACTTACTTCACTCTGTATGACAGATTCTAGGTCCATCCACCTCACTACAAATAACTCAATTTTGTTTCTTTTTATGGCTGAGGAATATTCCATTGTATATATGTGCCACATCTTCTTTATCCATTCATCTGTCGATGGACACTTAGGTTGCTTCCATGTCCTGGCTATTGTAAATAGTGCTGCAGTGAACACTGTGGTACATAACTCTTTCTGAATTATGGTTTTCTCAGGGTATACACCCAGTAGTGGGACTGCTGGGTCGTATGGTAGTTCTATTTTTAGTTTTTTTAAGGAACCTCCATACTGTTCTCCATAGTGGCTGTGTCAATTTACATTCGCACCAATAGTGCAAGAGAGTTCCCTTTTCTCTACACCCTCTCCAGCATTTATTTGTAGATTTTTTGATGATGGCCATTCTGACTGGTGTGAGGTGATATCTCATTGCCGTTTTGACTTGCATTTCTCTAATGATTAATGTTGAGCATTCTTTCATGAGTTTCTTAAGGGCAGAATTTTTGTTTGTTTTGTGTATTGCCATATCCTCAAAGCTAAAATAGTGCCTGACATTTAGCAGACTCTAAAATAATATGTCAACTAAATTAATTAATTGAAAGCACAACAAAGATTTTTTTAGAGTGATCTCACGAGTATCACAAAAATTCAAAATTGGAATAGAGCAATAAAAGGACTTACAGATACATCAAGGAGGTATATTTATATGGAATCTGTAGATCTGACAGTGAGAACAAGAATACTTTCCTGATATAGATTATTATCCTGATGAAAGGGCAAGCTATACTGGTGATGGTATACAGCTACAATCTAGATTATTTAACATGTCATATTACACTTATGGGGGAAAAGTGATTTCAGAATACATATTTTCCAAAATCTGACCATTTTTTACACTTCAAAATAATTGATTAGTTCTATCATTACCATCTTTAATATACCCATATTTTAGCTACTTATTCTTTCATAAGGTAAACAGAATGATAGAATGCTTAATAAAATTCAAAGGAAAACGTTTTCATTAATTCTGTTCCCAACAAAAATATTAGCCATGTAAATTAATCACTAAGTGGATTAGGTGAAAATGTGGTTAAAAAAACCTAGAAAACACAACTGTTCCTTTTAAAGCACTGCAGAAAGTTTGGTTAGTTGCAAAACTTACACTTTGAATCTAAAGTTCTATAAACACAAAATAACATTTACATACTCTTTTTTTTTTTTTTTTGCGGTACGCGGGCCTCGCACTGTTGTGGCCTCTCCCGTTGCAGAGCACAGGCTCCGGACGCGCAGGCTCAGCGGCCATGGCTCACGGGCCCAGCCGCTCCGCGGCATGTGGGACCTTCCCTGACCGGGGCACGAACCCGTGTCCCCCGCATCGGCAGGCAGACTCCCAACTACTGTGCCACCAGGGAAGCCCTTTACATACTCTTTATTTCATCTTTTTCTTCTCTTGTTTCTATTTTGCTAGGGAAGACTTAGAAATTAAATGCATCATCCCCACTAAAAAAACGAAGTACATGGTAAACTTAAATTATCTCTTTACAAAATAATGGCTGCTTTTGCTTAATTTGAGGATTCTTTATATTAGAGCCCTGCTCGTTGTTTTATGGCAAACAATAAGCTTTGCCAGTTTCATCTGAAGGTTACATTTATCTGTCAGCAGAAAAGGAATGACTATAACAAGTTCTATTATGTTCAACTATTCTCTCACCAATTATTTCCCACACTAAATATAAATGTTTTATTTCAAAGAAATTTTATCAGGAATAAGCTTACAAAAAGTTCTTTTATTCGTGTTCTATGCCTTGGAAACAAAAGTCTAAACAGACAGCATATTCCTACTAATTGCCACCTTTCATGCACTGGTTTTAAGATGTGAAGTTATATTTATTTCTGTTATTTAGCACAGAAGAAAATGTTCTGGAAAAGACAGGACAAAAAATAATAATAATTTGGGCCTACGTGTATAACTACATGTGATTACCATCACTGAATAAGTCAAACTTGATCAGAAACTCAAGGGGAAACCAATTAAAAAGCTAGTTATCACTCAGAACACCAAGTTTGAAAGAAAAAATTTAAAGACATCAGAGTTCTCCTCCAGTTCAATGGGATTCAATTTCATTAATAAGTGACTTAGAAAATACAGAATCAGCTAATAAGATATCCTGAAACTTACCAGTATTCTCAGATGTTAGCAATGTGTAAAAGAGAAACAAGAGTTAAAAAAAAGAAAAACAAAAAACCCCACACTAAGGTTTGACTTCTCCTCCACCACTAATTTAATCTCTGGGACCCAGCTGCCTCATCTATTAGTAAATACTGTAATATTATGTGCCCAAAATGAAGATGGGACTAGAGCAATGTTTTCTTGAATTCTAATCCAGAGTAACTAGAGCGTGCTCTTAGAAGTCTAACCTCTGTGTTGGAACTGTGATACCACCCTGCAGAAACACGTAATCTTGACCAAGCTATCCAATATGCCTGTGCTTCAATTTCCTCATTAGTGAAATAGGGATAAGAATCTAAATTGCGGAAGGATCAAATTAGAACATATAAAGCCTTCAGAACCGTACCTCGTATACAGTAAAAGTTTATCCATCATAAAAACCATCGATATTATTAATGCTACCAAGAAGGTTTTTCATGTGTAGTGAAATACAGGACATACATGACTGACTGTCATTTCAAGATCTACTTTATGATAGATAGTAACACCATATTAAGAATCATATCAATGATTATATTTACAAATGCCTAACAATGGCAATAAACTCTGCTGACATCATACCGGGTATAAGGCACCTGACCAATGCAACAAATGGTAACAAGAGAATTTGAGGAGCTGATTTACAAGGTAGTAGTAAGTAACATTTTCCACAAGGCATCATCTCTCTCCCAAATGCTTATAGTCAACTTTGAAAATAAATATTTAACCATGAGCAAAGGATGATTTGATTATTTCTAAGGAAAACTAGTCGTAAAATCATTAAAGTTTAAGGGAAAGGCACAAACTCCAACAGAGAACCACTGAAGAAATTTCCAGAAAAGTGAGTTATAAATAATTGAGAAAGGACGCTATTCACATAGGTGTTTAATGTCAACAAAACAAGGGGCAAAGGATGAATAGAGACATCAATGATATGAAAATTGCCCCCCATACCACTACCACTATCACCCGCCCCTTGAACAAATGACTGATTTTGAAGAAGAGACACTGAAGGTCCTCAGAAAAATGAAGAATACCTATCCTTGCTACAAGGAAAGTCACTAGGGTAAAAAAGCATTCTCAAACCCAGTTTCAACAGCCTATACTTAAATAAGAATAAGCTAAAATGAATAACATCTTTAAAAAATCAAACAAAACATTTATATAATAATTTTTATGACTGGGGAAATCAAGATGGCAGAGAAGTAAGGTGCTGAGCTCACCTGCCCTACGAACTCATCAAAAACACATCTATACATCTACAGGTGGAGCAACTCTAGCTGAAAACACCCTGGAGACTAGAAAAAAGTCGCTTCTATTTACAACCAAGGCTGTAAAAAAAGATTCACACAGAGGTGGGCAGGAAGGGAGAAGAGATCAGGTCGGAACCTGTGTCCCTAGAAGGGGACACAGAAGAGGAAGGGGATATCAGAGAGTCAGGGATCCTCCCTAGGGAATGAGGGATTTGAGATACATGTTAGACAACCCAGACCTGTGGTCCCACACCAGGAAGACAAGTCCCATTAACTGTACTGAAAATCAGTGGGACTTACTTACTTAGAAACTGAGATATAAAATACGACCTCAAAAGCACAAAACATGGAGAGGGGATGAAAAAACGTAGATCTTTTTGAATGTGTCTGAACTTAAATGACTACCAGTTTAAAAAAAAGTAGATATAGCTATAGGTCAACATATATGAACCCCAGGGTAACTACAAATCAAAAACCTACAACAGATACACAAAATCTAGAGAGAAAGGAACACAATTATAACGCTAAAGGGAATAGACTAAAAGAAGAAAAGAACAGAGAAGAACTATAAAAAACAACCAGAAAACAAGTAACAAAATGGCACTAAGGGTATACCTATCAGTAGTCACTTTAATTGTCAATGGACCAAATGCTCCAATCTAAAGATACAGAATGAAGCAACAAGGACCTACTGTATAGGAGAGGGAACTATATTTGATATCTGGTAATAACCTATAATGGAAAAGAATCTTAAAAAGAATATACATATGTAGGTAAACAATCACTTTGCTGTACACCTGAAACTAACACAACACTGTAAATTAACTATACCTCAATATTTTAATGGTTTCAAAAAAAAAAGATATAGGGTGACTGATAAAAAAAAAAAAGACATACCCATATGTTGCCTGCAAGAGACTTACTTCAGAGCTAAAGATGCACACAGACTGAAAGGGAGAGAATGGAAAAAGATATTCCATGTAAACGGAAACAAAAGGAAAGCTGGTGTAGCAAACTCTTATCAGACAAAGTAGGCTTTAAAATGAAGTCTATAACAAAAAGACAAAGAAGGGCGCCACATAATAATAAAAGGGTCAATCGACGAAGAGGATATAGCATGTGTAAACATATATGCACCTAACATGGGAGCACCTAAATATACAGAGCAAGTATTAACAGACATAAAGGGAGAAATTAACAATAATACATTAACAGTAGGGGAATTTAACCCACCAGTTACATCAATGGACAGATCATCCAGACAAGAGAAAGAAATAAAAGGCATCCAAAATGGAAGGGAAGAAGTAAATCTGCCACTATTTGAAGATGACATGATACTACATATAGAAAAGCCTAAAGTCTCCACCAGAAAAACTATTAGAACTAACGAATGAATTCAGTAAAGTTGCAGGACACAAAATTAATAGACAGAAATCTGTTACTCTTCTATACACTAATAATGAACTATAACAGAAAGCAAGAAAACAATTCTGTTTAAATTTCACCAAAAAGAAAACACCTAATAAATAAACTTAACCAAGGAAGTGAAAGATGTACACTCTGAAAACTATAAAACACTGATGAAGGAAATTGAAGATGATAACAAGAAAGGAAAGGTATCCCATGTTTATGTATTAGAAGAATTAATACTGTTAAAATGTCCATATTATCCAAAGCAATCTACAGATTTAATGCAATTCCTATCAAAATACCAATGACGTTTTTTACAGAACTAGAACAAATAATCCTAAAATTGATATGGAACCAAAAAAGACCCTGAATAGCCAAAGCAATCTTGAGAAAAAAGAACAAAGCTGGAGGTATCTTGCTCCCTGACTTCAGACTATACTATAAAGCTACAGTAATCAAAACAGTACGGCATTGGCACAAAAACAGACACACAGATCCACAGAACACAACAGAGAGTCCAGAAATAGGCCCACACACATATGGTCAATTAATCTTCAACAAAGGAGGCAAGAATATACAATGGGAAAAAGACAGACTCTTCAATAAGTAGTGCTGGGAAAACTGGACAGCTACATGTAAAAGAATAAAATTAGAACATTTTTTCACACCATATACAAAGAAAAATGCAAAATGGATTGAAGACCTAAATGTAAGATTGGAAACCATAAAACTCTTAGAATAAAACATAGGTAGGACACTCCTTAACATAAATCATTGCAATATTGTTTTGGATTTCTTTTGGAGAGGCAAGATAGGGGTAGAGGATTAAAAGGTACAAACTACTACTATTTATTACATAACTACTTTATGTAATAAATAAGATATATGGATATATTGTACAGATAGGGAATTGAGCCAATATTTTATAGTAACTTTAAATGGATTATAATCTATAAAAACACTGAATTACTATGTTGTATGCCTGAAACTAATATAGTATTTTAAATCAACTATACTTTAATTTTTAAATATTTCCTTATATTGTTTCATTTCACCATCAAAGAATCATTTGAATTAAGATATGGTCTTGCTATCTCAGTAAAAATATCATTTGAATTCTCTAAAATCCATCATTGCATTAAATAAGAAAACAATATTTTAAAAAATAATAATAATTTTAATTTAATACTAATTTAATAATACTTTTTTCCATTCAGCATTTGGTGTTATACATATAACAAATATGTAAATGTATATTTTTCATTTTTATTTTCCTGATGATTTTCATATTTATAATGCTGTACCTATGGAAAATATGGTCTTCAAAAATTAACCTATGCACCCATGGTCAATTAATCTACAACAAAGGAGGCAGGAATTTACAATGAAGAAAGGACAGCCTCTTCAATAAGTGGTGCTGGGGAAACTAGACAGCTATATGAGAAAGAATGAAATTAGGACATTCTCTAACACCATATACAAGAATAAATTCAGAATTAATTAAAGACCTAAATGTAAGACCGAATACTATAAAACTCCTAGAGGAAAACATAGGCAGAACACTCTTTGACATAAATCACAGCAATTTTGGATCCATCTCCTACAGCAATGGAAATAAAAACAAAACTTTTTTAAATGGGACCTAATTAAACTCAAAAGCTTTTACACAGCAAAGGAAACCATAAACAAAAAAGACAACCTACAGAATGGGAAAAAATGTTTGCAAATGATGCCACTGACAGGGATTAATTTCCAAAATATACAAACAGCTCATATAGCTCAACATCAAAAACAAAAACAAAAAACCCAATCAAAAAATGGGCACAAGATCTAAATAGATATTTCTCCAAAGAAGACATACAGATGGCCAACAGGCATATGAAGAAATACTCAGCATCCCTAATCATTAGAGAAATGCATATGAAAACAAAAATGAGGTATCACCTCACTCCGGTCAGAATGGCCACCATCAAAAAGTCTACAAATAATAAATGCTGGAGAGGGTGTTGAGAAAAAGGAACCCTCCTACACTACTGGCGGGAATGTAAATCGGTACAACCACTATGGAGAACAGTATTCAGGGCCCTCAAAAATCTAAAAATAGGGCTCCCCTTGTGGCGCAGTGGTTGAGAGTCCGCCTGCCGATGCAGCGGACATGGGTTCGTGCCCCGGTCCGGGAAGATCCCACATGCCGCGAAGCAGCTGGGCCCGTGAGCCATGGCCGCTGAGCCTGCGCGTCCGGAGCCTGTGCTCCACAACAGGAGAGGCCACAACAGTGAGAGGCCCGCGTACCGCAAAAAAAAAAAAAAAAAAAAAATCTAAAAATAGCTCTACCATATGATCCAGCAATCCCACTCCTGGGCATATATCTGAAGAAAACCTTAAGTCAAAAAGATACATGCACCCCAATGTTCATTGCAGCACTATTTACAATAGCCAAGACAAGATGCAACCTAAATGTCCATCAACAGATGAATGGATAAAGATGTGGGGTGTGTGTGTGTGTACACACACACACACACACACACACAATGGAATATTAGCCATAAAAAAGAATGAAATAATGTGATTTGCAGCACACATTATTTGGCTGGATGGACCTAGAGATTATCATGCTAAGTGCAGTAAGCCAGACAAAGACAAATATCACATAATATCACTTATATGTGGATGATAATGATATAAACGAACTTATTTACAAAACAGAAATAGCCCCACAGACACAGAAAACAAACTTATGGTTACTAAAGGGGAAAGGTGGGGGAAGGATAAATTAGGAGTTTGGAATTAACATATACACACTACTACATATAAAACAGATAACCAACAAGGACCTACTGTATAGCACAGGGAACTATACTCAATACTTTGTAATAACCTACAAGGAAAAAGAATCTGAAAAAGAATAATAAATGTATGGATCACTTTGCTATACACCTGAAACTAACACAACATGGTAAATCGACTATACTTCAATTAAAAAAAACAATGGGCTCAACTTAAAAGTGGTGAATTACAATTTCCATTTATAGTAATCAACCAAACTTTATATTCGAGGTTGCCAGTACTTCATTCAGTGAGGGAGAATACATATTAAATGTGATGATACTGAAAGATCTGAGGTATAAGAGTCAAATAAGAATCGATGAGGAATATCTTCACACTGGGGAGGCCCAAAACTACATGTCCACAACTATCAAAAGGGATGTATGGATAATAGGAGAGAAATCCAATCCATTGCACTCTGTGCTCTGTGTTACTTAGACTGACCCAGAACCAGCAAAGAGAATAACGGTAAGGCCCTTATTTCATGTTACTTCAAGACAACAAGACCCACAACAAAGATAAAAGTATATGACAACTGAATTTATCAGCTATAAAACTAATGAAATATACCAAAATGTTCATGAATTGTATCAACATACATTATAAACCCTGACCATATATAAGGTTGTACTGCTAAGAGTTTGAACAAAAGGATTAGAGAGGAAAAGAAGAGTTTTTTTAATCTTCTTTTTATTCATATCACCAAATAAAGCAGCATAAATAATGCCCATGCAGATCCCAAGCCACAGGAAGATTGATTTCCTCATTGTCACCCTTCAAAAATCCCTGCATATTCCTACTTACAGACCTGTACTAAATGGACATTTCACACACCATCTATAAAGCTATCCAACGTTGTCCAGTCTATAGCTGACACTTATAAAATGCTTATAATGTGTGAGAACAACTATAAAGTTCTAAGCTATTACACACACACACACACACACACACACACACATACACACACACAAATTCAGCAATCCTGAGAGACAGACAATATCCTTTCCCATTTTACCGTAGAGGAGACAAAGACACAGAAACGTTTACTTAGTAACTCGTCCGAAGTCTCACAACTAAAATGCTGCAGCTGGGATTTGAAGCCAGGCAGTCTGTTTCCAGAGCCTGTGCTCTCAGACACTATGATGTCCTACTTAGCTGAACCCCACCTCTCCCAGCTCAAATTCCCACTTTTCTCAGACGTTTCTATGACCATTCCAGGCACTGCTTTCTTCCTGTTCTAAATTCTCACTACTAATAACTGCACAATTCATCTGGCATTTACTCTTACTTAACCTTAAGAAAATATACATAAGGTGGTACATTTGTCTCATGTTTTCATGAAGTTCTTTAATTTCCTAGTACATATTTTGTATCCCCACTAAAAGTAATTTTTTCCTTTCTTGTAAATATTCCTTTGCATCCACCACAACTCCTAGCGGTGTTACATGCATAGCAATAATATATCATCATTTTAACTAAATTTATATAAATGCATTATTTCATTTAATCCTCAAACACCCCATAAGTTAAATATTATGATTATAAATTTGCAGGTAAGTAAACTCTATGAGCTCAAAAATCATCATTGACTTACTGAATGAATCAATGATTCAATGATCAATAGAAACAGATCCACTGATATTCTTTGAATTCTAAAAGCAGAGCTCTCAAAAACAAGTAACAAGAAAACTCTTAAGAACTCAAAATATAAGATTCAGTCGAGATATAAATGAACAATAAATGAAAAATATAAAAGTCAATTTAGAAGGAAGACTACATACCTAAGACTGTGTAGCCAACTCTTTCAGCACTTATCTCACTGCTACTGTAATTATCTGTATACATGTCTTCCAGAGAATGAGCACTTTATACCCTCAGCACCTAACTTAAAGAAGAATCTCAGCAAAATGATTAAATCAAGTAGTTAATTAGATAACTTCTTTAAGAAAGGAAGCACCGTGACTCTAACTTCTGAAAAACTCTTCAAAGAGAAAAATGTGTACTTCAGAAACCAAGTTGTATAACGGCAGTAAGAAGAAAAATATGTGGCTATAAGATACATGAAAAGAAAAAGAAAGAACAGTAACCTAATCTAAATGGATAGAAAACTAGTATGATTCATGGCAGGCATAGTTACAATGTTATCTTTAACTGTGTCAATCAATGTAGTGTTCATTAAAGGAAAAAAACTGAAACCTCTGCTGTTCCCAGATCAAGCAGCTTACCAGACTTTCTTCCAGATTACTAAACCCTGCATGTATTTCTGTTACTGCTGTCAGTGCACTGAATTACAATTATCTGTGTCTTGCTCCTTTACTAAACTGTGAGCTCCTTCAAAGCTTTAGTCATTTTTCTATCCTTCACTCAATACCTGGCATGCATTTAAACCTCACTAAATATTTAATGGATGAATGGATGATGGACAGACTGAAAGACAGATGGATAAATCTGAATAAATGAAAAAACGAAAACTACCCGAAAACCACAGGGGTATTTACATCTCAAGATCAATATGCTTTCCCTGTAACTAAGATTTTGATAATGCACCTGAGGTTTATTCAAAAGTTTCTGATTTAAAGTTTCTAAAATGGACTGTAGGACTCCCTATCTCGCAGCCATGCCATTGGCAACACTGCAATACTGCAGACCACAGCTGACTCTTGGCCTGCATGTAGGAGCGTAAATAAGCACAAAGAGATGTGGCATGTCCTCAGCTTTCAATAAACGAAGAGGCACAAAAGGCTGTTTGCTCTGAGATACAAGTCTATTTACAGCCTTTCCATCATGAGTCTTCTAAGTCTAGGCCAAATTACACTGCAGACTGACAATAACCACGACTGAAGAAATGAAAACCCCAGAAATAAAGAGGGAGAGGCTCTGGTGTCAATTCCGCAGGCTGTGATTGGGAAGACAATGGTGTACGTGCCTGCAGTGCTAGTTATTCTAACACATCTCTACTGCTGATGGGCTTCAAAGTTAAACTAGAGACGGTAGGAAGAGAATGAAAGCAAAACACTGGGGAATTTGAAGGAAATGAGTCTCATTTTTTTATATAGATGCTTAACTATGTAATAAACGCTCATTCACAAAATCAGAGACAGGAAGTACAGAAAGTGATCTGGGAATTGAGCCTGGAATAAAAACAAAGTCCAAATTATCCACAAGGAAAACAATAACAAATAAATACCTCTATATCTGCATTGCTAGATCATGTTCTATAATTTTCAGATTAAAGAAACACATACAGATTAATTTACCCCATTAAAAATTCAGAAACCTATTTAGATCAACTGTATAGCTGATCTAAGCTAACCTTCTAGTATACACAGTAAGGGAGCTGGTGAAACTCAGAGGTGTAACTGAATAAACCAACAGAATTGGGGAAAGGACAAAGCATGTTCCATAACAACTGAGATACGAACTCTACTAATGAGATGAATAAACCTAAACGTCTGGCATCCAATAAAAAATACAAGGTATGCAAAAAAGTAAGAAATTATGGCCCATAACCAGGAGAATAATCAATTTCCAAGAAACACCAATAACATGACAAGGAAAGACATAGAAAATAAAGAAGACCCAAATGTAACTCCTAGGAATAAAAAATTCAGCAGCTAAGATGAAAAACACACTGATGGGGCTTCCCTGGTGGCACAGTGGTGGAGAGTCCGCCTGCCGATGCAGGGGACACGGGTTCGTGTCCTGGTCCGGGAAGATCCCACATGCTGTGGAGCGGCTGGGCCCGTAAGCCATGGTCGCTGAGCCTGCGTGTCCGGAGCCTGTGCTCCGCAACGGGGGAGGCCACAACAGTGAGAGGCCCGCGTACCGCAAAAAAACAAACAAACAAACAAAACCACACTGATGTCATTAATAGCAGACACTGCAAAAGAAAAGATTCATAAGTTTATAAAGACATAGTAATAGGAACTATCCAAAAGGAAACACAGAGGAGAAAAATACTGAAAAAAGTTAACTGTGAGACAGAATCAAGTGGCTAACACACACGTAAGTGGAGTCCCAGTAAAGAGTATGCATATTGGGGATGGGAGGAGGAAGAGGAAAAATACCTGAAGAAATAACAGGCATGAATTTCCTAAATTTAGCACAGAAGATCCAAGAAAGTCAATAAGCAACAATCAGAATAAACCTGAAGGGACTTCTCTGGTGGCACAGTGGTTAAGAATCCACCTGCCAATGCAGGGGACACAGGTTCGAGCCCCGGTCCGTGAAGATCCCACATGCCGCGGAGCAACTAAGCCCGTGCGCCACAACTACTGAGCCTGCGCTCTAGAGCCCGTGAGCCACAATTACTGAAGCCCGTGCACCACAACAAAGAGGAGCCCCGCTCGCAGCAACTGGAGAAAGCCTGCATGCAACAACGAAGACCCAACACAGCCAAAAATAAATAAATTAAATAAATTAATTAAAAAAAAATACTTTCCTACTAAAAAACGCTAACCATCATTAGAGTCTTCAGCAAGTCATAATCTTTTTGCAACAGTAACATCAAAGATTACTGATCACAGATCATATAACAAATATAATAATGAAAAAGTTTGAAATATTGCAGAAATTACCAAAATGTGACACAAAGTGAGCAAATGCTGTTGGAAAAAATGGTGCCCATAGTCTTGCCTGATGTAGGGTTGCCACAAACCTTCAATTTGTAAAAGACACGGTATCTGTGAAGCACAATAAAGCAAAGTGCAATAAAACAAGGTCTGCCTGTAAATGGTCTAAGCAAGCCAATTAAAAGGCAGAGACTGCTAGGTAAAACAGCAAGATTCTGCCACATTCTGTCTACAACAAACATACTTTAAACATAAAAAACCAAAATGTCATTGTACATCCGGCATTAGAAAAATAAGAGAGGTATTCATTTAAAGAACATCAGAAATCTGACCTCTGTTGAGGTAAAACAGTCCCATAAACCACTCCATATGTTTAAGAGACAAAACTAAGCTGTCATGTTATAAGTCAGGGTAGCGGTTCTGTTGGGTGAGGTGACCAGAAGAGGGTGGAAGGAGAGGGCACAGGGAGGCTGGTTATGTCTGTTTCTTAATCTTGTTCAGTTTATGACAGTTCATCAAATTGCCCATTTATGATTTGTTCATTTTCCTACATCTACAAGTCAATAAAAAGTGAAATTAAAAATTTTAACTTCACTTGAACAATGCTCAAGTTTTGACTAATAATCTGGAATGTCAAGGCACCTGATACCAGAAAAGGGGTACTGTCACAGATGAGAAATGAAAGCACTGGTGTCATCAAGGAGGAACATTCCCTATTACAATTTTGCATTTTGTTTATTCATCAGTCTTTTAAAGTCTACTTAATGCACTTAAAACTAAAATATATCTATTATGACATTCCCATCGACAGGTACCAAAAACTGCTGCTGCTACTGCTACAGCCATATCCACTATTAACACAACCACTGCTGGACACTGAATGCCGATTATATGCTAGGAACTGCGCTAGGTAACATTACCTCTTAGGTTACTAAACCAGCACAATCCCTCCACAATTTCCCCATTTCACACTTGACAAAACTAAAGTTCTGAGAAGCTAAGTGACTTCCCAAAAGTAACACAGCTAGCAAGTTCAGGACCAGGACACACACCCATGTTTCTGACTGAAAGCCTCTTGTTCCTTCCAGTGTACCATACTATCGTTTCTCTACATCAAATATGTGTCAATGCCAGGCATGCGATCCCAACATTTGTACATATCATGGATTTTTTCCACGGTTATTACATATAGCATCTAAACTTTTAGGATTAAAAAATGGTACACACTGAGGTCAAGACATTTCTTAAAATAATGCAGATGCTTTGTCTACAAAATATCAATGTGATTCTTTTTTTTTTTTTTTTTTTTTTGCGGTATACGGGCCTCTCACTGTTGTGGCTTCTCCCTGTTGTGGCCTCTCCCGTTGCGGAGCACAGGCTCCGGACGCACAGGCTCAGCGGCCATGGCTCATGGGCCCAGCCGCTCCGCGGCATGTGGGATCTTCCCAGACTGGGGCACGAACCCGTGTCCCTTGCATCGGCAGGCGGACTCTCAACCACTGCGCCACCAGGGAAGCCCCCAATGTGATTCTTAATAGACTTTTACTTACTACAAATACAATATTTAAACAGGCTGGCCTGTAACAGAAATTGGAAAAAATGCATCACAGAGTTATTTATATGTTCGTTAAACACATGTGATAAAGAGATTCACTGCTGTTACAGGCAAGTATTTACATATTAATGAAATCTTGACAGGAAAATACATTGTGTGATCAAAAAGAATTATAGAGACTATTTCCCAAATGGTAATTCGACCATTCAGAAGATGTTATAATCTACTTAAAGATCCCATGTTCTGAAATTATTGGTCAAGGTATTAAAGTTTGAAAGAAAATGAATAATGAAAGAAAAATCTCATCTCCATGAAAAGAGTATCATTTGGTATCACTAGGTAATGTTGAATCTAGTAACAGAATTTTAGGAAAATGCATTAGTTTAAAAAAAAAAAATAGGGGGACCTCCCTGGTGGTACAGTGGTTAGGAATCCACCTGCCAATGCAGGGGACGTGGGTTTGAGCCTTGGTCCGGGAAGATCCCACATGCCGCGGAACAACTAAGCCTGTGCGCCACAACTTCTGAGCCTGCACTCTGGAGCCTGCGAGCCACAACTACTGAAGCCCACGCTCCTAGAGCCCGTGCTCCACAACAAAGAGAAGCCACCGAAATGAGAAGCCACCGAAACGAGAAGCCTCTGCACTGCAATGAAGAGTAGCCCCTGCTCACCGCAACTAGGGAAAGCCCGTGCACAGCACCAAAAACCCAACACAGCCAAAAATAAATAAATTAATTCATTAAAACCTTAAGGATATTTTAAAAAAAAAAGCTAAAAAGAAAATAGTACCTTCTCAGAGACTTTTTAATTTCAAATAAAAGTCATAAACTTTACATCAGCTGTATACCTTAAACTTATACAGTGCCATATGTCAATTACATAACAATAAAACTGGAAGAAAAACATCATAAACTTTAAACTATATTAAGCCACATTAAAAACATTTGACAAGGGCTTCCCTGGTGGCGCAGTGGTTGAGAGTCTGCCTGCCGATGCAGGGGACACGGGTTCGTGCCCCGGTCCGGGAAGATCCTACATGCCACGGAGCAGCTGGGCCCGTGAGCCATGGCCGCTGAGCCTGTGCTTCCGGAGTCTGTGCTCCCCAACGGGAGAGGCCACAACAGTGAGAGGCCTGCGTACCGCAAAAAGCCAAAAACAAACAACAAAAAAAAACATTTGACGAAAGCTATATATACACTAAAATAATGATGCAAAATAATGATGCATTTAAAAAATTTTTTTTAATAATTTCAGGACATATTTCTTCCCTAATACCTCTAAAATTTTTTCCCTGAAAGCAGGGTAATAATTCCTTTTCTGCTTATCTCATAGACATGCTATGAGAATTGTATATGAATCATAAAATTCATTTGTAAATTTTTTTTAAACTTTCATAATCATGAAATGTTTGTCGAATACAGAGCAAATGAATTAGTAAATCATTACACCTTCATTTCTTTAGTATAATACTTCTGAGTACCAAATACATAACAAATACCAACATACTTTCCAAGGTCCATAAAAATTATTCTAAAAAAAATTTGTTTCCACTTTCATAATCAATAAAATTACCCTAAATCTATTTTGTTGCTTTAAATAAATAGAAAGACAAGAACTAATCAAGTCAAAATCTAAGATGCCCACAGTGCCAGGAGACATGCAAAGCAATTCTCCCACTGCCAGCCCCAGACCCTGCTCCCAGACAAGGGAGGCTCTTAGGCCCCTCCTTTCCTATCCAACCACCAGGTTATTCTTGGATTCAGAAACTGCCAACTTACCCCATTTTGTAGCATGCTGCCTGCACGCCTCTCTCTAATGACAGTCACCGCAGAAGGCCACATACTTATTTCAAGCCTAGAATATAAGCCAATTTATTGTTCTTTGCTCACAGCAGTTCAGAAATAAACTGCGCATAGGGGAATTGAATTTTGGTTAGGTAACTAATCAATTTTTCAATTTTAAAGGGTAAAGAAACACTTTTATGTTTCCCTTGCGAATCAAAAAGTGAATGCAATGCCCCAATCTTTCCATAATTATTTCATCATCCAGGCTATAGTTTAGGTGATATTTCATTACAACAACAACAACAACAAAACATATGGTGGAAATAGAATGCCCAATAAAAACTGCTTTTTAAACGTTTCAAGGAAGAAAAAAGAGATCTTTATGATCAGGACTGGGCTACATAAAAACATGAGTAAAAAAAGATTCATAATTGTTTACTGGAAAACCTCTGCACTAATTCATTTTCAATTAACAAGTTAATTGGGAACATCTTGTGTACTCTGTGACTAAATGATATCATATATGTGAGGACTAAGTAGGTGAAACAACTTCAGGTTAAATATTTATTCAGATGACTCTTTCCTATTCAAACTTCCCAGCATCAAAAACACACTCAACCTTCAAGGCCTAGATCAAACTTCACCTCTGCCAAGAAGGCTTTCCTGATTTACCTCCTTTGTAACAGAAAGTAATCTCTCCCATCTCTAAAGCCATTTATACTCCTCCTATGACACATATTTTAACTTTATGGTAGTTATATCTATAATTAACCTGTCTGATCTTCCCTACTAGATTCTAATTTATCTGTGGACAGGGACCACATCTGACTCATATACCTATCTACCTATTTAATCTAATATAATGCCTTTACATGGTACATAATTATTCCCTAAATTTTTATTGAAATAACACAAAATTTTATATTCATTCACCTTCTTTAGACTGTTATTTCAATGAAAATGAAATAGTATAAAGCAATTTAGAAATGCTTCAATTTTAAAATCCGTTTCACATGTACTCATGATTAATTATAAATTTCACTGAAAAAGTTAAAATTCAAAAATCAACATCCGCTTCACAAGAAACATTACAGTAATATGCTTCTTACGGGAGAAAAACTTCCAGAATATCCTTAAAACTATGAAACTAAGCCAACAGTAATTGATCCTGGTACTGTTTTCTGTTGCCTTTCAAGGAAAAAAAAAAAAAAACCAAACAATAACTTACCTTCTGAATCGAAAGCTGCCTAGAGTCAATGAAAAAGATGGTTCAAATTATTTCAACTCTGAAAAAATCACAAACTAATGTAAAATATCAAAACATCACTAATTTGAAACTCGAAGTGTAGGAAAAAGTAAACTCCTATCTACCTTTCAGTTGTGAAGAATGGGAATAATGTCATCTGATCTTTTTCAAGGTAAATTCTTTATTTGATTTATATGATTTAAGTTAAAAGGTATATTAATTTGACCTAGATCAAGTTTGTCCTACTGAAAAATTTAATAAAATGCATATTGATGTTTTGCTTTTATGACATAAATTTTATGTTGTTGTAGTAACAGAAAAAGTCTCCATATTTGGCTATTCAAATCCAAGATTTAGAACAAAGTATTAGATGTGATATTAGAAGTTCCCTTCATTTGGATGCCCTCTTCATCAGCGAAAGATAAAGAGAAGGCTCTCCACAAGGAGTCAGGCAACAATGGTCATGTAACATCCCGTCCTGAACTAGAACACATCTTTGTCCTTTACCTTATTTAAGAAATACTTTTGCAGCATAAACAGAAACATGGCCCACAGGTGGCCAGCCACTCTAAATCTTATTTGTGATATTAATTTTACTAAAAGCATATTATGCCTGGAGGACATTATGCCAGACACAAAAAGACAAATACTGTATAGTGAAATTCATAAAACGAAAAGTAAAATGGTGGTTGTCAGGGGCTGGGGTGAAAGAAAAATGGGGAGTTGTTATTGAATAGGTACAGAGTTTGTTTCCCAAGATAAAGAGGGTTCTGGAAATTGAGTGCACAACAATGGGAATGTACTTAACACTACTGAACTGCACACTGAAAAATGGTTAAGATGGTAAACTTTTATGTATTTTACAATTTAAAAAAAATTTTTAATAAAATAAAAAGTATATCAAGGCCAAATGGTCCTAATGGTCCCTATGCTTAACACAGAGTCAAAAATATACAACGCCAAAGATATGATCCAGAAATACACTAAAGATATATATATATTCACTCTGAAGACGACTGTAGACCACAACTAGTATATTACCTTACTTTCAGTAGGAAAAGTCAGACAGGTTTCCTTTATAGATTGTTTCAGAAAGAATGCTTCTGAGTCCATTTTATTTACTTTGCTACATCGACCCCTTGTGTTTTACAAATTTCTTCACATAACTACCATTCGTTCATCCAACAGTCATTAACCATCATTGCATTCACCAGTATATTCATAGCACCTGATTGTGAGATAATGTTAGTCTGGTCATAAAAAACAAAACAAAACAAAACAAAACATGCCACGGGATACTAGCAGCCTCTAAAAACAAAAATATCCTCCAAATTTGTCACCCAAAGGCCTTCTAGTTTTGGGGGAGTGACAAAGACTTATCAATGAGGAGAAAAGGATGCAAAGCGTATTTACCCAATGAAAAATGAAAATGGGAAAATTCTTGGGGACCCTGGATTTTCTGTTGCATTACCAAGGGGGGTAGAGAGGCACCAAAGGGACAAAGGCCTGAGAAAAGCAGAAATGATGTAGGGTTAGCAAGGGAATAAAATCCCAGGGACAAACACACGAGTTAAAGTATGCACAGTACAAAGAGGGCCTGGGTCTGCGAGTCACAGGCAGGAAACTTCTGCCGGTTGGCTTGTCACACAATTTATCAGACTGTTTTGCAAGGTTTTTCTAAATGAAGGCGGGGTAAGTGCTTTTTACACTCTAGGATAATAGCACCTTCTGAATATGAGACTAGGCATGAGAATATGAAACGACTATAAACAGACCTAATATTAGGTTGACATCATATTCTATTTAAACAACTGGTGACTTAAAAGTTTTCACTCAGCCACTTCTTATTTTCAGCCTTAATGATATGTCACATAAATTACTGTGGAACTAAAGGTAGTGAATGGTCAGAAGTCAGTCAGCAAATAATACAAATAATCGCCAACTCAGAAAAGAAAATGGAAACGTCTAAGACACACTTTCATAGTTCACACAAGCACAGCCCATCTGTATATTATAGCACGCTTTTCACAGTCAAAATTTCAATCATCAAATAATCTAAACTTAGATATTCACAAGGAAACAAACTGCCAAGTTACTATAGAAACAGTTTTTCAAGGATGATGAAAAGAATGAGGTGTTCTGGATACTCTATTTCCATCAACAGAGGTTTGCTACTTATACTATAAAATGCTTTAAATATTGCAATACACCAAAATACGCTAAATATAATTCAATCTTTCCTTGCCAATTCTGGAGGCGATCCAGGAATATAGATATTAGGATCAATTTTCACTGTCTAGTAATAAATGTATGTGTCAAAGAACTTCATGAGTGACAGATACTGAATGACAGAGTTTATTTCCATATATTAAAAGTAAATGAAGTCTAAATGCAATGTGGTATCCTAGATCAGATACTGCAACAGAAAAAAGATATTAGGAGAAACACTCCTTAAATCCAAATAAATACATAGTTTAGTTAATAGTAACATATGGTCAGTTCTGCAATGTTTTCAAAATGCAAACTTGTTCCAATAAATTAATATATTATGGAACAACTTCAGCATAACAAATTTCACATTTGCTGATGCCCAATTCCATCCACAAGAAACATTAGGTGAACACAGAAAACTGCGCTCAGCTGAACCAAGCCATGTCAGCTCACGTGTGCATGCACACACACTCCCCAGACATCCAGCAGCAGCCTCAGTTCCCAGAATGTATCAGGAGCCACTCCAGTCCACATCTGGGGCTACAACTTTGTACTGGAATTCTAATCACCCCCCTCCTCCACTTCCCAATAACACACAAACTGCAACTGTTCCCAACACTCACTTCCATAAGCAGTCTTTTTCAGGTCTTTGTCAAGGTAAAGTGACATATTTTAGTACTTATGTGTTTCTTAATCATTTAATATATGTAAAACTATACTACGATTGTTACTACATTCCTAACTTTGTTCCACTAACCCTATTCTCCCCATAAGCCCTGTAGTTCTCACTGCAGTATTTTGCATAGTGCAGTGATTTTTAGGAATGCATATGTCATGTTATATGCAGGACTATTCCAGCAGTAACTTCTTAGTTTTGACAAATGTGCTAAGATTATGTAAGAAGGAAGAGGAAGCCAGGCGAGGGGGGTACAGGAGCTTTCTGTATTATCTTTGCAAGTTTTCCATAACTATAAAAATATTCCAATAAGTTTAAAATAATAATTATATAACATATATAAGGCCAAGGCCTTAGCATGGGATTCTGCATTAATAATAATTCCTAATGCTTAAGTAGCAATGACTTGGTGCCAAGCACCATTCGCAGTGTTTTATATACATTAACTCGGTCATTCTCACAATGCTATGAAGTAAGTGCTATAATCATCCCCATTTTACAGGTGAGAAGGCTGAGGTGCAGTTAGAAAACGTGTCCAAGATCACAAATCTAGGCAACTTGGCTCTAGCTAGTCAATGTTTTTATCCCTCTGCTATATTATTTCAACAGACAACTGTTCTGAACACAACCTTTTAAACTAGCCTGCTTTCATCACTCTGGAAAGGCTTTCCAATAAAACAAAAGACATAAATGAAAACTCTAAATAAACTTTCTAAAACATGCTATAAGCATCAAAAATACTAAAAGTCAAAAAATATAGTTCTCTTTCTTTCACCAAAAAAACCCCTCTATTACCACAAGTTGTCAAAAGTTAACAAAGATGGTAAGAAATGTCACCTTTGTACTTTAAAACTAAAAGAGTCAAACAGAATATAAAATGTAAACGTTTTACAGCAATGACAAACTAAAGATAGGTAGCTAACAAAAAGATGTATCACCTATGACAGATAATATAATTTCAAAGTTTTATACAACTTGGTCACATTTCATCAATGTCAAATACGATTATTTAAGAATGACAATATAAAACACTAAAATAACACAAACCAAAGTTTCCCAGCAATCATAATCATAAAATTTGGTTCAATTAAAATAGTTAATCAAACTTCCATTAAAAGCCAAGGCACACATATATATGGAATCTTAAAAAAAGAATGGTTCTGAAGAACCTAGTGGCAGCACAGGAATAAAGACGCAGACGTAGAGAATGGACCTGAGGACACGGGGAGGGGGAAGGGTAAGCTGGGACAAAGTGAGAGAATGTCATGGACACATATACACTACCAAATGTAGAATAGATAGCTAATGGGAAGCAGCCGCATAGTACGGGGAGGTCAGCTCAGTGCTTCGTGACCACCTACAGGGGTGGGATAGGGAGGGTGGAAGGGATACGCAAGAGGGAGGAGATAATGGGGATATATGTATATGTATAGCTGATTCACTTTGTTATAAAGCAGAAACTAACACACCATTGTAAAGCAATTATACTCCAATAAAGATGTTAAAAAAAAATGCCAAGGTAAACATTTTGCCACTGGCATCTCAAAACAGAGTAGGTGAAAGGTCAACTATTTGGCTGACCTAAGCTAGGAAGAAAATAAAACAGGAAAGGAGGATTTAAAGTGAGGGTAAGAGAGAAAAGACAGTCTCTTCAATAAGTGGTGTTGGGAAAACTGGACAGCTACATGTAAAAGAATGAAATTAGAACACTTCCTAACACCATACACAAAAATAAACTCAAAATGGACTAGAGACCTAAATGTAAGACCAGACACTATCAAACTCTTAGAGGAAAACATAGGAAGAACACTCTTTAACATAAATCACAGCAAGATCTTTTTTGTTCCACCTCCTAGAGTAATGGAAATAAAAATAAACAAATGGGATCTAATGAAACTTAAAAGCTTTTGCAAAGCAAAGGAAAGTACAAACAAGATGAAAAGACAACCCTCAAAATGGGAGGAAATATATGCAAACGAATCAACGGACAAAGACTCTCCAAAATATATAAACAGCTCATGCAGCTCAATATTAAAAAACAAACAACCCAATCCAAAAATGGGCAGAAGACCTAAATAGGCATTTCTCCAAAGAAGACATACAGATGGCCAACAAACACATGAAAAGCTGCTCAACATCACTAATTATTAGAGAAATGCAAATCAAAACTACAGTGAGGTATCAGCTCACAGCAGTTAGAATAGGCATCATCAGAAAATCTACAAACAACAAATGCTGGAGAGGGTGTGGAGAAAAAGGAACCCTCTTGCACTGTTGGTGGGAATGTAAATTGATACAGCCACTATGGAGAACAGTATGGAGGTTCCTTTAAAAACTAAAAATAGAACTACCATATGACTCAGCAATCCCAATACTGGGCATATACCCAGAGAAAACCATAATTCAAAAAGACACATGCACCCCAATGTTCACTGCAGCACTATTTACAACAGCCAGGTCATGGAAGCAACCTAAATTTGCCCATCGACAGACAAATGGATAAAGAAGAAATGGTACATATATACAATGGAATATTACTCAGCCATAAAAAGGAACAAAATTGGGTCATTTGTAGAGACGTGGATGGACCTAGAGACTGTCATACAGAGTGAAGTAAGTCAGAAAGAGAAAAACAAATATCGTATATTAACACATATATGTGGAACCTAGAAAAATGGTACAGATGAACTGGTTTGCAGGGCAGAAATAGAGACACAGATGTAGAGAACAAATGTATGGACGTCAAGGTGGGAAAGCGGCGGGGGGGGCGGGGGGGGATGAATTGGGAGATTGGGATTGACATGTAGACACTGATGTGTATAAAATGGATAATTTTATATTTATAATGGATAATTCAAAAATAAATAAATAAAAATAAAGTGAGGGTAGAATTCTAAATAGAATGGCCAAGGAAGATAGATGAACGGGAGGAGACAAGTCACGTGAAGATCCAGGAGGACACACCCAGCGGGAGCACACTAACCTTGAAAAGCCCTAAGGGGGCGGGGAGGGAAGGCCTGGCATGCTCATGGGACTAACAGTTGGCAGAGTGGAGAGAGCAGGGCCCTGTACCGAGTGTCCCAACAGCAAGCTGAAGGCAGTGGGGAGCTACGCGGTCATTCTGCGTTTGGGAGCCGTCCGTTTAGAGCTTAGTGACTTGTTTCTAATCAATTCAACAGATCATTAAAAAGTCATTATTACTTGAAAAATACAAGCTGGCGGGCTGAAGAGAAGACAAAGCAGGATGAAATATAGGCTCTACCACTGAGCAATGTATACACTCACAGAAAAACAAGGCATGCGCACAGAAAGTTCTACAGCTGTCCGAGGCAGTAAACAAGGAAGTGGCAAGACCATTTCAGGAGCTGGCAAACATTGTAACTGAGGAGAAGAAGAGAGAAAGCAAAAAAGGCTGCAGATTTAGAGTCATTTCAACTCATCTCTTCCTCAGTCTGAAAGCATGATGCTGCAAGCAGGAACTTCTGTTCCTGTGTAAACCATACCTGATGACTCCTGCTGAGGAGGAACTGTGTTCACTCATTTCCAGACCCCTACCATAGCGCCAGGCATGCAGAAGAGGCTCAGTCAAACAGTGAGGGATGTTTACATTCCAACAATCAGACACTTTGTGTCCGTCTGACCCAAAGTTTCCAAGTGATTTGAAAATGAATAGCAAGTACTCAAAAAATATATTTCCTAAAAAAGGGAAATAAGTCCTACGATTGTATCTTATGGATCTCCACGTCCATTAGAGTAAAACTTTGAATAGGGTAGAAGAGTACAGGCTTCACCTATGGGCTAAAATAGCAATTGAATCTTTAAGGCGGTGGGAGCCTTGGAGAAACATGACCTGGACACCTCCCTTGTTAATAAGTGAAAGCATATTCTGTTGCAATCCCTGCAGGACATCTTTTCATCTCTTTTGTAAATGGGCGTAAAATGGACCTAATTTATCCACTTAGCAAACAAGTTTAGAGAACCACTGCACAAACACCTGGGCCCTGAGGAGCCAAAACTCAAGAAGAGATGGCCTCCATCTTGAAGTTAGTGAGTTTAAGGCTGGGTGTTTATTAAAGAAGAGAACAAGGGGGAGAAAGGCAGTAATAAAAATGACTATAATACAAAATAAAAAGTGCTATACTGCAAGAATGAACAAAGAATTATGAGAATATAGGGAAAGGAATAATTACTGAAGACCTCATAGAAGAGGCTATGCCTGAAACATAACTGTGGTTTCGCTTTGCAGTCACATAAAAGACATTACTATTAAAATCTATTGTTCTTTCTCAGTCTTTCTAACTATAGCAAAAATATAATCAATGTGAAAGACTTTCTTGAGAAACAAAGATTAACAAAAAAATAAATCTATATTTTCTCAATATATTTAAAATGATTATAACCTAAGGACTCACAAGAAATCAGTCTTTTCCAAGTTTGTCTAAGCAACACATCCCACAAGAAAGATTAGAAATAACATCTAATTACCCTCTGCTGCAATGATATACCCAAAGTATTTACTGCCATTTAAATCAGTTATGACAGCCACCATAAAGGAACCATGGATAGGGCTTTCAAAGATAACATATAGCACTGGGCATTGTAAAACTATTCTAAAAACCAATTCTGAAATTTCAGGTTAAAATCAAACGTTTATCTAAGCAATCATCAGAAGACAATGCAAATAAATGAGTTCAAATCTAAGGAGAAACTACCTTTAGAAAAAACGTTAAGACAGTGGCCCTTTTCTCTATACTAACAATGTACAGTAGAAAAGGTCATTTCCATTCAGATTAGATCTATTTTGCGAATAGGCAGAAAATAAATGAATTAATTGTTAAATATTTATAAATACATATTTATAGACTGCATTTACTTATCAGTATTCAGATCTAAAAGAAACTGCTTGAAAGGTATATCCCAAGCTTTTTCTTTTTGCTCACTTTTATCATAACAAAGAATTACATTTTAGTACTAACAGTAATGCAAAATAGGGAGTTTATAACTTCTATTTTTAGAGCTTACTGACTTACAACTCTAAATAAAAATAGGTTCAAATCCTGGCTGCACTTACATAAAGTTTAATATGCTATTAAGCCTCTGTAAATCTCAGCTTTCTATAATAACAGAGATAATACCAAAAGTGTTGGGAGACCGGATGTAAATATGTGCCAAATGCATAGTAATTACTGTATAAATGCTGGTCATTATCGTCAACAGCTACGCCTACAACTATGCAGGGGAGGTTCAGAGGAAGAATGAGGAAGCCACATGATCCCCAGTTCCCTTCCCATATCACTGTAAGTTGCCAGTAGCTACAGTCTGTAACAATGAATCCAGTCAGCGCCGTCATAATCCCTTACAGTGTATTTTATAGTTTACAAGCAGATCTCATACAGATCAATTCACCTATTACTAAAAGTATGCAACATGAGTAAGCAAGACAGGGACTCTCAACTCTTTTTAAGACTGGGCAAACAAATTCAGAAAGGATGCAATTAATGACTGAGCCACATTTACTAGTGGGCTAGTTTACCAGATATAAAAGGTCTCACAAATGGGCATATTCTTCCCTTCTGCCTCTGTGGGGTCAGACAGAAGCAAGGTATGCTACTCCCAGGTGGCATTCAGGCCTGGGGCTGATGACCTGCCCATCTCCAGGCTACACACTGAGGCAAACACAGCTGAATCTGGAACAACAGGGAGGATAAGGGTGTCAACCCTCCACGCAGTCAAAAACCCCTATATAACTTATAGTCAGCCCTCCATGCACGTGGATCCTCTGTACACACAGCTCCACATCCTCAGATTCGGCCAACTGAGGACCATGTCGTTTTGCAGTATTTACTACTGAAAAAAGTCCATGTGTGAGTGGAACTGCACAGTTTGAACCCGTGTTGTTCAAGGGTCAAATGTATATTCTCTTTTCTTCATTCTCAGGAAGTGATGTTCTGGCCTTTGGAAGCCCACCAGATGGCACAACAGGGTCTTGATGGTCCCACTGGTCTTAAGAGTCTATGTCACAACCCAATTATCAAAAAGCCTTCAACTGAGATAAGGAGCATTAGTATAATGGGAAAGAGGTACTTTGATTTCCCATCTGTCTTTGTGCCTCTGGAATTTCATAGGGAGAAAAGGTTGTTGAGAAAAGCAGGATCCCCAAGACATTCCTGGGTTCCCTGGACCTACAACCTAGTATTGTCAGAACTACACTTCAATTTCTAAAAGATACAACTAATTCAAACAGACACTGTTATCCTAAAAACTGTTCTTAACCATAAAACAGTATATATTGAGTACATAGCCATAAAGCTAGGAGACTTTCTTTTCTTTTTTTTTTTTTTAGTAGCAGAAGACTTTCAAAAAAAAAAGCAAAGTTCACATTCCGTACATTACAGTAATCCTATTATGCTAGACATATTTTGGTTTGGCCTCAGGATCACGTAAAAATAAGTTAGAAATAATTTTATAATCAGAAAAAAAAGTTTAAATTGTTTACATTTTAAATTTTTTAAATTTAAGATGTTTAGCATGAGACAAAAATTGTTACTTAGCAAAAAGGTAAAATTCAGTGAACACAGTACCTACCAAGCTTCAGGGAGCAAAACGGAATATTCATGTGGAGAAGTGGTCTCTGGGAAATTGGAGAGAATCACGAGGCGATGAGGAAGCAGGTCAGATCCATGGTAAGTGAACAGAATTTCTAGGGCTTGTACATTACTTTCCTGTACAGAAGGCAAGGGCAAGTTTCTAACGTGAACCTTAGAAATAAAGGAGTGATTTTGTATGACAACATTCAAAACCTTAAAATTAACTTTTTTATGCAGTTCTGATATGAAGTGCTTTGAAAGATTCCTGATTTTTCCAGGTCTGTATCACTTTTCTCAACCTAATGCTCTAAAAATTATTTTTAGAACTCAGAATAATGAATAAAAAAATTTTAACATGATTCTATTTTCTCTACATTTATTAATATAGTACAACACAGAAAGGAAATGTAATGACATAGGCATGCAATAACATTAACTGCATGGCTCAAAGACTTAGAAAGTGTTAATAACCATAATTGTTTTATTTACAAAAAAGAAATTACCCGAGCATAAGTTCTTGCTGAGAGAACAATATTCTGATTTCTGAACTTCTTAAAGAATTCAGCATCATATCTCTGTTCAGATGCATGAGGCACTCTGAGGATTTCCTGAGGGGAAACAGTGATTTAATGGAAAGGCTTTTAAATATGGGTGACAAGAAAATATTAAAAACCATTACAACTCTGCCTACCTAAATAAATAAGGCCTGAATTAATTAAACTCTCAACTGTTAACTAAAGTACTACATCTGTATTCTTGTCTTTATTTGGAAAATGGCTATATTTATAAATGCTGTTAATTGAAAAAAAAATCCAGAAGTAAATGAAATAGGCAGTACAATTATAGTAGGACAAGCAAAATCCACCACCTGGTAAAAACGAATAAGCAACAGTTATACATGGCTATGTACTATGGGCACCTGTCACATCTGTGTAAGAACTTTAGATTAACTTTACTGCTGCTGGAATGATCTATGTAAATTGCAGATTGAACCATTCATTCTTTAATCAGATATTTATTAGGTGTCAATAATGTGCAAGGGGCACTGTGATAGGCAGTGGTGATACAATGAACAATAATACAGCTTCCCTGCTCTCCAAGTAGCTCAAAATCTAGTAGGGAAGACGAACAAGCAATAAGAACAGGTAAAGGGAAACACATAGGAAGTGATGTTTACTGAGTCCCTACTATGCACCAATACCAAAAGCCACGGTGTGACCACAGAAGGGAGGCTGAGAGAGATGGAGAAAGTAAACTGCAAATGAAGTCAAATTTCAAAGGTGGGAAATTTATACTAAATCCTGGGTAACGTAATCTATGAGGGTCATGTGAAAAAGCAATCTAAACTATGTCTATTTTATGAAATGCTTCTCACGCCTTTAACAATACCTAAATCTCATGGTACAGAGTGCTACTGAAATGCCCAACATGGGATATTTGTGTTTGTGGTCCCGAAGAAACAATTTTGAAGTATGCTTTAAGTTCAAGTGACTAACTCTGGCCATAATTAGGATCAAAGTTTAACCAACTAAATTCAAACCACTAATAAATCATTAAAATTAAACAAGTCAGAAATAGTCATATTAGGATTATTAAAACCCAGTGTATACTGAATTTGGTACTATAGACAGCCATATGCCGTAACCTAAAGTTTAAATGTCAAATAAAAGTAAATGAAAAGGACCATAAACCTAGGAAACACAGATTCTCAGAGACGGCTAATGCACTTCTACTCCCTAGACTAACAAAGCAACTTCTGGCCTTTCATGAACCTCTAAATTTTACCAAAACTGATGTATAAGAGAACCTGCTTCTATACAAAATGAACTTTTCCCACATAAATAGTTCTAAAGACCAAGAATATCAGATATGAAGGCAGCCTTAGCATTTATAATGACAGATCAAATGAACATAATTGGTTTGATTAAAACTACTCCTGGGCTTCCCTGGTGGCACAGTGATTGAGAGTGCGCCTGCCGACGCAGGGAACACGGGTTCGTGCCCCGGTCCGGGAAGATCCCACATGCCGAGGAGAGGCTGGGCCGTGACTCATGGCCGCTGAGCCTGCACGTCTGGAGCCTGTCCTCTGCAGCAGGAGAGGCTGCAACAGTGAGAGGCCCGTGTACCGCAAAAATAAAACAAACAAACAAACAAACAAACAAAAGACTACTCCTTACCTCATATGTTGCGAGTCGATCTAAGTAGGTTAATAATTTCAGTCTACAACGGCAAAGTTCCTTTTGTTCCAGTGTTAACCTGTTTTGAACAACTGTATTAGGCCACTTATATTTACCTACAAGCACATTTCTCTAAGATCTAAAATAGAATAAAAATGATCAATATTCTATTAAGCCTCAAATTCATGGAACAGTACACAAAAGCACAAGGGTAAAACAATACTAAATGCGTTTGATTTAACTTGCCAAAATAATGTACAGCAATTGTCACTAGTAAAGAACACACTTAGATTACTAGGTATTTTTAAGAAATTACAAATGAACAGTAATAAATCATTTACTTTGAAAAGTTCACTAATTTAAGTAGTTCTTGTCTCTTCCTGAGCTCCTTCTCCTTTTTCTTCTCGGCAGGCTCTTCATCAGGTGGGGAAAGCTCCTCGTAGGAGATACCGTCAATGTCCATTTCACCAAGTAGTGTAAATCTGTGAGAAAAAAAGAAAACCCAAATCTGTGTATTTTTTTAAATTTCATATAGTGAAGTACCTTCTCCTACTTTGATTTTATTACCTTGGTTTCTGCAGAAACAGAAACAAGCAATTATTTGAAAGGAAGCTTTTGCTATTTATTATAAGCAAAGCGATTCTTTCATTTATGTCCACAGGATGGGCAAAAAGTCATCAGTAATCATCACATGTAGAAACTCTGAATATCAAGAAAATGAAAACTGCTTACGAAAACATGGGAGGTTATAGTCACCCAATGTGAAACAGCCTATAAAGAAAACGTTGCCCAGAGTTTACAATGTGAATCACTTCTATTTAAGGTTTTAAAATGGTAATGAATGTCAGTCTCATTTAAATTACTTATCAAATACACTATCACATTTATATCCCCCCAAAAGTTCCAAATGTTTGATGAACAGCAGCTCTTCTCAAATAACTTTATTACTGTTATTAACTGACATTTGTAGGGTGCTTAAAAGTTTATGAGGTGACTCCCTCTTGTGAGAGCACCGGAATCACAACAAACTGCTGAACGATCATCAACAGAAAGACACTGGAACTCACCAAAAACCCCACATCCAAAGACAAAGGAGAAGCCACAAAGAGATGGTAGGAGGGGCACAATCACAATAAAATCAAATCCCAAGACCACTGGGTGGGTGACTCACAAACTGGAGAACAATTATACCACAGAACTCCACCCACTGGAGTGAAGGTTCTGAGCCCCTCCCAGGGTCAGGCGTCCCACCCTGGGGGTCTGGCAATAGGAGGGGGAATTCCTAGAGAATCAGACTTTGAAGGCTAGCCGGATTTGATTGCAGGACTTCAACAGGACTGGGGGAAACAGAGACTCCACTCTTAGAGGGCACACACAAAGTAGTGTGTGCATCGGGACCCAGGGGAAGGAGCGGTGACCCCGTAAGAGACTGAACCAGACCTACCTGCTAGTATTGGAGGGTCTCCTGCTGAGGCAGGGGGTGGCTGTCTCACCATGAGGACAAGGACACTGGCAGCAGAAGTTCTGGGAAGTACTCCTTAGCGTGAGCCCTCCCAGAGTCCGCCATTAGCACCACCAAAGAGCCTGGGAAGGCTCCAGTGCTGGGTCGCCTCAGGCCAAACAACCAACAGGGAGGGAACCCAGCCCAACCCATCAGCAGACAAGCAGATTAAAGTTTTACTGAGCTCTGCCCACCAGAGCAACACCCGGCTCTACCAACCACCAGTCCCTCCCATCAGGAAACTTGCACAAGCCTCTTAGATAGCCTCATCCACCAGAGGGCAGACAGCAGAAGCAAGAAGAACTACAATCCTGCAGCCTGTGGAACAAAAACCACATTCACAGAAAGATAGACAAGATGAAAAAGCAGAGGTCTATGTACCAGATGAAGAAACAAGATAAAACCCCAGAAAAACAACTAAATGAAGTGGAGACAGGAAACCTTCCAGAAAAAGAATTCAGAATAATGATAGTGAAGATAATCTAGGACCTAGGAAAAAGAATGGAGGCAAAGATTGAGAAGATGAAAGAAATGTTTAACAAAGACCTAGAAGAATTAAAGAACAAACAAACAGAGATGAACAATACAATAACTGAAATGAAAACTACACTAGAAGGAATCAACAGCAGAATAACTGAGGTAGAAGAATGGATAAGTGAGCTGGAAGACAGAATGGTGGAATTCACTGCTGCGGAACAGAATAAAGAAAAAAGAATGAAAAGAAATGAAGACAGTCTAAGAGACCTCTGGGACAACATTAAACGCAACAACAATCGTATTATAGGGGTCCCAGAAGGAGAAGAGAGAGAGAAAGGACACGAGAAAATATCTGAAGAGATTATAGTCGAAAACTTCCCTAACATGGGAAAGGAAACAGCCACCCAAGTCCAGGAAGGGCAGAGTCCCATACAGGATAAACCCAAGGGGAAACATGCCGAGACACATAGTAATCAAACTGGCAAAAATTAAAGACAAAGAAAAATTATTGAAAGCAGCAAGGGAAAAACGACAAATAACATACGAGGGAACTCCAATAAGGTTAACAGCTGACTTCTCAGCAGAAACTCTACAAGCCAGAAGGGAGTGGCATGACATATTTAAATTGATGAAAGGGAAGAACCTACAACCAAGATTACTCTACCTGGCAAGGATCTCATTCAGGTTTGATGGAGAAATCAAAAGCTTTACAGACAAGCAAAAGATAAGAGCACCAGCACCACCAAATCAGCTCTACAACAAATGCTGAAGGAACTTCGCTAAGTGGGAAACACAAGAGAAGAAAAGGACCTACAAAAACAAACCCATAACAATTAAGAAAATGGTAATAGGAACATACTTATTGATAATTACCTTAAATGTGAATGGATTAAATGCTCCAACCAAAAGACACAGACTGGCTGAATGGATACAAAAACAAGACCCATATATATGCTGTCTACAAGAGACCCACTTCAGGCATAGGGACACATACAGACTGAAAGTGAGGGGATGGAAAAAGATATTCCATGCAAATTGGAAATCAAAAGAAAGCTGGAGTAGCAATACTCATATCAGATAAAACAGACTTTAAAATAAAGACTATTACAAGAGACAAAGAAGGACACTACATAATGATGAAGGGATCAATCCAAGAAGAAGATATAACAATTATAAATATATATGCACCCAACATAGGAGCACCTCAATACATAAGGCAACTGCTAACAGCTCTAAAAGAGGAAATCGACAGTAACACAATAATAATGGGGGACTTTAACACCTCACTTACACCAATGGACAGATCTTCCAAACAGAAAATTAATAAGGAAACACAACCTTTAAATGACACAATAGACCAGATAGATTTAATTGATATTTATACGACATTCCATCCAAAAAGAGCAGATTACACTTTCTTCTCAAGTGCACACAGAACATTCTCCAGGACAGATCACCTCTTGGGTCACAGATCAAGCCTCAGTAAATTTAAGAAAACTGAAATCATATCAAGCATCCTTTCCTACCACAATGCTATGAGATTAGAAATCAATTACAGGGAAAAAAACGTAAACACAAACACATGGAGGCTAAACAATACGTTACTAAATAATCAAGAGATCATTGAAGAAATCAGGAGGAAATCCCAAAATACCTAGAGACAAATGACAATGAAAACACGATGATCCAAAACCTATGGGATGCAGCAAAAGCAGTTCTAAGAGGGAAGTTTATAGAAATACAATCCTACCTCAAGAAACAACAAACATCTCAAATAAACAACCTAACCTTACACCTAAAGGAACTAGAGAAAGAAGAACAAACAAAACCCAAAGTTAGTAGAAGGAAAGAAATCATAAAGATCAGAGCAGAAATAAATGAAACAGAAACAAAGAAGACAATAGCAAAACTCAATAAAACTAAAAGCTGGTTCTTTGAGAAGGTAAACAAAATTGATAAACCTTTAGCCAGACTCATCAAGAAAAAAGAGGGAGAGGACTCAAATTCATAAAATTAGAAATGAAAAAGAAGAAGTTACAACAGACACCAGAGAAATACAAATTATCCTAAGAGACTACTACAAGCAACTCTATGTCAATAAAATGGACAACCTGGAAGAAATGGAAAAATTGTTAGAAAGGTATAACCTTCCAAGACTGAACCAGGAAGAAATAGAAAATATGAGCAGAACAATCACAAGCACTGAAATTGAGACTGTGATTAAAAATCTTCCAACAAACAAAAGCCCAGGACCAGATGGCTTCACAGGTGAATTCTATCAAACATTTAGAGAAGAACTAAACAGCTATCCTTCTCATACTCTTCCAAAATATAGCAGGGGGAGGAACACTCCCAAATTCATTCTAGGAGGCCACCATCACCCTGATACCAAAACCAGACAAAGATACTACAAAAAAAGAAAATTACACACCAATATCACTGATGAATATAGATGCAAAAATCCTCAACAAAATACTAGCAAACAGAATCCAACAACACATTAAAAGGATCATATACCATGATCAAGTGGGATTTATCCCAGGGATGCAAGGATTCTTCAATATATGCAAATCAATCATTGTGATACACCATATTAACAAACTGAAGAATAAAAACCATATGATCATCTCAATAGATGCAGAAAAAGCTTTTGACAAAATTCAACACGAATTTATGACAAAAACCCTCCAGAAAGTGGGCATAGAGGGAACCTACCTCAACATAATAAAGGCCATATATGACAAACCCACAGCAAACATCATTCTCAGTAGTGAAAAACTGAAATCATTTCCTCTAAGATCAGGAAGAAGACAAGCATGTCCACTCTCACCACTATTATTCAACATAGTTTTGGAAGTCCTAGCCAAGGCAATCAGAGAAGAAAAAGAAATAAAAGGAATACATATTGGAAAAGAAGTAAAACTGTCACTGTTTGCACATGACATGATACTATACATAGAGAATCCTAAAGATGCCACCAGAAAACTACTAGAGCTAATCAATGAATCTGGTAAAGTTGCAGGATACAAAATTAATGCACAGAAATCTCTTGCATTCCTATACACTAATGATGAAAAATCTGAAAGAGAAATTAAGGAAACAGTCCCATTTACCACTGCAACAAAAAGAATACCTAGGAATAAACCTACCTAGGGAGACAAAAGACCTGTATGCAGAAAACTATAAGACACTGATGAAAGAAATTAGAGATGATACAAACAAATGGAGAGATATACCATGTTCTTGGATTGGAAGAATCAATATTGTGAAAATAACTCTACTACCCAAAGCAATCTACAGATTCAGTGCAATCCCTATCAAATTACCAATGGCATTTTTTTCAGAACTAGAACAAAAAATCTTAAAATTTGTATGGAGACACAAAAGACCCCAAATAGCCAAAGCGGTCTTGAGGGAAAGAAATGGAGCAGGAGGAATCAGACTCCCTGACTTCAGACTATACTACAAAGCTCCAGTAATCAAGACAATATGGTACTGGCACAAAAACAGAAACACAGATCAATGGAACAGGATAGAAAGCCCAGAGATAAACCCACGCACCTATGCTCAACTAATCTATGACAAAGGAGGCAAAGATATACAACGGAGAAAAAACAATCTCTTCAATAAGTGGTACTCGGAAAACTGGACAGCTACATGTAAAAGAATGAAATTAGAACACTCCCTAACACCATACACAAACATAAACTCAAGATGGATTAGAGACCTAAATGTAAGACCGGACACTATAAAACTCTTAGAGGAAAACAGGAAGAACACTCTTTAACATAAATCACAGAAAGATCTTTTTTGATCCACCTCCTAGAGCAATGGAAATAAAAACAAACAAATGAGACCTAATGAAACTTAAAAGCTTTTGCAAAGCAAAGGAAACTACAAACAAGACAAAAAGACAGCCCTCAGAATGGGAGAAAATATTTGCAAATGAAGCAACTTACAAAGGATTAATCTCCAAAATATATAAACAGCTCATGCAGCTCAATATTAAAAAAACAAACAACCCAATCCAAAAATGGGCAGAAGACCTAAATAGGCATTTCTCCAAAGAAGATATACAGATGGCCAAGAAGCACATGAAAAGCTGCTCAACATTACTAATTATTAGAGAAATGCAAATGAAAAGTACAATGAGGTATCACCTCACACCAGTTAGAATGGGCATCATCAGAAAATCTACAAACAACAAATGCTGGAGAGGGTGTGGAAAAAAGCGAACCCTCTTGCATTGTTGGTAGGAATGTAAATTGATACAGCCACTATGGAGGTTCCTTTAAAAACTAAAAATAGAACTACCATGTGACCCAGCAATCCCACTACTGGGTATATACCCAGAGAAAACCATAATTCAGAAAGACACATGCACCCCAATGTTCACTGCAGCACTATTTACAATAGCCAGGACATGGAAGCAACCTAAATGCCCATCGACAAACGAATGGATAAAGAAGACGTCAGCCATAAAAAGGAACGAAGTTGGGTCATTTGTAGAGACATGGATGGACCTAGAGACTGTCATACAGAGTGAAGAAAGTCAGAAAGAGAAAAACAAATATCGTATATTAACATATATATTTGGAACCTAGAAAAACGGTACAGACGAACCGGTTTTCAGGGCAGAAATTGAGACACAGATGTAGAGAACAAACGTATGGACACCAAGCAGGGAAGGTGGCGGGGGGTTGTGGTGGTGGTGGGATGAATTGGGAGATTGGGATTGATCTGTAGACACTAATATGTATAAAATGGATTACTAATAAGAACCTGCTGTTTAAAAAAATAAATAAAATAAAATTCAAAAAAAAAGTTTATGAGATGCTTTCACAAGATATATAACTTAATCAAGGTAATTCTCTGAGGAAGGACACAATGCTACACATAAAGTAAGTGAACGAAGCTCAGACTTGCCTACGGTGGTTCAGTTCACCGGTCAGTGCACCTAGGCGCATGCCGCCTTAACCTCACAGCTTAGAAACGGCCAGCATTCAATAAATGCTTGTAGAATTTGCTCTTTCCTTAGCATCAAGCTATCATATGTAAACGTATTTAACTTAAAGGAAAGAAAACTGACCTCAGATAAAAAAGCATTAATCAAAGGCAACTGCTTCATTGCAGAATAACCTAAATAAAGAAAAGTTTACCCTTTCCAATGTCTCAGCTTAAAAGTTTTCATAAAGTCACCTTTACTTCTATCCACATCTTTCCAGAACCAACCTGCCATCATCTGCTCCTTTCCCTATGGCTAGAAGAGCCTCCAGGTCTGTGCCTTTTAATCCATATTGAAGCAGTTCTTTTGCAGCATCCACATTTTCAGGAACTCTTTCCAAGCACTCATGAAGAACCCAAGATCGTTTCTTTATTTTACTCTGGATATAGAGAAAATTTAAAAAGAGGCATTAAAGAAACCATGATATCTGAGAGCACCTGAAAACTGCCTTCTAGAATTATAAAGCTATACGTAAGAGAGTAGAGCTACCTGAAACCTTGGCCACAAGCAGCTGCTAGAGCATCTCAACATTAAAGAGCTACTTTCCTAACAGTGACTAGGACTGGGTAGAGGGCATGTGATTCCAACTGCTTTCTTTCTTCGTCTAATGAAACACACTGAAACACAAAGTTCAGTACTCTTTTTTGGAAACATAAAAAGCTCTTTCCAAACTTTTTAGTTGCTCTTTAGTTTGCACTTGGGCTATATAGAATAGTAGAAAATAAAGAAGTAAGGCAAGATTTATCTTCTTGTAACAAACATGTTTAACTTTGAAACAAAACTAATGAGGCATAGCACGTCAAGGTTTTGTATTTACTTGACCATGAGATGTACTCCAAAGCACAGATGATAATTTAATCATAAAAAGTCATGGTATGTTGTTCCTTGGAAAGACGAAGGGCCCATATGTACTTCCCTCCCAACAGCTTCCTCTGACTCCATTCAAAATTCCTGACTTGCCCTCTTTCTAGAAAAGCCCTTGTGGATACAAATTTAGGGTAAAATCTGATTCATACCCCACACATTCCTTCATATCAATTCTTTCCTGAACTGTCTCTGAACTCACATCCCCTTCTCCACATCTATGGCCTCTGTATCAGTCCATGTCATTGACACGTAACAACTGGGACACTGCAGGAGTCTCTTGCCTTTGGCAAGGTTTCCCACCTGAACCCAAATCAATGTATCTTTCTAATCAATATGCCCCAATGTTCACCATCATGGAATCTCAGATCCAACAGACTGGTTTCCTTACAGAGCCATTCACCCAGGAAATATTTACTGAGTACTTTTTGTGTGCCAAGAAAATAGAGCAATGAATAAGCCAGGTTTAGTCACTGGCCTCATGAGTCATGCTCATTTTCTTTTAATTTGCTCACACCACTTGTCCCATTAAGAATGCCTTCCTCTCTTCTAGCTCTACTCTGAATCCTTTCAAATCCCTGCCCAAAACATCTTCACTATATGAAGACTTCCATAACCAGAGTCTATAATGATTGCTACCTTCACCGGGTTCCCACAGCGTTTGTCCGCAATCTTCTTGTATGGTCATTTCTATAATGAAGGCATAAAGCTTGTCTTCTCGGTAAGATTATAAGCTCCCTAAAAGCGAAGGCCATATTTATGCCACTCCTGTACCCCTTTCATTCCTGGCATAGTGCTTTTACTCTTCACTGCCTATTTATTTTGCTGAATTAAGTATTTCCCCCAATAAAAAATGTACATAATTTGTCTCTCCTAACATTTGTCAGCTCCTTCAGAGACCAAATCTGCTTTCTACTGTGTTACAGAAAAGGCCGTTAAGTGGATATACATGAACTCATGAGCTCACTGTCCTGAGTCACAAAAGAAAGAAAGATAATATAGGTTTGCTGTTCTGATATTCTAAAGAAAATACAAGCAACTTTGTCTTCTTCCTTTATTTCATGATCTTTCATGCTCTCTCAACTCTGATATCTTGCTTGTATTGACAGTTCATCTTCCCGTTGGGTTGAAGCATCAACTTCTTACACACAACTTTTCCAGATTACGTTTTTATTTATTTTTAATTACTCATGTACATGAATTTTTAGGGAAAACAACTACCATGAAAATTTCCCAACACTTCTTAGAATATTCCTAAATGAAAAGGTATTTGCCTTCCTAAATGTCACATGAGAAGTCAGCACCTTCTAAAAATAGGTATGAGTCCAACTACTTCCTTACAAAGGTGCCAATGATTCAAATAAACAGCCAACATAGTAACTCTAACTGTGGCAGCACATAGCAGGAAGGATTTAACTGTAGGATTTAAGCAAAAAGGGGGTATTTGGCAAGTTTGATATGACAGTTATCTATTTATTGCCTCTCAGCCTCAAAAGCACTCTTCAGAGCCAGCTATGGGATAAACAGCCTTTCCCATTTGCCGCTGACACGATATTAAGCTTTGTCAACAGAGGGCGCTGCAGGCCACTGCAGAGGAAGAGGCTCCGGTCTCTAGTCCACGTGTGCGCTGGTTCTTGTTCCTGTCTTGGCAATGCCCGCAGACGACACCTGGTGGTGCTTACTTCCCCCTCCCTCCTTTGGAAGACAACTTCCCACTTAGTGTCAGCTGCACTCCCATGGACAGATTCCTCCCCAGCGAATCCTCCCGGACACCTGAAGGGGAAGCTCCCTAAACTAGGCTCGCCTACACCAGGGGGAATATTTTCTTTTCAGTCCTGGCCACGGTTCCTTATCTACCAGCCTTCATGCTGGTGGGGGGCTCCCTACTTATCAGCCCCTGGGGTTTTCCGACCCCCCAACCTCAGTTCACGGCCACCCTAGCCACAGGCATCCAGCCGGCCCATCCATCCCACCTTTCCCTGCCCGCCAGCCTTGGCTACTGTGGACCAGCCGTGGCCTCAGGCATTCCAGCGAACTGGTCCGTCCAATGTGCTGCAACCACTCCTTGTCCAACGAAGCCTGAATCCCAGCCCAGGGGGAGCCCTCCCTTCCGAGTTTGTTCCCTCCTTGGGTACATGCCGTTCAGCCCCAGGGTATTCCTTAGAGTTCTCTTTGCCCTCATATAGTAAATCTCTTGTTGCTAGAAAATATTAATTCTCCATATTAAAACTGTTCCTGTTCAAATTACTGTGTGGTTCCTGGCTTCTGACAGGACCCTGACTGATGGAGGTGAACAGAGGTTAACTGAGGTAGACGAAGGGAAAGGATTAGGCCAAGACCAGGCAGTTGGCTGGTTTAGCAGTGAATATTTGGTCACATGTCTTCTGCACCAACGTCTAGCTGCAGGGCCGACAGAACCTGATAAGATAATTTTTCAAGGTAGAATAAAACACTTCATATAGAAAAGTCAGCAGTGAAAAGTACTCCAACATGAAGCCCTACAGCCAAAAGTTTTTCCATAAGTTTGAATTTTACTGCATGTTCCCCAAAATCTTAAACATACCAAGTAATTCTGAATTGAAGCAATGTTGACAGCTGACTTCCTCCACTGCCTCTGATACACCAGGTCAGTATCCAGGCCGTAGGTCTGAGCCAGAGACAAGGCTTCTTCATACTCTTCACTTTCGATCTTTGGACAAGGAAATGGAACACGAATGTGACATTACCGAGCAGTCTGCGTGTCAAAATGATGACAGAATGAACGATGACAGCGTAGGTCACTCCTAACCACCTTCACGTGCACTGCGGCCCCAGAAGCTCACGAACATGACAAGGGGCGGAGAGGTCAAGTATTTCTTTTAAGCGCTTTAACAGAAAGATGGGAAAAGGAGGTGAAATACCCATGGTTATAAAGTAAAATGGCAAAACCAGGACCAGCAGGGCGGCCCGACTCCTCCTCCGGGACTCCGCTTGTGACGGCGCAGCACAGACACGTGGAATACTCAGTGTTGATCAAATCTGCTTCCCAAGCAAACCCCAGACTAGAAAGCAAGTCTGCAGTTCTTCCCTCATCTGCTGCAGTCTGAGGAGACGGCTGTACTTCAACACAGAGGAAGTGAGAGCTGAAGGCCACACGAAGTGGCGCGAAAACCTGGGCGGGGCCAAGCGGACCATCGGTCCACACGAACTCACCTCCCCCCCACTGCTCTGACTGTGACTGCGCAGGCGCAAAGACCAGCATTATTCTCAGCAGCTTTACCATACTGACACAGCTAAGATGTCAACGATAATAACAATCCCTCTTTAAATTTCTTCCTTTATTAAAAAAAAAAGTTTTTTCTCAATAGAGGCAAATCACATCTGATGCTGTGACCATGGATATAGTAAGGGGACACCCTCACCTTCCTCTGGTAGAGCTCCTCTGGGGTCGTAGACCGCAGGCTCACCAGGCGGTAGTTCTTAGTAATGGTTCGCGGGCGTTTCCGGGCTGGTGCGAAGCGCTCCATCTCGGTCACTAAGTACAAGCCCTGTTTTATATAACCAAAGTAGCGAGCCTTGGCAGATGTCTCCTGATCGGAATCCGAATCCTCTTCTCCTTCACCTTCTTCTCCCGCCCTCGTCTCCAAACGAGATCGTTTGGGGGCAAGTTTAATCTCGCACTGAATTGAAAAAGGAGATGTTAAGTGAATAGTGAGGAACTAAAGATAAGTTTTTAGAGCTAATGAGAAAAATATTTTTAATTCTACTCTGGTTTGACTCATTACATCAGCCGTAAGAATGGAATTCAAAGAAACCCAACAACAAAGCTCCAGAAATAAGCACAGAAGTTATTGGCTCCAAATCTCTAAAACTAAAGCCTGTTTTAATAACAGGTCATTAATACGGTCTTGTAAAATATATACCTGGTAATTACTTTAGGGAAATAAAGGAGTTGAGAATGTTAATTTCTTTCTTTTTGATATTTTTGTACCTGCTGTGAAAAGACGATTTTTTCCATCTATTTAGCAACATGAACCTGAAGGTATTTATTTGCTTTATCAAGCATAGCTCCCCAGCTTTTAAACAATGTCTTCACAAAGTTCTGAGTCTGAAGGCTGCCTGTTAACGATAACTTTCATTCCAGACCTAACACAGCTGCCTTCGATTTTAAGCCCTGGTTCTCTTTAAAGCACATCTTTAGACTCGGTACCAAACTTAAGGGGAGAAGACATTTGTCAGTCTGCACTGAAGTGAAGGCTATTGAAGGCCATTACCTTGAAACACTTAAAATAATTTTAAATGACCAAAACATAACTTTAAAATATTAGCCTCTTTTCAAAATTTTTGTCATGATAAACAAGTTTTTCTTAATAAAAGAACCAAAAGTTTTAAGCTGTCATATTTCATAGGAATAGGTTAAAGACTGCATTTCTTAGGTAGTGATATTATTTATATTTTTAAGATAACTAATCCAGGAAAAAGAAAAAAGCTATCATGTCAATGAGGAAGAAATGCTTTACAGAGAGCAAAATGACTCTAAATGTTCTTCATTCTTAGACAAATGCACTTTTTTAAATTGTCTAAACAATAGATCTTTTTTATACTGCACTCAAGTTCTGATTCCAATAACAAATTTTTCTTTTTAAAGACAAGATTAAACAATGGGATAACCAAAATTAAAATCAGATATTTAGGTTTTGGGGGTAATAAATGTTTACTCTCAAACACACTGATTGCTTTAAAAGGGAAAGCATTACCTCCAAAATCAAAAATCCCCCATCATGGGTAGCAGTGACTTGAGGGGATGGTTCAAACCATTCACAGGATTTTCCCAGTAAATTCTTCAAAGTTTTCACCGACGAAACAGTCAAAGCACCAGAGCAGCGAGCCAAAATCACTGCACTGTTCACCCACCAATTCACATCTATCAGTGGGTAAAAGGATTCTTTATCTAATGGGGGGAAAAGTAAATCAATACAAATCCATCCATCAATGTGGTTTAAATACAACACACTTAGTCCAATAATCAATTTTAAAACCATGTGAGTCCTAAAGGTATGACAAATAATAAGAAAAATTAAAATGTAAGTCACCACTCAGATTTTTACTCAAGTAGAAGATACAAAATGGTAATTTATTTAATGAACATCTGAATGCCAACAATTTGCCAAAGTCCAAAGTTCTAAGGATGCAGAGGTAAATATATTAAGGTCTTTCTGCTCAAAAAATGAAAAATATTCAGAGGTATGTCACCATTTTCAACATATAAAAAAAAGGTAGGTGTGTACTGAGAAATGGCAGACTCAGGAAGAACTCTGACCTTCCTCTGGAGCAGGTCCTAAGATCCTCATGTGAGAGGTACCTTTTTTTATATCTGGAGGAAAGGAGCATCCTTATCTCCAAAGACGGAGGGAAGCCAAGAAAAATGGAAACAAACAGGCCTTGCTAAGTTCCTCCCAGTTTACTACCCTTAGCTCAGACCCTTTTGTCTCTCATGTCTTTCTACAACTTTCCACTCTTCACCCAACCTAGTATAAAACTGATCAGGTGTAACTGTTCCTCAGGTCTTCATTTCCTTATGAAGGCTCCTGTGTCCCTGAAACATATTAAGTAAATGTGTATGTTTTTTCTTTTTGTTGGTCCAATTTACTGGGTCTCAGCTGGAGAATCTAGTAGGGTAGTAGGAAAAAGAACTTTTTCCTCCTCTATACTTGCAACTAATCAGAAAGAGGAAAACATATTCAAGACCAGTAAGGAATTGCAGGGGTTGGGGGAGGGTGGATAGAACTGAACTGTGGTTCACCAAATTGAGGCATTCAAAAGGAAATGGCATGATATTTACTATAATTTTATTGCCCTTTTATACCACTTGTTCCACTAAGGATCTGATGAGGTTTAAAGGTAATACATACAAAGTACACCATAAATTTTAAAATATATGTAAACATTTGACTAAGGAGATAGAGATTTTAAAATAGGAGGTCAATGGAATTCCCTGGCAGTCCCGCAGTTAGGACTGGGCACTTTCACTGCCGTGGGCACAAGTTCGATCCCTGGTTGAGGAACGAAGATCCCAGAAGCCGCGCAGCACGGCCAAATTAAAAATAAAATAAAATAGGAGGTTAACTCCATGAGAATAACTCATTATTTTAATTAAAAAACAAAAACCATGAAAACTCAACATTTTCTTCTGATTTACGCCTAAAGCAATCTATATAAATAAGGAATTCCAAGAAAACATGAAAAGCAGTGTTCCTAGGCTTACAGCTTAATGTAATGCGGGATGGAAAGGAGCAAATCATTTAAATATGCAGCCAACCTTCTAATTTGACAAATTATATTTTTTCTCAGAAATGTTTTTCTGAATGAGTATTTCGGATGATTATTTAACAAAAGCGAATACGTGAACATGACACGTGATATTAACAAATCAATACTTTCAGGGTCTTTAAATGTGAATTAGAAGCATAATTTAATAAAGATTTTGAACCTTGTAACTATCACTAATTTCATAGGAGATACTTAAAAATTCAGCAGTGTTTAACTTGGGGAGTTTCACCTGAAGAAAAAGGAACCAATTACTCAAAGTAACTCTTAATATTTTAATTTTTGTTTTTAATTTTAATCTACCAATTAAATAATCACTATTGCTTTTAATTAAATGTAAATACTGGGTTTCTTTTCTATTTATAAAAGTAATACATGCTCACCGCTAAAAAAAAAAAAAAATGCTTATATATGGAGATGTATGAAAAGAAAGAGAAGGTCCCTCCAACCTCTCATTACCTACCAACTACCACACTGGCGCCCCGGCCCCAAAGATAACTACTCAGAGTCTACCCTTTGAGGAATCCCTTTCTGCTATCCCCTCCATGCTCATTTACAAAGTAGCACACTTACGAGCTTTGAACTCAGTGTGCCAACTCCACGCTGGCCTGTGGAGGGAGAGCCATGCTGCATGCCACAGGCTCCGCCTCAGCCTTGGGAAAACTCAAAATATTAACACCTGACGGTCAGAAAGCTGGATCTGTTGCCTTGTTCCCGTGCTATGAAATCTTGGTGCTCCTTCCAAAGTGAAGCAGAAGTATCTAGAGACTTTTTTATATGTAGGGTAGCCGAATATGCCACCCCAAAAGGTGCCACTGTGGCATAATGATTATTTTGGGCTAGAGGCCACTGAGAAGAAGCAGACACAAGAAAAGCTCCCTGCCCTCTACCTATTTGCATAAAAGTAGGACATAAATTTACAAAGTTGTTCCCCTCTCTGCTCTCTACCACGAAGGACAAGAGTTCATCACTGGAGACAAATTTAGACCCTTATGAGCCCAGAGATAGCACCGAAGGAATCTACATAACTAACTACTGCTTATCTTCCATTACTTTCCCCACATACTTGCCTTCCCACAATTTGCCGCTCCTAGAAACTCCAACTGCTTTTCCTTTGTCTTGTCACTTCCCTAAAAATTGACTGTTTCTTTGTTTAGATGCTGTATAAGCACAATTTCCAACCATCCCTCGGAGTTACTCATCCCTGGGTACCCCCGTGTATAAACTCAGTGTACATGCTAATAAACTTCTGCTTGCTTTTCTCTTATTAATCTGTCTTTTGTCAATCTAATTTTACAGATCCCCAGCCAGAGAACCTAGGATAGTAGAAAGAAAAGGAGTTTTCCCTCCCCTATATATATCATACCATCTAAAAAGCACCTTTATTAAACAACACGAGTCTCTTAAGGTTTTAATCATCATACATCATAAAACTCACCTTTGATTTTTTTTCTCTTCTCAGTAGAGAGTCTCCAATCAGGATTAAGGTCATCATAGCCTGGCTGAATTTGAAAAACAGGACATAAATTCTTGGATCAACAAGGTAAGAAAATTATGAGAACATCACCAAGAACTTTGGATTTTTTTTTTTAACAAAACACAGAAATGTTGCTTTCCTTTCATCTCTTAGTTACACCTAGTTGAAATCTATTCCTCTCCAAGATCTTGAAAAGCAATTGTTCTTATACCTAAGATGTGCATGTGCAAGTACTGTGACTCAATTTAATGAAGAAAGTAGCGTGAATAAGAACCGTGATGGCAAGCATACAAATCCATACAAATGAAAGCAGGACACACTAACAATTCTGCACGCACACACACACGCACACACGCACAACTGCACACTGGGAGAACAGCCATGCTGTTGTGAATGAAACACCAGCTTGGATGTAAGAGCTACCCTGCCGCTCGTAAGGCAAGCAACCCTCCAGGTCTCAGTTCCCACAGCTCTGAGGTCGGACTCCACAACTTCCGTGTCATGCCCAGTTCTAACTTTCTATGACTGAAAACCTATTGTACTAAGTCAAAAAATATAACCATGCAATCCTCAAATTCAATACATTCACAGTCTAATCTCATGGCAACACAATGCCCTGCCCACCTTTGTGAACGTCAGGACACACCACGATCTCTCAAGCATCACAAAACAACAGAGATTAAGCCACTGCCAGACATTTCCCAGGCCCACGTTAACTCCATAACCTCCAGAATCACAATAGTATGGGGGGAAAAAACAACAAAATATCAGTTGGGGGTTATCTGAAATCTTAAGCCTAAAAAAAGTGATGCTGTACTTATGTCAAAATGTGCTTTTTCACCTTATGCAACAGAATATGCATATATGTTTTATTACCAAGTTATCAGTTTATACATTACAGTATTAAAACTGATATTTCTTTCCATACCCTGAGAGAACTTTCTGCTCTCCACTACTGTAAGTCGCCCAGAGCAGACCCTGGGAACAGAAGATATAATTCGTTAACTCTGTCAGAAAAAAGTTGCCATAAAAGGCTATTTATATACTAGGCGAAGAAATGGATTGTCCTTAAGTATAAAAAATTAAGTTTCAAAAACTTAGAATAAGGTACGTATTACTGAAAATAGTCAACTAAATTAAAATCTTATTTGACCATTACAAGGCACCTTCGAAGTTTCAGTAGCTCCGAACCACCAGCTGCACCTCCACCAACAGCACCGGAGGCGTGCCAGCATTTGTTTGCGTGATGCCATGTGTGCCCCCCACGCACACTCTGGAGTACACAGGGAGAGGGCGGGATGACACTTTAAAACTTTAAGCCCCACAAACAACAATTATGATTCAGCCTTGGGTAAATTTAAGGACGTCTAGATTACAAAGAAATTTAACAAGAACTCTTGAGAAAAGAATGTAAAAAGAAGTCCTCTCATTGGCATAAGCACTTTGAGAATTCAAAGTGTGCTTGTCTTCATCCAAGTCAACGATGAGCAAGAGGACCATGAACAAGCGGTACTAGTCTAGTAGAGCCAATCTCCACACTCTGGGACTAGACTGTTCCATGTAGATTGCTTAAATAATGGGTATCTCTTGTGAAACCAATTTTAAACCCAAGGTGAAGATTTGTTCCTCTGTATTCAGGACTGTTAGTCATCCTTGTACTCCCACGTCTATCAGTGCCCACCCCTGTCACAGTAGTAAAATGCTGAATGAGGGAATGAACTAATTAATCCTTTGAATCACTGAGCTCTAAGTAGAATGTCTAAGCTATAGAAAAATTAGTTGACATAGTACAAATATTCCTACACCTTCTCAAAAGTGTGGTTTCTTCTGCTATTTGGTCAATGAATACTGTGCACTTACACTATGAAAGAAAAAAGAAAAAAAAATCAGACATTATATGCCCTCTACTCAAGCACACAGATGGCTGAGAAATGGGTACAACTAACTATAACCAAAGGTCAAATTCGATAACTGCCCAAAAAAGAGGTATAGATAGAAGTGCTAAGGGTCTTCAAAGGATCAGGAGATCATTTTGGATATGGGCTTGAGAAAGATGAAGGGAGTTCAAGAGGATCAAAGAAAGCCTGATGGTGTTATATATGTTTATGGCTGGATAAGACCTGGATGTGGAAAATGGGTGGAGGACAACGTTCCAGTGGGAGACCACAGTGTGCACAGAAGGACACAGGTAGGGAAAGACTAAGCTTATTCAGGAAAAAAAAGTAGGCCAGGGGCTTCCCTGATGGCACAGTGGTTGAGAGTCCGCCTGCCGATGCAGGGGACACGGGTTCGTGCCCCGGTCCGGGAAGATTCCACATGCCGCTGAGCGGCTGGGCCCGTGAGCCATGGCCGCTGAGCCTGCGCGTCTGGAGCCTGTGCTCCGCAACGGGAGAGGCCACAACAGTGAGAGGCCCGTGTACCGGGGGGGAAAAAAAAATGTAGGCCAAAGTACGGGATTACAACGCATCATATTCTAATTATATGCATTTTTGTTTGTTTTAGGGTTTGGGGGGGGAGGAGAGGATTAATGAAATCTTTTGTTTTCATTGTGGTGAAATTAACATAAAATTAACCATTTTTAAATGAATAATTCAGTGGTATTGAGTACATTCACAATGTCTGCCACCTCCATCTAGTTCCAAAACATTTTTACCCCTTCAAAATAAAGCTTAGGCATTAAGCAGTTACCCCCTTTCCCCTTTCCCCAGCCACAGCCACCACCAATGTGCCCTCGATCTCTGTGGATTTACCTATTCTGGGTATTTTGTACAAATGAATTCAAACCACCTTTTGTGTCTGGCTTCTTTCACTTATCATAATGTTCTCAAGGGCCATCCAAGTTGTGGCATGGATTGGTAGTTCATTCCTTTTTTATGGCTGCATAATATTCTATCGCAAGTATATACCACAATTTGTCCATCCTTCTGTTAGCAGACATTTGGGTTGTTTCACAGCAGCCGTATGTGAATGTACTTGTTTGACTACCTGTTTTAAATTCTTTGGGGTATATACCTGTCTGTACTTTTGTCTTAGAAGTACACAGCAATTCAGTCTATATATCTGAACTAAGCGTTCAACTTCACAATATGTGGGAGTTTGATGAAATTATCTGTACAGTATATTTAAGAAAGAAGCCCAAACAAAATCCCAAACTTACCTCTGCCTCAGGCAGAGGTGGCCTGCCAGACCAGCAACCTGACAGCTTGTCCCTTGCTGCTTTCTATACTGACATTCCCACTGCTCCCCTTATACTATTCAAGCTGGCGCCAACTTACCACCCTTCAGAGCCAAGGACTCTGTGAGGAGAACCATGATCTGGCTGTGCTTTATGACATCTGATTCAAACGCTGCAGGCTGCTACTTTGAAGACAGGATCACCAAGCTCCCAAGACCCCCACGAAAGCGGGGGGTGGGGGGTACTCAGTCCCAGTACTATGTTGATATATCCTGAGCAGCAGCCTCCATGCCACTCCTCTCTGCATGACGTGCTACCGTATGTCTGAAAACAGCCTCAGGTGCCCTCACTTTACAGGGCAGCAGTAGCCTAGAGGAGGATGTCCTAAGGATACAGTTATAGATTTTGTTCAGAGAGGCTATTATGGCTAAAGCACACAGCTTACATCTGTTTTCTTCAGATTTAAGGATTTTATTTGCTGACTTTTCTTTTTCTTTTTTTACAGCTGGAAGCTAAATATAACAAAGACCTTGTTGCCAACAGCATAAAATAAACCTTTAAATGTTTATTCATTCCACAAACATTTATTATTAGTATCTAATACACCAAGTCCTTTGTTGGCTCTCAGGGAAGAAATGTATATTCAATTCAGTGCCTCCTCTCAAAGAGCTGACAGTCTAGTGAAGTTGTGAAAACACCTGTGGTTTAGATCACTATTAATGACATGAACTGTTATCTTCCCATTTATCCTTCACTGATTCATCCACTTAACAAAATTAGGCCAATACCTACTATGTGTCAAAGAGAAAATACAATCAAATGGAAAAGGTTAGTTTTGTGTCTACTACATCCAAGTAAGTACAGATAAGCAATAAAGCTTCTTCAGAGAACAATTAAGGCCAAAAATGAGATGTAAATATATAAGCATAACATACGGGAAATGTTTGAAATGAAAATCAGTTTGGCAACTTTACTATATATTCCAAACATGAACAAAACTTAATACAGATTTCTAGCCAGATGGATTTTCATATTGATAATGAAAGCCAAAGTATTTAATCAACTAAAAACTGGAAAGAAGTAAATCAGAATGGGCACTTCCAAACTATCTTTAATCATTAGATTCTACAGAGAAAATACTCACTCAAACAAAGCATATTATGAAAACTAATAAAGTAGCGTATTGCTTGAAGAAAGGCCCAGATGCGCTGAATTCACAATTTGGTAAAAGACTCTAAGTCTGTATAGTGCAACAGAAACATTAGCTTTTTTCTCAGGCAATGTTTAAGGTAAAGTTATAAGCTAACTATACACTATATATTATATACTCTGTTTTAAACTAATTGGCTTTCCGTTCATTCCCCAGAGTAGCCACAAAGAAATCCAAAGCCTGTCCTACCTGGCTGACCCAAGGTCACTTGATTAAACTGGACAAATGAGAAAAGAGCAGCTGTTTTAAGTGTTTTTCAGCTGTTTAAGAGTTCTTCAGTGATTTTCAGCCAGTGATGAATACGCAAAGTGACACCATACATTTGGTAAGTGACAATATTATACCTCTCGCTTATTAATATTTTCACATTCCCAGTGTCTCTACATAATGAACTGCACAACTCCAGGTGTCATTCGTATAAACCACACGGGCGATCTCTCCCTGTTTTCCATTAACATCTTAACTAGTACCCAATCTGCCCACTTGAAGTCAGTATTTCTAAATATAAGCACTGTAAGAAGATTCTCTGGAAAAAAGTCTTGACCTACGAAGTCAGAGGACCTGAGTCAAAATGGAACATTGATTCTAACATTTAGTGATCTAAGTTAATTTCTTTTAGCACTACTCCCATCTCTTAAAACGAGTATAAAAACATTTTTTACTTAACAGGGTTTTTTGTGAAGTAAATGAGAGAGATGAAAATTATAGCCAAGCCTTACTATACAAACACTACTTATTCCCAACAATCCCCCTCCCCAAAACCACCAACTGAAGTAGGCACCATTCCTCTAGCTTATTTCTCATAATATTAACATGTTATTTTATTAATGTGTTTATAATTTCCCTTGCAAGACTATGAATGTCCTAAGGGCAAGGATTGTGACTTATTGCATTTTCTACTGTAGTACTTGGTAGAGATTCAAATACTTGAACTTTATTATTTTACGATAATTATTCTGAATAAAGTAACAACCTACCCTTGATAGCACTGTTACATGCAAGCTTTATAACATTTACTCTAATGCACTATTACTTTTATTTAAGTATAGTTTATGTACAATATTATATGTTACGGGTGTACAACATAGTGGTTCACAATTTTTAAAGGTTATACTCCACTTACAGTTATTATAAAATACTGGCTATATTCCCTGCGTTGTACAATATATCCTTGTAGCTTATTTCATACATAATAGCTTGTACCTCTTAATCCCCTACACATATCTTGCCCCTCCCCTCTTCCTTCTCACTACTGGTAACCACTAGTTTGTTCTCTATAGCTGACTAGTACACTAGATTTTAATTGCTCTCTTCATACATTAAAGTCAAATCTAAAATGTCCAAATATCCAATGTGATTCATCCCCGGAATATAGGTGAAAGGCTCAAACAAAGTATGGTTGTTCAAACTTCTTTTGCTGGACAAGGAGTTACCACCCTCACCTCATGTCACCACATCATAAGTACTGTGATATGATATCTATCATAAAGTTAAGGGTTCACCAATGACAGACTTTCTCAATTACTTACTCTAGTATCTGGTACACACTAATTAGCTCAAGAGTTCAACACATCTGAGAGGGCTGAAGAAATCCGTGTTACATTCGCAGAGAAAAAGAATTTGTCTCTGTTCTTTTGAAGGTCACATCAAATAAAGCCTAATAAAAAACCTAACAAACAGGGTTTTTCCCACCTTTTTTAAAGTGTATTTATTTTCTTACATGGTCATGGAAAGAGCGTGGACATCAGAGCCAGAGAGCTATGAAATCAAATCTCAGTTCTCCTGCTGACTTGCTGAAAAACCCTAAGACAAAATCAGTGCTCAGTAAATAATAATAGAGGTTATTATTAGAGTAAATTTTATAAAAGCTGCAAGACTATGTGTACATGTACCTCAACCCTACTGAGCTTTATACGCCTAGATTAAGTGTATCAAAAGAAAGCAGAGCATTCTGTGAAAACGATGAAGGCTCACAGGAGTTTGTTTATGATGCAATGAAGTTCACAAAGTAAAACAGAAAGGGTTGGACCAAAGTAGCGAGCAGGAGAGGAGGGCTCAGGGCGCAGGTACAAAGCAGCGGAACGACCAGACTAGAAAAGATGGCAGGTTAAGTGAAGGAGCTTTTGCATTGTGATCACAACCTTTGAACAGATAAAATTAAATGCCCTCCCTGTTCTCAACTTTGGACAAAAATTTATTTTGAGGCTAGCACTGGCAGGGGTCTCAGAGGGCCAAGTCTGTCCTATCCAGCTAGTTTTTCCAGGTGCTGAGCAGCAGCAGGAAAGGGAGGGGTTGGCAGCCACCGGCCTGTGATGGGATGTGCTCTGGAATGAGGATGTGCCGAGCAGCCTCGGTGATGGCAACCAGGTCCGTGGTTTTCAGCTCTGTGAGCCCCAAATCCCGTTTTTTTTCCAGTTTACTCAAGCATTCAAGGGAGATAATTTATACCAACCAAATCAGAAGAAACTGATAGGTAAGCCCAAAAAGGTGTAAATTATAATAAAAGATACAACTAGCTTGAGGAGCTGTATCATCATACAGTCTGTCTGCAGACTGTAGGGTGGGGGGGAGCGCTGAATCAGAGCCACAGACGTAAGGTGGAAACTCTTTGAGGTACAACCGAAAAATCAGGCTTCAGCAATTCCTGAGGAACTGCCTTCTAAACTCGCAGCATATTTCTGTTCAAAAGACTCTCCCTAAGACAACACTAGAGACAAATTTCTGGCCTGAACTCATGTCCTCCCACCGTGCATCTCTGTTGCCATTTCCAAATTCCCTTCCTTTCTTGTCACATTACCTTTCTCATGGCCTATTCCAAACGACTGAGATATTTACATTTACTCATTCCTGAGTTTCAAGATTTTTTAACAATTTTTGTGTTTTTAATAGAATCATTATAAAAACCCAATGAATAACATTCATGGGCTAAAGAGTAATGAATTATAATGAAAATGATTGGCAACTAACGATAAAAATGTCTAACCAGTTAAAAATTCAAGTATATGCCAATAAGGACTACAAGAGATGCAGGTTATCTTTGCATGTAAAAAAAAAAAAAAGGTACCCATAATTTCAGAAAACGAAACAGCATACTAATGAATTTTTTTAATAGTCCTTGTGCTATATGTACAACATTCTAGGACACTCACAAGATGAAATATTAAGTGTGCTTCAGAACTTGATCAATATTTCTATTCCAAATGACTAATATTCAAAGTGTTCACCTTTTAAGAAAAAACTTGCTCAAATGCAAAATCTCCCATATATAATAGAACATCAGGGTCTTCCCAAATAACAAAAGCTAAGTATCTTAACCCTACACATTGATAACCATGAAAAATGCACGGTACCTTCTGGATCAATGATCTGATGACCCTAGCTGAATACATTAAAAAAACAGTTTTGAGAGCTGGTCCACTCCACTTCTAGAGTGAAGATATAAGTCAACTTAGCTCTCATTTCAGAGGAGACAGAAAGAATGTCCCTCTACTTGGCTACTGAGGTTGATAACTGAGGAGGATCTCCTTCTTCTATTTAGAACAAATCTAGATCCAGTAAGTAAGACAGAGTAGCAGAGATGTGGAGACCAAATTAAATTCAACACGGTGAGGAACTGGGCGGAGGGGAGGCGGGGGGAGGGAATCTTCCTACAATTGTGTCTAAGAGAAAAAATTGAAGAACAGCAAAAACAAATAAATTTAAGCCTGTGAAAAGAGTATGAAAATGTAGAGCCCCTTTCTCTTTTCCTCTATTCTGAGAAATACAAAATACTGTTTGCTTATGAAGAATTCTTTTATAGTGCAGTTTGATGAAATGAAATTCAAAACAATGCTAATAAAAAGACCCTGATCCACTCAGACCTTGCAGGGAATATGCCCCTTTCTTAGAATCACAGAAGTACCCACCAGAGCTGGTGACAGGATACTCTACAGGGAAGGGGAACGGGGACGTGAGGGAAGAAGAACTAACACTCAAAGTGCTGGCAGGCAAAATTATCTTCAGAGCAGTGAAAGATTTATAACATAAGCTGTATCTAACTGAGAAGATTTTTCTTAAATCTTCACTCTATCACAACGTGTGGCATTAAACGAGCATTATACCTTACCTGCCCATCCTGATTTTAGATTACAATAGACATTGATACTATCCGTCACTAAACAACTCAATTGTTTAATTCTCAAATGCTGTTATTTACAGACACTAAAAAAATGAACAGTTCTATCTTTCTCTGTATCTTCTCTATCTACCTTTTGAGTAAAGAGACGATAACTCCCTTCAACCTTACGGAAGCCCAGGATTACTAGCACTGCAAGATTTGGAAAGAAGTCTAATCTTTTTACGATATTGACCCTTCAAATCTTTGATATTAGTCAACTTTTGCTGAAAACTTAACATCTCCATTCTGTATTTTTGCAATGAGAAAGGGGGAAATGCAGAGATCAAAGGACAGAGGACACTCAGGATACAGAGTGTCCTGCTCTACAAATTAGTATCAGCACAGAGTGCTACTCTGCTCTTCACTTGTCCTACTACACTGATAAGAGTATAATTTAAGTAAAGAATAGGACAGCTTTGGAATGATGAGAATAAGTAATAGCTGTGAGCTACATTTTAAAACATAAAATATCATCAAAATGAAATTAGTATTGTCAGTACTCACCCTTAAGCGAGAATCATTCTAGGAATAATCATAATCAAGAGACACACCTGCTCATTTTGGTTCCACTCCCCTTGCTGCTTCAGAGATGGAATGGCCCAGATGCTTAGTTTTCCTGAGAAGTGAACGGCTGCAAGGAGGGTCCCGTCTGGAGAAAGTCTCATCTTAAAGATCCCATCCTAGACAATAATTATATTACGTTAATGTCAGAGCAAGAGACTTGTAGCCAAATAGAAATAATTTTCAGAATTAACGCTCTTTAGGGGTGCCGTATCGTAAATGATCTCTCATAACTAAGGATTCTGACAGCTTCGTAACACTATAAATGTGCTCCGGAATATAAAAAACAGGACTCTTGCCCTTAAGGAGTTTTTTTAAATCTACTTTATAGTGTCATGATTTACATATAACCCAAAACCCAAATATGTGAGCATTATAAAAATATTCCTTTATATCACACATAGTTTACCATGAGTTCTCAATATCTTTCATGAGTGGATGTTGACAAAATTATGAATTTCTTGAATTTTGGGTACACACCTTTACAAGAACCTTTAAAAGATTCTCTGCGAACACAATGCCTGGAATATTCTATACCATGGACAGGCCACAAATTCATGCTATGAAAAAGAAGGAAACGGAGAGGGAGAAAGAGAGAGATGAAGGAAAAGAGGGTCCAAATGGTGATGGGAATAAAAGACCGACTAGAGGAAAATGCATTCTTTAATTTAAGAAATACATTAAATGTGTAAGGTACTCCAGACCTGCTGGCAAATTATTCAATTTAAGGATTCTAAGTGTTGCCACAGAACAGAGACATTTTGTACCACACTGATTTTACGTGGCCAACGCTGGGCACACAGAGAAAGACTTGCCTGCCCAGTTTTACTTGTCCAGATAATCTCTCAGTCCTTTCCCATGAGGGTACCAGGTTTGCTCAGTTACCACAAGAGAAACCATCCAAGCAGAGATGTTACCTGCCTACCAACTACAACAGAACCAGGAGAACTGAAAAAACACTAACTAAAGACCTATTTCCCATTCAAGCATTTATTAAGAACAGGGTCTAAGGTAGTTTCCAAAAGAGACCAGAAAATGGCAGTCCACAACCGTATCTCCCCAGAATATTGAGAAAATCGGGCAACATGGGGCCCAAATGGCAATAATCAGATGGGACTAGGTAGTATATGCCCTCTTGAAAGCTTTCCAGTTAGGCAAAACCCCCATCATTCTCTATTATGGCCCCAAGATTACGGCCAAAAGCTGCAGAACTGAAAACTAAAGATGACTGTACTGAAAAACCACAGTTTACAACAGGTTCGATTCACTATATTATCTACCTGGCCCCTGGTAGACAGAGTCTAAGTCCTCAGGTCTAAAACGACTAAGGCACATTAGCCATCAAAAACAAAGAGAACAACTTCAGGAAGTGAGGAACACTGCTGCGGGAGTGGATAGACAAGAAGATCAGCATCTGCTAACCTCCTCGCTGAGGACTAAAATCACTTTAACGAGATGTAACAGGTCTATCCCACAGTGTCATAATTTAATGTAAGAAAGACTAAAATACAAGTGCCTGGGAAGGAGAAGCAATAAAAGCAAAAGGACTTTAAGCAAAATTTTAAATACATCAGCTCTTTTCCTCTGTGATGGAGACGGGGGAATGAGTAGAAGATGAAGGACCTGGCATCTTCCTTTCACAACTCTAAAGTCAATTAGCTCTATGGTTTTGCACAAGATGGGCCTCCAAAGCATAGATTTGCATTAATTAAACGAACTCTCAGGGCTTCCCTGGTGGCACAGTGGTTAAGAATCTACCTGCCAAGGCAGGGGACACGGGTTTTTGCCCTGGTCCAGGAAGATCCCATGTGCTGCGGAGCAACTAAGCCCGTGCGCCACAACTACTGAGCCTGTGCTCTAGAGCCCGCGAGCCACAACTACTGAAGCCCGCGTGCCACAACTACTGAAGCCCGCGCGCCTAGAGACCGTGCTCTGCAACGAAAGAAGCCACCGCAGCGAGAAGCCTGCACACCGCAACGAAGACTAGCCCCAGCTCGCGGCAACTAGAGAAAGCCCACGCACAGTAATGAAGACCCAACACAGCCAAAAATAAAAATAAATAAAATAAATTAAGAAACAAACCCTCTCCACCCATCCTTTAGAGTTTCAGATGTCGAAACTGAAGACGTGAAGGGTTATAATACTTGCCCAAGATCATCATTCAGTGTTAGGTAGCAAAAGCTGAACCAGATGCAGCGTCTTCCATCCCCCTCCACGTGCCCTGATGGCACCATGATCACGGCCCTCACCTGGGCCAAAGCCTTTCTAGTAGTGACAGGCATGCTCCTCAGTAGAAATTATGACCAAGTATACATTATGATTTCAACAACTGAACAGTTAGTCACGTGGGATCTGTATGGTAACCTGCAGGTACACCATACGTTCCATTAAACAACCCCACTAAAAGTGCTCTGAAAGCAAGTAGGAGGTTTATGGATCTCTTCAACAAAAAAAAAAACCAAAAAATGTATACTGAATAATGTGAATAATTTAACAACAGCATTATGACCAGGGAAATAATGAGTGAATATGCTAAATTTCCTTTTGTTTTCATTCCTCCCTCCCTTCCTTCCATCCTTCCTCCATGCTTAAGTAATAAATATATTAACTAAAATGTTAACCATTTGCTTTTTTTCTTCATCCCCTTAGTTTCATTTGATGCCATGACATTCACACTGCAAACTTACCATTCCTTTCCATAAGCACTTTGTTGTAGAAATTTGCACTCACACACACAAAAGTAGAAATTGCAGTATAATAAATACCCAGCGGCCCAACAACCATCTTAAACAAACATCAACATTCCAAGCTTGTCTCACATGTCATTCCCCAATCACCACAATGCCCTCAGGGACCTTTGTCCCCTGGAGGATTTTAAAGCCAATCTCAGACATTACATGCACACACATTAAGTGTACATTTCTTTCAAGTCCCAAGTTATCTGTTTAACTTGCATAAATATGCACAGTAAGAAGATATGGTTATTAGCAGCAACTGAATTGTAGCCAGCTGATGACACAGACAAGTCACCTATGTTACTTGAGAAACACAGTGATTTCCTTCTAAAATATAAACTCTACTTCTTATTTATAGAAACTTTTCTGAATATCTATAGCATGCAGGGTATTTCTGGCCCAGAAAGTAATTTATTATCCTGACAGTAACTGTGACACAAGATGTAAAGCCACAGTTAGAAAATCCATGCTAAATTCTGTAAGCAGAGTCTACAGTATTTGGAAACCTGAATGCCTATTGGTTGGCAAGGAAGAGAATTCAGAAGTGTATGCTTTGGAAATAGGAGGCAATGGCTTTTCAATCAACTGTACATCACAATAAAAGTAAACTTCTAACATTCAAACCATAACCCCTCATATTGCATTAAGATTTCTCAGCATAAGTGAATAACAATCTTGTTCTCTTCTCCTCCATTTGAATTAAGTAGTTGTAAAGGCAATAAAATTTAGGTGTAGCTATAATTTTCACTTTGGTTAAAATGTGTCACTGTGGGCTTCCCTGGTGGCGCAGTGGTTGGGAGTCTGCCTGCCGATGCAGGGGGCACGGGTTCGTGCCCCGGTCTGGGAGGATCCCGCATGCCGCGGAGCGGCTGGGCCCGTGAGCCATGGCCGCTGAGCCTGTGCGTCCGCAGCCTGTGCTCTGCAACGGGAGGGGCCGCGGTGGTGGGAGGCCCATGTACCGCAAAAAAAAAAAAAGTGTCTGTGAATTTCTTTCACATTTCTCAACTACAAATGCCATTTTCATTTTAATCATCATTTCAAAAGTTGGAATGTTGGTCAAGAATACAGAACTTGGCAGGGAAAAGAGGAAAGCTCCAAGATGAGGAACAAGACAAGGATGCCCCCTCTTGCCATTTTTATTCAACATGGTACAGAAAGTCTTGGCCAGAGCAATTAGGCAAGAAAAAGAAAAGGCACACAAACTGGAAAGGAAGAAGTAAGATTGGCTCTGTTTGCAGATCACATGATATTATACATAATGATATTATACATAATGACCTAATGACTCCATCAAAAAACAGAATAAATAAATTTATAAAATTGCAGGATACAAAATCATACAAAATTCAGTTGCTTTTCTATACAATAACAGTGAACTCTAGGAAAGAGAAATTAAGAAAACAATCCCATTTACAACAGCATCAAAAAGAGTAAAACACTAGGAATAAATTTAATCAAGGAAGTGAGAGAGATATACACTGAAAACTATAAAACATTAATGAAAGAAACCGAAGAAGACACAAATAAATGGAAAGAAATTCCATATTCATGAATTGGGAGAATTGCTATTGTTAAAATATCCATACTACCCAAAGTGATCTACAGATTCAATGCAACCTCTATCAAAATTCCAATGGCATTTTTTACAGACACAGAAAAAAACGATCCTAAAATTTGCATGGTACCACAAAAGACCCAAGTAGTCAAAGCAATCTTGAAAAAGAAGAACAAAGCTAGAGGCATTATACATCCAGGTTTCAAACTATATTACAAAGCTATAATAATCAAAACAGTATGGTCTTGGCATTAAAAACAGATACATAGGTCAATGGAACAGAATAGAGAGGCCAGAAATAAACTCAAACATATATGGTCCATTAATTTACAACAAAGGAGCCAAGAATACACAATGGAGAAAATAGTCTCTTCAATAAATGATACTGGAAAAACTGGATAGCCACATGCAAAAGAACGAAATGGACCCCTAATTTACACCATATACGAAAGTCAGCTCTAAATGGATGAAATACTTGAACATAAGACCTGAAGTTGTAAAACTTCTGGAGAAAGCATGGAGTTGGGTAAACTTCGTGACATTGGTCTTGGCAATGATTTTCTTGGATTTGCCATCAAGGCAAAGGCAACAAAAGCAAAAACAAGTGGAAATACATCAATCTAAAAAGCTTCTACATAGCAAAGGAAACTATCAGCAAAATGAAAAGGCAACCTATGGAATGGGAGAAAATATCTGCAAACCATATAACCAAGAAGGGGTTAATATCCAAAATATACAAGAAACTCATACAACTCAATAGCAAAAGACAAATAATCCAATTTAACAATGGGCAATGAATCTAAATAGACATTTTTCCAAAGAAGACACACAAATGGCCAACAGGTACATGAAAAGTTGCTCCACATCACTAATCATCAGGGAAATGCAAATCAAAAACAATGATATATCATCTCACATAGGATGGCTATTATAAAAGAGACAAGAGATGATAAACACTGGTGAGAACATAGAGAGAAGGGAACCCTTGTACACTGTTGGTAAGAATGTAAACTGGTATAGTCACCATGAGAAATAGAATGGAGTTTCCTCAAGAAAGTAAAAATAGAACTACCGCAAGATCCAGCAATCCCACTTCTGGGTATATCTCCAAACGAAATGAAAACATTATCTCAAAGAGATAACTGCACTCCCAAGTTCACTGCAGCATTACTCACAATAGCCAAGGTATGGAATACACACACACAGGAATATTATTCAGCCTTTAAAAAGAAGGAAATCCTGTCATTTGCAAAAACATGAATGAAACTGGAGGGCATTCTGATAAGTGAAATAAGCCAGATACAAAAAGACAAATACTACATGATATCACTTATACATAGAATCTTAAAAAAAAAAAAAAAGTCAAAATCATAAAAACAGTGAGTAGAACAGTGTTTGCCTACCAGAGGCTGGGGGTTGGAAGAACAGGGAGAGGTTGGTGAAAGGGTACAAACTTTCAGTTATATGATGAATAAAGTCTGAGGATCTAATGTATAACATTGGTAACTATAGGTGACAACACTGTATTGTATAATTGAAATTTGTTAATAGTAGGATTTAAATGTTCTCACACATATACACAGACACAAAAAGTAAATATGTGAGGTGATGCATGTATTAACTCAATGGGGGAAAATCCTTTCACAGTGTATAGGTATCTATTTCAAATCATCAACTTAAGTATCTTACAATTTCATTTGTAAATTATATCTCAATAAAGGTGAGGAAAAGAAAAAGAAAACAGTGACTATCACTTACCACCTGCTTCCGTTTACGCCATGAGGTTTTAACTTCATTAAAAGGTAGTCTAGCTAAATAATTACTTGGTAAGTTAGCATCCCTGGGTAGACAGCATGGGGCATAGGAAGAGGACTTTGCACAGTAAACTGTCTTCTTACATTAGTCATTCATTTATGGCCCTTTTAATTAACTTCACTGTCATTTCTCCTATTTACCTCCTCATCTCAAATCCCTTCCTAAAACTTTTCAAAAGATATCTTCCGTTACTTCATTGAGTCTTTTGTGTAGCAATGTAATACTAACAAAATACTACTGAAATTAATAATGTGAACATTATTTTAACTTCTACTTCTCATTTACACTAAACCACTAGCTCAAATGCCCATTTGATCTTGTGTTAATTAAAAACACTAATTAAAGCCTTCTCCTACTGGAGCAATATTTGGAGTAGGAACTGTGTCTTCTCTCAAACACTGCAATAAAACTTTTCAACTGTCCTTTCTAAAAGAGAGATTTTTTTAAATGTTAAATATCAGACCTTCGTACTGAGATTAGTTTAAATTGCCTCACTTTCTTCAACTGCCTATCATCTATATAGGACAATTAAAACTGAGTGATTTCCAATTTCATTATACCTTTCAAATGTACAAGCTATAGTAAAATCAAAGTACTGAATTCTAGTGCACACGTTCAAAATGTTCTAAATTACTACATACGCTTAAAGGAAAAAATACCTCAGCTCAGTCAAAGGTGAATTTGTAAGTACTGCTCTTCCAACACTAGACAATTATTTTCTGAATATTACATATTCAATAATACATAGTACATGCCAGGCACTGTTTTATACTCTGGGGAACCTGCAGTGAAAAAAACAAACATAAACCCCTGCCCTCAAGGTATTCAGTAGGCGTTCTAACCCACTGAAGTTTAGAAGTCTGATCCCAAAGAATAAACAGAAATCTATTCTCAAATCAAAAGAAAGTCATCCTCAAAAGCCTGGTTAACAACCTGAGGGGGGGAACACTGCAAAAGTATGAAGGAAATAAAAGCCTTTGGAAAAAAAAAGTTTCCAAGCTAATACCCTTTCCAAAAAATTATTTTTTAATTATAAAACTTTAGTTTATTAAAACTGTGAGATATTGTCATGAGAATAGACATGTACACCAATGAAACAGAAAAGAGAGCAGAGAAACAGAGCTACAATGTACCCTCTGTAAATGTCTGTCCTGACAGACATTATATAAATTATGGTGGCAGTATATAAATGATGGCATTATATAAATTAGTTGGGAAAGAATACAGCACTGAATTAATGGTACTAGCCACACAGAGCATATTATAAATTAGATTCCTACTATATCCAACAAAAAGAAACTCAAGATGGATTGAAAACTTACAGGTGAAAAGCAAAACCATGAAACTTTTAAAAGAAAACATAGAACATCTTTACAACATCAGCACGTGAAAGAACTTCGTAAGACCTCAAAGCCCAAAGCATAAAGGAAAAGATTTAAATTGAAACTTTCTGGAGGAAGGAAGGATGGGGAGTTCGGGATTAGCAGAAGCAAACTATTACACGTAGGATGCATAAACAACAAGGTCCTACTGTATAACTATATTCAATATCCTGTGATAAACCATAATGGAAAAGAATAGGAAAAAGAAAAAAAATATACGTATAACTGAGTCACTTTGCTCTACAGCAGAAATTAGCACAAGACTGTAAATCAACTATACTTCAGTAAAATTTAAAAAATAAATAAAAAATAAATTTAAACTTTCTGGTGACAAAAGAAGCTCAAAAGAAGACAAATAATTTTGATTATTCATATACTCTTCAAAAGATAATATATGCCAGACAACCAGCAGCTGATTATTTTGAATCATGTAAATTTGGGGTATACTAAACCACAATTAAGAAGGACCCACAGACTACTGATTATTGGCTCCATGACTATGGATATAAAGAAATTAACAGATCAGAACAGCAGCCACCACTATCATTTATCATGTGCCTGCAAGGTAGCAATCACTGCCTTAGCTATTTTATATACATTCCCTCTAATACTATCCAATCAGTGTTGCTACTTTATAGTCTGACAAGTGAACAGAATAAAATGAACTAAATATTAACCATGTGGTTACTATATAGGAAAGCACTTCCTCTTTAAAAAAATAGCAGTAGTTAAGAGATAACACATTTTAAAAGAGAAATAGAATTGCCGCCAAACTTGAGTAGTAAAACAGATCATTCTTTCTGGGATAAGAGGTAATTTTTAACTTGGGCTACTTTTAAGTACAACATATCTTGGCTTCTGCTTCTTCAATTGTCCAACTAAGGGTTTAGACAAAAGCCAACAAGAGGTAGTGAAAAAAAGCACTAGATCAAGAGCCAACTCAAGACCAAACCCATCTCTGACACTAGGTAGGTGAGTTTGGGAAAGCCATTTCTCCTGAGGCTTTAATTTCTTCATCAATAAAATAGGCATCATAATGCCATTAATGCAAGCTTCCTCTGAGATCATGCGAAAGGACTTATAAGCTAGAAAGTATTCACAATAATAAGGAATTATTACATAATCTCTATGAGACCTGTCAGGTCTAAAATGATGGTGCTAAAAATCTATGCCCCATAATTATTTCTGGGCTAGGAGCTACTGAATACAAACAGGATACTCATATAACATTCAGATATTTACTGAAAGGCCCTGATTTTAGAGTACTACTTTCATAAAGTCTTTTTAAAAAGTCCAAACAGTTAAGGATTCCAGTACCAGGTGCCACAAAGAAAGATCGAAACGTAAGGAAATTAGTTGCTACCTTCTCCCTCCTTCTGTTCAATCATAGAGGATACCGATGAAAACAAGAGCGAGCTGAGTTCCACACAAAAGAATAACCAATAGCAGGAGACAAGGTAACATGAATCTGGAGTTCCCAGGAGGTAAGAAAGAGTAAAAAGAAGATGGACATTTTATACTGATTGAACAGTTACATTTGCCTATTAATATACCAAATCAACTAATAAACATAGCATCTAACATGTAAAGGATATGGTACAAAGGAAAGTCATGTACCAATATATCAATCCCCAAATAATTCTTGTTCTAAACACAATACAATTATGTTGGTCCCAATAAAATAACTATGGAACACAAACAGTAAGAGACCATGGATCCTACCCCACAGCAGAGTGGAGCGTTCTGCAGTGTTCTCCAACACTTCCGGGACTTTGCACAGGCTGCTTCCAGCCTGGAAACAACCAGCCTTCCCCTATCCGCCTGAGGATCTCTTACTCACTTCCAAATCAAGTATCACCTCCAGAGTTCAATGGTCCCTCCCTGCACCTCAACGGCGCTTCATATTATATTACAGGACAGGTTATGAAACGTGTCATATTGTCCTGTTCTACAGCTGCTTCTGCATCTGACTCCCGCACTACACTGAGGGCTCCTTGAGGAAGCGCACTGCATTTTATTCACCTATTTATTCTCAGCTCTAACACCACGGCTGGCTCAAAGTGCGTGCTTGCTGACTGACTAAAAGAATATATAAATGCTGACACTCCACATAATTACTTATCATCAAAAGAATTAAAAAATGAACCCTTTAAAATTTGTTAAAGATAGAGTTATTATTTAGATGGAATTAAAGGGAATGGGAAAGGATCCAGGGAGGAAAACAAAGTAAAGCTCTCATGCACTATTATGGTAACAGAAAGACCAACAGAGGCAACACAGTAAATTAGAAAGAACAAAGTACGTGGCAGAGGCCAAGGCATTTAGTCTTGCTTATGGTTCTTCACCTGCAAAATGAAGACAAACTGCTTGAAATGACTAAAGAGAATGCTAACTGGAAAACTGTAAACATACAAGGGATTAAAAATGAAAGTGACTTTCCAGACATAAAGAGGAGTGTTATTGCTCAATGCTACAGACAGAAAAGCCAAACCAACCCAGAAGATATGAATTAGTTGAAGTCAAGGGCACAGAAATAACTAGGACTCAAAATTTTAAATATATTAAATACAAATGCAGCAAGAGAATACATGTTATATTTCTTACAATTTCCATATTTCTTACAATTTCCCTTAGGTAAGAAATTGAAGAAATGAAAATTAATTTGTTTGATTCCCCCCAAAACAGGAAGGAGTATGATCTGAAGCCCCATGTATGTCAAGACTCTTGTGAGAGCCGTGTAGAGGGCATGACTATAACCACCTCCCTCAGAGACAGCGCCAAAGCACACGGGTATATCCAGAGTGAAACTGCCCAGCATCCCTGAGATGGATCCATGTTTCTCCTATTGAAGAACAAAACAGTTAAGCCCAGGATCAATGTGGCTCATCCTCTTGAAACACCAATAATCTCAGACTTAGGAAGGAATCTTTTTTTATTTTAAAACCAACAAACGTAAGGGATATGTTATGGACAAGGATACAAAAATTCACAAGATAGAATAAGAAACTTCAAAGGTATATAATGATTCCAGGAGACTTCTTTGGGCTATATCCCCAGATCCAAGAGGACTAGATTCATTCTTTTTTTTTTTTTTAATTTTCTTTACTGTGATAAGAATGATATATATAGTAAAATGCACAAATCCTCAGTGAACAGCTCCATGAAATCTTATTAATGCATATACCCCTGTAATGTATAATTAAGAGCAAATTCAGATGAAAATCTATAATATTCAAGATTCATTCAACTCTGTCCTTAAGGGGACCCTGGCGAAGATGCCAATTTGTATTACCTGTTCTTGCCCCTGGCGACTGTAAAACTTGCCACTTAACATCCTTAATAATCCCAGGGTCTTTGGTACCTACAAAATAGACACACATCATAAAAAAAAAGATCAATGGAAGGCTTCCTCATTGTTTAAAGGCCTTTCATCATGAAATGAAAACTACAGCATATCTAGTATTTTAAGAAATGGTTAAGAAAATCATGAATAAGTATCAGAAATCTTGGTGAGATTTTGTTTTTGTTTGGGAAAGAAAATCCAACAAGTGACAAATCTTACAAAATGTACCCATAATCAAATGTATTTTTAAATACATACGTAACAAGTCTAGTACAATCTATGCAAATTAGAATCTAATGAGTGGCTCTTCTCAAATGAGTCTGGCCCAGGTTACCATTTTATCCTAGCATCACTATGGAAAAGGTCAATACTCCCAACAGAAATTTCATTCATGAAGAAATTGATCCCATACTTGAAAAACACCAGAAAAAAATCACTGAGAAACAAGTATTTGAAATAATAAAACAAGACTATTTTTGTCTCTAGATTTAAGAAATATACTTAAAGCAAGAGGGAGAGATGTGTATAATTTTTTTGAAATGGAAAATAAGCATTGTTGAAGTTGTAGAGAATTTGGAACACTGGTACATCGCTGGCAGGAACATAAAATGGTACAGCCACTGTGGAAAACAGTCTGGTGGTCGTTCAAAAGTTAAACGGAATTACCATATGATCCAGAAATTCCATACTAAGTATATACCCAAAAGAACTGAAAACAGGTGTTCAAACAAATACCTGTACACACAAATGTTCACAGCAACATTATTCATAATAGCCAAAAAATAGAAACAACTTAAATGTCCACTAACCAAAGAATGGATAAACAAAAGGCAGGGCTTCCCTGGTGGCGCAGTGGTTGAGAGTCCGCCTGCCGATGCAGGGGACACGGGTTCGTGCCCCGGTCCGGGAGGATCCCACATGCCGCGGAGCAGCTGGGCCCGTGAGCCATGGCCACTGAGCCTGCGCGTCCGGAGCCTGTGCTCCGCAACGGGAGAGGCCACAACAGTGAGAGGCCCGCGTACCGCAAAAAAAATAAAAATAAAAATAAAAATAATAAATTTTTTTAAAAGGCAGTATATCCATACAATGGAATATTATTCAGTCATAAAAAGGAATGAAGTACTGATGCACGCTAAAATTTGGATGAACCTCAAAAATATGTCGCTTAAAGAGAGAAGCCAGATACAAAAGTCTCATACTGTATGATTCCATTCATATGAAATTTTCAAAACAGGTAAATCCATATAAACAGAAAGCAGACCAGTGACTGCCAGGAGCTGAGGTGAGGGAACAAAAGGGAGTGACTGTTTAGTGGGTCTGGTGTTTCCATTTGGGGTGACAAAAATGTCTTGGACCTCGATAGTGGTGACAGTTGCACAACACTGTGAATGTACTAAATGCCACTGAACCGTACGCTTTAAAATATTTAATGGTCCATTTTATGTTATATGAACTTTTCCTTAATTTAAAAGAAAAAGGCAAAGCGGAGGCGGTATTCTTAAGCTGAGGTTAAAAATGTTCCTACCAGAACTGCTGAGCAGCTGAAGATATTACTGACGGCCTAGCTCCACATTTCCTCCAAAAACAAGAAAATACAAGAAGAGAAAAATAAATCTACATGAAAACCACACCCTCACTTAACTTGAAGATCAAGGATCTTCAAAATCATTGTAAGTAGAAAGAGAAAAACCACCAAACTCCAGTGTGTCGTCTCCACTGCTCTTGCCATCCCCACGCTCCCACCCACCCTGACCCAGGCCGACACAGGCTTGTGGTGAGCAAAAGCAGACTGAAAACACACTGCAGGGTCCAGGAGGACAGATGCGACAAGCTAGCAAAGGGGACTAAGGTCAATCTAAAACCACTGCCAAAAATTGCAGTCTCAGAAAACTTTCCAGAAATGAAAAAAGACCTGAATCTATATATTGAAAGAGTGAACAGGTACCTGGGAAAATTAACCCAGAAAAATCAACTCCAAGAAATATTCCAGGAAGGATACTAGATTTCAGAGATAAAGGAAATCCTCAAGGCCTCCAAACAAAATGGCCAAGTAACATACAAAGAGAAGATAATTTGACTTGCATCAACTTTTCAAATTCCACATAAAAGCAAAGTAACAATAGTGCTGTGTTTTTTTAAAGCTCAATGAAAGAACAGGTAAACCAAAGATTTTATACCCAGACAAGTTTTCCTTCAAATGTCCAGGCTATGGAAAACAATTCTGACACACAAGAACTTAAGGAACTCTTCATCTGTGAGCCCTTCTCAAAATATCTATTAGAGGATAATTTCATCCAACCAAGAGGTGACTGGGAAAACTTCAAACAAAGGGACAGGGAACATTTTAAAATACATAAATGAACATCTATGACTAAAGAAACATGATGATGAGGGTTGAAACTATCGTATAAATATTGTGTGTTTTGACAAAATAGAAATAATGCAACTACAAAAGGGAGGAAAAAGGAGAAGGGAAAAATAAAACCAACTAACTGATTGTTGTATAGGCAATTAATAGGAATTAAAGAATACCAATAAACTGATAAACAGGTAAAATACTGGAGGGCACTGATAACATCAGTAAGACGGTTTCAGTGAAATCATGGAGACAAAGCCCCATTCAAGTGAATTCAAGAGAGAAAAGAAAAGTCGGAAATGGATCAACTATAGATGACTCTTGAACATGCTGAAGGAAAGGAACAAATGGGCTGGTAGCAGGATTTAGTAGGTTCTAAGTCCCCTAAAACTAAAGAGTTTTTACAATGGGAAAAATAAATGCATGCTGTTTGCTGATAAACCTAACGGGCAGCAAGATTCAAGATGTGGATAAACATCCTTCAGTTAGCAAGTGTGAGATCCAGTGGACAAACGGAGGAGCTGGCCTTAGCTAGTGCAAGTACAGCTCATCTGTAATGACAAGAGAAAAGGTACGGAAATTAGGTGCACATGTAGGCAGGTGGTAGGATCTTATGAAAATATTCTGATTACTTCTGTTTTCTCAGGGAAACAGGATTTCAAAAACCCTGTGTTCTTTCCAGAACAACATTCTATACTGAAAAGGAAGCAGCATCAATAACAAAAAAGTCAGTTTTGTTCATTTTTTATACATTTTTTCCAAAATTTCCACCTTAATAATACAAATAGATAATAATTAACACTGTAGAACATTTTATTGTTTATCAACGGCCTTCATATATATTACCTCATTTGATCCTGGCAAGAGCCTTAAGACACCAGTGGTAAGTGCTGAGCTAGAATTCCAATCCCAACCTTCTGACTCCTGAGCCGGGCTCCTTCCTTCCCCCCAGTGACTGAACTCTCCCCTGGTATTTGCTATAGCTTCTTGCCCTTATTTGTGGGCACAGCTGTACCTCCAGTACAGTAAACCCCTTGAGGGCTGCTACCTGTATGTTCTGATACCTGCATCGGTGATTCGATGTTGAACAAATGAATAAATAAAACTATCTCCTATAGATGGCACGGACATTAATTTGGAAACTTTGCTCAAGGTATATATGGAATTTTGCATAGCCTCTTTTACAACCCAGCAGCCTTGTGAGAGATGAGAATATATGTGTCAGCAGCATTTTTCGGTCGATATTCACCCCAAAACAATAGCAGCCTTAAACAAACAATAAGAGGTTCGATGCAGACAATATCTGTCACCTGACAAGAGGAACTAATCTTATAGTTTCAAATTACTTTGAGGTAGGGGAAGGCTACACAGAATGATTGTGCGTTTAGCTGCAAGACACATTAAAAAGGCACTAACAGGGCTTCCCTGGTGGTGCAGTGGTTGAGAGTCCGCCTGCCGATGCAGTGGACACGGGTTCGTGCCCCGGTCCGGGAAGATCCCACATGCCGCGGAGCGGCTGGGCCCATGAGTCATGGCTGCTAAGCCTGCGCGTCCGGAGCCTGTGCTCCGCAGCGGGAGAGGCGACAACAGTGAGAGGCCCGCGTACCGCAAAAAAAAAAAAAAAAAAAAGGCACTAACATAATTAAAGTACACTTGCAGCATTTCAAGAAGTTTATCATAAGGCGGAGCACTCAATTTGCAATTCAGTATCTCCCCCCACTTATTTTGTCACTGCACAAGCAATTTTCCTTTAAGAGACTCCAATATTGAAGCTTCAGGCCAGAGAGGGAAGGACCATACATAGCAGAGCAGATTCCAATACTTCAGTAAGGAGCAAAGTGAAAGCACGAAGAATTTAAAGAAGACACGGTGAAAAAAGGTTTCATAGTACGTGACAGTCCTCCGTGCCTTGCCCTGTCCCAGACTCTGTCACAAATATACTTGATTACACCATATTGAAATGGCCCTTCACAGTTTGCCTACTTTCTCTCACCTTATATCCTCCATACTTACCAATTCTTCCTTTTTTTCCCTCAACCTTTAATTTTGACAAATTTCCTAGCTACTGAAAAGTTGAAATGATTACACAATGAAATACCAGTATACCTTTTACCTGAGTTCACCAATTATTAACAATTAGCCACATTTGCTTTATCTGTATGTGTATGTATACTTTTTTAAAAATTGTTTTTTGACTGAGCCATTTAAAAATAAGCTACAGGGACTTCCCTGGCGGTCCAGTGGTTAGTACTCGGTGCTTTCACTGCTGAGGGCGTGGGTTCAATCACTGGTTGGGGAACTAAGATCCCGCAAGCCACGTGGCACAGCCAAAAATAAAATTAAAAAATAAAAAAATAAGCTGCAGACATCACACTCAGACAGAGTCAAGAGATAAAATTGTTCAAACCCTTTACAGGATCTGCCCTGATACATCTCACATATAAAACGACAAGCTGGGTGTGAAATTGGAGACAGGAACATGACTAAATTATAACAAATATGAAATAACATGTCCAACTGCTAACTCACTCTTTTTTAAAAAATAAATTATGGGATAATCATCACAGCATAAATTTGACAATGCCAATGAGATGTATGTAATTTCACGTGGGGAGTGAGGAAAGTGCTAAACAAGAGCTACAAAATCTGGTTCCACTCCTGCTGCCCTATTTTTAGTTGTTAAGATCTCCCAGGGCCTTAGGCTCCTCATCTGTGAAATGGGGCTAATAACACTCAACCTGGACTCCTTACCGGGTCCTGCAGAGAGAATAAATGGGTGCTGGAGTGAGTAAAGGGACCGTGAATGGAAGAAAAAGCACACGACACAGTACTGTATAAACTGATGTACGAATATAAACTGTTTTAAGGTCTGCTGCCATATTGAACCAATAAGTTGACCTAATTAAAAAAAAAAAAAAAAACCCTACTACTTTGTTGGGTTAAATTCACAATCACATATTTCAGCATATGCTAAAAACTAAAGACAATAATTAACGGAAGCTTACTATGATTGCTAAAGATTTCTTTTCAGAAGTACTTCTTCACTAGTTCTTCTTCAACATGAAAACGTTTAACCATTGTTTTACAGGATTATTTTGAGGCAGAAATAATGGAACAAATGCATTCATAGGAATAACTAGCATGGCACATTCACTTACACCGTGTCTCACCTTAATTTCTTGGTTTCTTCCCTCATTAGAAAAATACTGTATCTGAGTGCCCACCAAATATCAGGCTAAGCACAGGGTGCGTAATTATGATCTTACAGTTTATACAAAAGAAGTCAAGATATATATGATCACAGAGTGGCCAATATGGTAGAAACAATTAATATTCACTAATATCTAGTTTTTCTTGCCTTTCTGGACACACAGAAAACCACTTCCCAGGCCCCTTGAAGGTAGGAGGGGCCACATGATGAGTTTCAGTAAATGAACTGCAAGCAGAAGTGATGCCAGTTCTGGTGTAAGACGGTTAAAAAGTCCCACCTTTTAGTCCTCTCCTCCCCCTCCTAAGGCCATAAATGAGACAGTGGGCCCTCAAGAGGTCACCAGCCCCCACATATCCTTTAGTCATCACTTGGAACAAGCTGTTCAGGGTAGTCATGATATCAACAGCAGACTCTGCCACAAATAAGGAACACACTTTCACGGGGTAACCCACAGAAATGCCAGGAGTTTTCATTTGTTTATGTGGCTCTTTCTATTATCACAACAGAGCCTAGCCTATACTGACTATTACAGCATACAGGAGTGACTGACAGAAAACAGAAATTCAATTAAAGAAAGAATAAATGAATGGTTGGACGAATAGCACTGATCAATATGGAACAAAATGGAAGTACGAAGGCAGTTAAGAACTTGAACAGGGGAACTCATGCCAGCGTTTGTACCCTCATTCTGCCACTTGCTAGTGGGGTGGCCCAGCTAAATTTCACTTTCCTCATCAACAGACTGGAGCTACTAACAATACCTACCTCAAAGGGTTACTGAGAATTAAATGAGCTACTACATGTAACAGCACTCAGAACAGCTGCCGGCACATCAAAAGGGACTTAATAAATGTTAATGTCTAAATAAGCAAACGCAAGTAATGGGATTACTGGTAGGTTGTTTTTCTGATATCTGCAAATATTGTTACTAAAAATGAGACTCAAGTTAAATAAAACATGCTTTAGGTAAATTTGATATTTGAAAGAAGTCCTAAAATTTCACTTGCCTTAGGTTACTTTCTTCATTTAAGGCAAATTGTTTCCTTCTCTGTATCTTACAAAGGGCTTATCTAAGACCTACTAGCAAAGTGAAATACCACAACGAAGACTTACTGCAGTGACCCTGTCTCCACCATGAGTAACTGGCTTATAATAAGGTGATCCTGAAAGAACTCTCCAGGCAGAGAGTCCACAGCTAGCAGCTTTTGGTATGCCCACTTCAGCAGTTTCACATCCACCGACCAGTAAAAGTCTAAAAAAGAGAAAGATAAAAAGAATTGATAAATTACAAATAGGAACAAGACAACATCAAAACAAAGAGAGCAGAAACCTTCACAAGGAAAACTGAAATAAAATTAGTATATACTAATCCTAGAAGGTAAATATTTTAGAGGAAACCACCAATAGAAAAACCAGATGGGTTCTCAACTGGAATTTCACCTTCATTTACACATTCAAACATCTGAAACTCAGATGAGAACTTAGAAATGAGAAAAAAAATGTTTTCAGGTTGGCCACTGAATATCTGAGGAACTATATCAACACCAATAAACTGTAATAAACAGATACGTCACCTCACATAGACACATATGTACTAGTTACAGCAGTGCATCGGAAGCAATGAGGGCACAATTACAGATGCTAGAAAGAAATGCCAGCTGGGATTGCTGTGGATGGGTCACTAATAACTATACTGAAATAAGACTGTACATTATGACTGGTTCACTTTTCTGTTATACTTCATTGCAATTAGAGGCCAGTTACCCACAGGACAAGCAGTCTAACAAGTACTAAAAGTTAAGACTATGTGACCACTACACAAACTAAGCTGATTAATAATGGAACCCAACAGTCATGATTTTTAAAGTTAAGTCATGTTTAGTAAATCTGGCAGGGAACATATAAGACATCATAATCACCTACAGAAAAAAGAAAAATGTTTGAAAGTAAAACTTCTGATATATTAAAGGAAAACACTTGTCCCCAATAACAACAAGGCAATGGAGTAACAGAAGAGAGAAGCCACATCCTTCTTAATGTCTCGATTTTTTAAAAAGACCCTCCCTACAGGCAGGAAACTCCCTGCTGCTTAAGCAAAAGAACAGGTTTCTCTGGTCATGTCCACACAACGCTCCCGCCTACACAATCTACCACTATCCCAAATGACAGCAAACATCAGGCTCCCTTTACATCAGAACCTACCTGATATCTATCATCACCAGGCCCCCGCTGTGTCAAAAAAAAAAGGATGCACTTCCTCACACAACAAATTAGTGCTTATCTTTTTCTAGACCATGCTCATAGATAAATCAAAACTTTAAAAATTTTAGTTTCTGCATAGAAATCAAAAGGGGGAAGGAAATGACACTTCCTAAGACTCCTCAGAGTTGGCATATCAAAAGACCGACTTGGTTTTATGGTTACGTTAACCACTGATAACTCTTAAACTTTCTATAATTCTAAGTACCTCATGAGGTAACACCATGAGTTACTCAATACAGCCCGCTGAGCTATGCTCAAGGGCAGTCAGACAGAGCTCTACATGTTAGTGCAGAAGCAACACCTGTCCTCTGTTGATTCTGCTTACCTTGTGGGGCAAGCAGAATAATGGCCCCCAAAGAGGCCCATGTCTTAATCTCTAGAACCTGTGAACACGTGGCATCACGTGGACTTAGGTTGCTAAGCAAATGACCTTAAAACAGGGAGAGTATCCTGGATTTTCCAGGTGACCCAAATAACCACAAAAGTCCTTAAAAGCACAAGAGGGAAGCAGGAGAGTCAGTGTCGCAGTGATGTGATGTGAGAAAAAGAGTCGCCCAGTCTCTGCTGGTCTTCAGGATAGAAGGGGCCAAGGAAGCTGGGCTGCTCTAGAAGCTGGCAGAGGTAAGAAGACAGACTGTCCCCCTGAGCCTCCAGTGAGGACACAGCCCTGCTGACACCCTGATCTTAGTTCAGTGAGACCCATTTCGGACTTCTCACCTCCAGAAATGTAACATAAATTTATTTTAAGCCCCTAAATTTGTGGTAAACTGTTAGAGCAACCACAGAAAACTAACACACATCTTGTTTATTCCCCAGCCCCGGAATTCAGACAACCTGTCAGCCTCTAATTCCACCAACTGCCCTCTTCTCATTTGACCACCTTCCTAACTTTCTTCTTTTTCTTCACTCTTAATGAGATATAACTGACATACAGCACTGTATAAGCTTAAGGTATACAGCATAATGATCTCTTTTTCTGTCAGTCTGTTTTTGAAGCACAAGTGACCTACAACATCATGTTAGTTCCTATTCTGAACTAAGCTAACAACAATAAAAAAAAACAACAATAATAATTTTTTAAAATCTCATCTCTACACATACGCTCAGATGTAAAACTTTCAAAAGTGCATAAAACCCTTCTAGGTTTAGCCATAGAGCTTAGCCCAACTCAAAGTCTCAAAATTCATAAAGTAATGTAAATGTGCTTTATTCACAAACACAACTGGAGCCTTCAATCAAAGCCTTTTTCCTACTGATTTTATATATATAGTCTAACAAGTTTCCATCACAGCAAATCATAAGCAACAAACTTTGAGAAGATGCTTGAAGCAACCCGCTGGGCTATTTCTACCCTTCGCCAGTCCTCAGAGCTAACACGTAATTAACCCTGTTCACCAGGGCAAAAGAGATTTTGGTCCAAAGTCAAGGTAGGAGTATGAGTATCACTTGCCTATAGCAACCATTCTGCTCAAATGATTTTTACACCAAAACAATTTCAAAAAACATAAGTAGACCTAATGCAGATAAAATCATATCATTCCTCTGGCTCTAACTACCAATTTGAAAAAAATACAGTTGAAAAAAGAAAAATACTTCAAACAACACTTCAAAGATGCAATCTAAACAATGGGAAATCTAAATGTAAAATAGATAGCTAGTGAGAAGCAGCTGCATAGCACAGGGAGATCAGCTCAGTGCTCTGTGACAACCTAGAGGGGTGGGATAAGGAGGGTGGGAGGGAGACGCAAGAGGGAGGGGATATGGAGATACACGTATGCATGTGGCTGATTCACTTTATTATATGGCAGAAACTAACACAACGTTGTAAAGCAATTATACTCCAATGAAGATGTTAAAAATAAATAAATAAATAAAAATAAACAATAGGAAATCTAAAAAGTCTACACAGTAGAAAACTACAGAATGACCTGGCTTCTTCCAAACACACACACACACACACACACACGCACACTCTCCTCTCTCTCTCTCTCTCTCTCTCTCTCTCTCTCTCTCTCTCTCTCTCTCTCTCTCTGTAAGAGTGAGAGAGGAGGAGAGAATGGAGAGCAGATCAATGAATTAAAAGAGAACACAGTCTGGATATTTGAAGATATGGACAAATTATTGTTAATTATCTTTGCATATGACAATGGTTTCATGTTTATGTTTTTTTAGAGTCCTTATTTTTTAGAAATACACACTGAAATATTCAGATGAAATACTACGCTGTCCAGAATTTACTTCATGATATTCTAGGCACAGGAGGGTGGAGGCTCAGCTGAGGCCATAGATGAGGTGAGGCTGGCCGCAAGTCGACTGTTAAACTGAATGGCAGGCACAAGGGAGTCAGTATATTCTGTGAACATGCTTCAAATTTTCCGTAAGGAACTTTTTTTTCAAAAGTCAGTTTGTTAGGAAAAACTCCTCTGAATAAATAGAAACAAAACAGGTAATTTTGAATATCTACATTTCTGAATATAGTCACAGTACTTTTTCAAACAGAAAACATGTGATTCTCATAAAACATATCTTTAAAAACCAGTAGCCTATTGTTATAATAAAAATAAAACACTATTTGAGAATTCAACAAATCTCTAAAAGGTCAGGATAAAGCAGATCCTGATAATGAAATAATTTTTCTCTACTCAGTGCACAACATTGACCATGTATAAATAAATATATATTTTTTATAGTAACCATATAATTCTTTTCTCAAGGGGTTGAGCATTACTATTTAGTTTGCACTACTATGTCATGGAGAGGACAAATGTCATATTTAATTTTCAGATTTTAAAATATATGTATAAAACTTTACGTTGCCTGACTGTGAAAGGAGAGCTAACTGAGATTTCAGATTTCTTCCTATCTCCTGGTCTTGATACTAGAAGACACTTCCTCCCTATGAATTCTGATAAACATGGCCGTGAATAGATCAAATTGGTTACAACAAGATAAGCTCAATTAAAAATAAAAGAGATTCGGGCTTCCCTGGTGGCGCAGTGGTTGAGAGTCCGCCTGCCGATGCAGGGGACATGGGTTCGTGCCCCGGTCCGGGAAGATCCCACATGCCGCGGCGCGGCTGGGCCCATGAGCCATGGCCGCTGAGCCTGCACGTCCGGAGCCTGTGCTCCGCAACGGGAGAGGCCACAGCAGTGAGAGGCCCGGGTACCGTTAAAAAAAAAAAGAGGGCAGCAGACAACGCTAAGGCGAGAATCTCGTAAAGGAAAACATCAGGGAGAAAATTTCAAAATGTTCCTGAAGGACACAGAGTTATGCATAAAGAGACATACCATGTTCTTTGACAAACTCTCAATACCTTAAAGATGCCAATTCTTCTTAATCTATAAATTGAAAGAAATTTCAAATAAAATCCCAACAGAATTTCTTGTGGAACTGAACAAACTGATGTAATGGAACTAGACAATACAAAATTCACATGGGAGAGTAGAGCTCTAAAAAGAGCCAGCTCCATTCACACTGATAACCTTCCCCTTGATGGCCTGTGCTTTGTGCATTCTGACCTGTCAAAAACTTTCCTACCCTAGTGTCACTGAGATGTTCTCCTTCAAATCTGACCATATTAAAATCTAAAATTCCTCTCCATAAAGTGCAAAGATAAGGCACACACCAGGAAAAGTTATTTATAAAACATAAAACTAACAGAGTATATGTTTAAGCAGACAGAATCCATAAAGATCTCCCACAACCAGCCCAAAAGAAAAACGGACAAAGAATAAGCAAGTCACAAGAAGAGAAATACAAAAGCCAGTCATGCAGATCAAAGCAACAAAGATTTATGCCAAAGATTTATACACAGGAACTCTCATAAAACTATTGGTAAGACTGTAGTAATCATTTTGGAGAATGATATGACAATATCTAAAAAATGCACCCCTTCCCAAAAAATACCCCAAATTGAGTTCTAAGACAACTCTAGAGAAATTCTTGCACAGGTATATTTATTTCTTGGTAAAGGAATACCTCATGTAGCACTATTTATAATGCAGAAAAATTAGAAATATTTTAAATGTTTAAAAGGGATAAATAAATTCATTAAACTGTTCAGGGAAACATACAGTGTAAAAAAGAACAAATGTAAAAATATATATTGGAAGGTCGCACACTAAAACCATGAGAGCAGGCTGCCTCTAGAAAGGGAAAGTGAGACAGAGGAATGGAAGTAGGAAATTTTGTCTGTACTATTGTCTCTCTTTTATTTATGTATCTGGGTATAACTATACACATACATACACAGACACCTTAAGTAAAAAATATAATCTCAATATTTGTTTTTTGGGTTTTTTTGGTTTGTTTGTTTGTTTTTTCGGTACGCGGGCCTCTCACTGTTGTGGCCTCTCCCGTTGCAGAGCACAGGCTCCAGACGTGCAGGCTCAGCGGCCATGGCTCGCGGGCCCAGCCATTCCGCAGCATGTGGGATCTTCCCGGACCGGGGCACGAACCCGTGTCCCCCGCATCGGCAGGCGGACTCGCAACCACTGCACCACCAGGGAAGCCCTCAATATTTGTTAATGCTGGGTAGTAGGTACTTAGGTGTTCATTAAATCATTCCCTGTACTATTCTCTCTGTTTCTAACTTAAAAAGAGGAAAATCAAGATACAGTATCCCAAATTATGTACATAATTTTCTTCCAGTTAATGAAGTCCAAGAGAAAAAAATTCAGTAAATTGGCTGTAACGCTTAGCATCAACCCACAAGTCTAGTCAAATACTGAAAATGAAATTAGCATATCATTTGCTTTGTGACATTTTGAAGCTGTTTATATGTTAATAGTTACATCTTAAGCATTCTGTGATTTACTACTGAAAGGATCACTAGATTTTTGCAAAAATTAAAACCGCAGACAATACTGCAGAAAATAACTTATATCATTAGTGTTATTTTCTGTTGCGGTAAGCTTCTCCACCCAGAAATATTTACATGCAGTGGTAAGCAAAACCTCCTTAAAGATACAGTATTTGGCTCTTATGTACTCACTTCAGGAATCACATTTTGAAGCAAGTGATTATTTTTAAATTATTCTATAAAGACATAAAGCAATATGGAATTTCTATAGTACATATTAAATTCGGAAGACTAAAGCCCTCGATGTGTAGGAGTTTAAACTACTCGTTAACAAAAACACGAGAGTAGGAGAAAACTTTCCCAGTAATCTTCAACCTCAAAATTTTGTGGACAATAGGAAAATCATGGGTCTAGGAATCAGGTGTATCAGGTTCAAACACCTTTGCAACAGAGTAACTGGAATATTAGTTTCCTTCATCCCATCAAAATTTATAAATGCAAACCATGTGCTAAGCAATCAGGAGTGTGCAAGACAAATAAAGAGCTTGCTTAAAAACCACTCCTAATTCTCAGAATCAATTTGTAGAGTCGTGTTTAGCTCTCCCAGTGCGTTAGTACCAACCATGGGGGGAGGCTCGGGGGCACCCTACTTGCTCAGGTGGCGGTGGACACGTATTCACACACGAGAACGACAGCGAGCATTGTCCACTCCAGGGAGGACAAGCCAACCCAGACCGCTGCTGCAGGGACCCTTGAGCTCGGCACAAAAACAGCCTTAAGGACCAATTAAGTGTGTGGAGGAAGAAGTCAAGGAAGCCTTCACGGGGTAACACCAGAGAAAGGGTTCTCCTTTCAACAACTTCCCCAACAGATAAAGGGATCAGGTGAAGAGCCTGCTCCGCCAAGAGAACACGACGTACAAGAACACGGAGACGAGTCTGTAAATGGTGTGCTGGAAGGACGGTGAGAAACGCAGCGAGCGCCCCCAGCCTGTGAAAGGCGGGCAGGGGTAGCAGGGCAGAAAGTTCAAAGGGTCCTCAACAATACAGAATGGTTTATCCTGCTCGCTTCCCGAGCACATTATCACCTGCTACCTTCAGAACGGTAACAGTTACTTAAATGATGCCTCCATCACTAAACGTTAAGCCATTTGGACACAGAGACCGTGTCTGTATCCTTCAAAGCATTTACCACAGCTGTTTCATTCAGGAAACATCCATCTGAGCACTATGTGCCCAGAAGTTGCAGGGGCACGAAGATAAATCGGACCCAGAGCCCCCGTCGTCCTTGGCTTAACCCCTCCAGGCTTCAGTTCTCCCAGCTGAGAAACGAAAGGGCCGAGCCAAATGACGGGTGAAACTCCTTTCCAGCTCTGACACTCTAAGAGTCTAAACTTCAAAGCAGGAATGCAGGTATCAGACAAGAAAAATAAACTGTAAGCGATGGAGCCAAAAAACACAAGGAGTGAATTACATGGGTGGGAGTAAAGGCAGAGGCCAGGGCAGAGCAAGAGGCAGTGAGAAGAGGCTGGTCAGGCCCATCCGAGGAAAGAAAGGGAGGGACGGAATGTGTGCTCCACGCATCACACCAGACATGATCTGGATGCCCTGGGAGAGCTAAAGGTGACCCTACCAATTGATTACAAGAAGAGTTATAACTAGTTTATTAAGAAGGGTCTTCAGTCTAGTAATTGTTGAAAAAAATCTGCCATCTAGTGGCTTAAAACTCCTTAAAGCCAAGGAAATGAATCTGAAATAATAGAGCAAGAAACTCTTTTATGTTCCCTGTCCAATGACCAATGGGCTTGTGGCATACAACCAGCAAGGAAGGGGGAAAAGGAAGGAAGGAAGGAAGGAAGGAAGGAAGGAAGGAAGGGAGGGAGGGAGGAAGGAAGAAGGAAAAGAAAAGAGAAAGAAAGAAAGGAAGGAAGGAAGGAAGGGAGGGAGGGAGGAAGGAAGAAGGAAAAGAAAGAAAGAAAGAAAGAAAAGAAAGAAAAGAAAGAAAGAAAGAAAGAAAGAAAGAAAGAAAGAAAGAAAGAAAGAAAGAAAGAAAGAAAAGAAAGAAAGAAAGAGAAAGAAAGAAAGAAGAAAAAATTACATGCCCCCAAATTAAAAGTACTTAAGACCATGCCTGGCAAAGTAAGGGCTCAAAAACTGTTACCTACTACCTTCACAGCTAGAAGCCGTTCTTCTCTTGGGATCATAGAAATGTCCCCAATTTTAATTCATTCTAACTTGATCTTAAATATTCTTTGCTACAAAAATCTTACTAGTTCAATATTAAAAATTCTGTTCATCTTGGATTTCTTGAATGTCTCTGCCCCTGTTTCCATCCCTCAATCCACAGCTGATGACAATGATCATCATCTGAAAACGTAATTCCCTCCCCATCACTACGATGGATTTAGGCAACTTCACTGCAAAAGCACAATATAATATGTTTAGCATCCCTCTGTCTGATCCATTCCATGTCTACTTTGAATCCTGATTTCAGAACAGTCCAGGTTCTGAAACCAAATTCTCACCTTCTATTTCAATACCAATAGTTTAATTTTTGACATCTTTCTCAAACTTGTTCTCTCAGGAAAATAAGTCTTGTCTTTGAACCCTACCTCCCCCCACTGAATCCTGCTAACTGTAGCCTGCCAGCTGTCCCCGAAAATGAATTTCCATAATGCCTGCTACCAAACTCCCTGCCACAATTTTGCTCTGTTAAATGCTACCTAGTAGTCTATACTAGATGTCCTTGGTACTTGAGCAGCTTGCTAAAACCACCATCTACTGTCTGTGCCCAATGCAATGCAGCAAAATGTGGTCGAAAAAGAAGGACGACTTGAGGTTACAGAGCTAATAAGTAGCACAGATTTCCTGTCTCCTAATCCAGTACACATTCTATCATATCACAAATATATATTTTAAAATTTCTAATTGTTTATAAAACAAAATTAATAGCATATATGTGGAATCTGAAAAAATTGGTATAGACGATCTTATTTACAAAGCAGAAATAGAGACACAGACATAGAGAACAAATGTATGGATACCAAGGGGGAAGGCGGGGGTGGGATGAATTGGGAGATTGAGATTGACATATATACACTATTGATACTACGTATAAAACATAACTAATGAGAACCTACTATATAGCACAGAGAACTCTACTCAATGCTCTGTGGTGACCTAAATGGGAAGGAAATCCAAAAAAGAGGGGATATTTGTACACGTACAGCTGATTCACTTTGCTGTACAGTAGAAACTAACACATTGTAAGGCAACTATACTCCAATAAAAATTTTAAAAAAACAAAATTAAGCATCATTCCTTAGTTCCTATAAAATAACCTAAGATAACTCAATAGTCTTCTTTCAGCTCTCTACTCCAAAGAGAGATCCACAACAGCTAGCATCACTCCAAGTACAAGAAGAAATTCTGGCCCAAGTTACTTCTTAAAATTGCATTTCCATAAATTTTGCAGAGGGATTATGGAGTAGTCCTTAAAATCAGGGGGGGAAAACATATAACCCAAGTACAAAATATCTTGCTTAAGATTAATGAAATTCACTGACATATAAAGTTATCAGGTTAAACGACAACCAAAGCAGAGAGCAAGAGGGAGCGAGGGAGGTTGGTTGATTTACCAGCTGAAGAGATTAAAAACTTTATTAAGGTCTACAAAGGCCCATTTAAATGTAACTGTAACATATTGAGAACTAGCCCCTCCTATCAAAGAATCTCCAAAGAGAGGACTGACTGATGGGTTAAAGCTGATTGCCAAGTAATTTAATTTTTTTCCGTGGTAGGCAAAAAAAAGTCAAACTAATAAAGAAGACTGTCTTCTTAAAAGACAGCCAGGTGCAGGCTGCTAAGGACCAAGATATTTCTGAGCCACACGTGTCTACCTATCTGTAACATATCCTGGATAAAAGCAGATCGCAGGATATGGCCAAGACTCTCCACTTCCCTGCCTCCCCAGAAACAAATGCCTGTGGGAAAAAAAGAAAAGAAAAATCAGTCTGTGAAGCTCAGCGAGTCCCTTAATTCACACCTAAGGACGTTCACATCCGCCAAGACAATGCAGCTTTCTGTGCAGACAACAGCACCTCTTCATTTCTCTTCAAAAACCCAACCCGAACTCAGGGAAAGAAGAATACAGTGGAGGAATGAGAATTCTAAAGGCAACATGAAAAGCTCCTTAATATAAGTTAATATACTCAATTACTGACATTCATACTTCCCAGCTACAAGGCTGCGTGCTAATCTCTCAAATGTCAACAGCCCCTACATTATCAAAGGCTGAACACACTCTCTCACTGCAGTGTAAGATAATTAACAAGGATCTGGACTGCAGTACTCATTCCTTTTCTAGAAGCAAAATCCTTCATGAAATTATTAATCTTACCTAGCTAGGGCTTACGAGAAACTTCCTAATGTAATTTATAGCCAACTGCTCCTCCAGCTGTCAAAAGAGTGTATCATTTATACATCACTGCCCTGATTCTCACAGAATATATATGACCTTAGGAACCAGAGAGAAAGATGGGCAATTTTATGGCAATGTAACGGCTATAAAGGCCCACTGATTAGCTTCCAAAAGCATCTCACAGGTCTAGATGGATCTTACACCTTATAAGAGGAGAACAAAATTTACCTATGCCCTTGGGTAAACCTTTAAGTAGGGCACTCTCAACACTATCTCCTCCACAAGATATAATTTAAACATTTGTGGGACCGATGGACATTTCCCTAGACAGGGGTGATGTATGAAGAAGAGATCGTGGCCCCCTATGCGTACTCTACTGCATCCCGTCCCATTCTATGCCCAAGACTGTTTTCCTTCCATTTTGTGCCAGTGAAGTCATCATCACGCCTCCTGAGAGCTCATTCACACGAAAAACATTTTTGATCCCCCCACTAAGTACTAGTTACTTATTTGGAATACCTCCTTTATCCCATGAGTGTAAAGGACTCATATTTAAAATGCTGAGGGACTTCCCTGGTGGTGCAGTGGTTAAGAATCTGCCTGCCAATGCAGGGGACACGGGTTCGAGCCCTGGTCCGGGAAGATCCCACATGCCGTGCAGCAACTAAGCCCGGGCGCCACAACTACTGAGCCTGCACTCCACAACAGGAAGCCACCGCAATGAGAAGCCCGCGCACCGCAACAAAGAGTAGTCCCCGCTCGCCGCAACTAGAAAACAGCCCACGTGCAGCAACGAAGACCCAACACAGCCAAAAATAAATAAAATAAATAAATTAAGAAAAGAATAAAGTGCTGAGTGTTGGTTAGGGGAAATCAGAAACCCCCATGAGATGACCAAATCAGGATGCGTAAAGCATAGCCCTTTAGCACTTCAACATGCCATTACTTAAAGGTATTCCTCAGTCTCGCCTAAAATTAACAGCTTTCTAAAGACATCTCTTGCATCTTCTGAGCCTTCCCAAGAATAGTAGCAATTCCTACCAGTGCATGCTTAGGAGAATGCAATTACCCAACTACTCTTTAGCCAGTTCACTCCTACCTAATTGCAATCTACTAATAGGCAAGCTGACACTTAGTTTATTATTCCTTGTAAATGTCTCAAGTTCTTTCTGCGGAATCTGTATCTGGCTTAACACAGTTGACTAAAAGGATAAAAATCAATCCCTCAAATGCTTAGATTCATCCTTTGTACAACTATGACATACATTATTAATCAATCATGATTCTTCCCCACAGACTGTATGAAACATGGGTATCTTTCTTAAATCTTAGTATCCTTAACATAAAGATAAAAGTGTTCAGTTGGTGGAAATGTAAATTGGTGCAACCACCATGGAAAACAATATGGAAGTTCCACAAAAATCTAAAAGTAGAGTTGCCATATGATCCAGCAATCCCACTCCTGGGCAGGTACCCAGACAAAACTATAATTCGAAAAGATACATGCACCCCTATGTTCATGGCAGCACTATTTACAATAGCCAAGATATGGAAACAACCTAAATGTCCATCGACAGATGAATGGATAAAGATGTGTATACACATACAATGGAATATCGCTCAGCCATCAAAAAGGATGAAATATTGCCATGTGCAGCAACATGGATGGACCTAGATATCATCATATTAAGTGAAGTAAGTCAGAAAGAGAAAGACAAATACCATATGGTGTCACTTATATGTGGAATCTAAAATATGATACAAATCAACATATCTATGAAACAAAAACAGACTCACAGATATAGAGAACAGACTTATGGTTGCCAACGGGGAGGGGAAGTAAGGGAGGGAAGGAATGGAAGTTTGGGATTAGCAGAGGCAAACTATTATGTATGGGATGGATAAACAACAAGGTCCTACTGTATATCATAGGGAACTATATTCAATATCCTGTGAGAAACCATAATGGAAAAGAAAATAAAAAGAATATATATATGCATGCATATGTATAACTGAATCACTCCTGTACAGAAGAAATTAACACATTGCAAATCAACTATACTTCAATAAAATTTTTTTAAAAAGCAATGTACACCAAAAAGAGTATATTTTACTGTATATAAATTTAAAGTAATTTTTTAATTAAAAAAAGATAAAAGTGTTCAAATGAAAGCCTGCTTAAAGGATCTTTTTTTTCTTTCTTATGCATTCCTTTATTTTTTACAGTTTTACTGAGGTGTGATTTACATTCCACGAAACTCACAGGCATGAGAGATTTTTAGGGACAATGGAAATATTCTAAAACTGACTGGAGTAGTGTTTGCACAAGTCTATACATTTACTAAAAATCATTGAATTATACACTTAAAATTAGTATCAAAGAGTCATCAAGGATTCTGAGAATGGGTGGTTTCTCAAAAGGGCCCAAGAAAGGAGACATGTTTTCTAGCTTTTGTCTTTGTTGAGATGTAATTCAGGATCTAGAAAAAGTTACCTTCAAACACTATCTTTGTGTAGTTACCAAGGAACTATTGGAGATTCAAAGTTGAATAAGGCAGATATGGCTTGTAGAAATTTACAGTAAAATTAGGATCAAAACCTCAAAAAAAAAAACCTATTGAAAGCAGGATACAGTAGTCCCACTTATCCACAGTTTCGCCTCCTGCAATTTCAGTTACCCACAGTCAACTGCAGTCCAAAAATATTAAATGGAAAATTCCAGAAACGGTTCATAAGTTTTCAACTGCACGCCATTCTGAGTAGTGTAGCGAAATCCTGCACCCTCCCGTGCCGTCCTGCTCCACGCAGCCCAGGAGGCGAGTCCCCCCTTTGGCTGGTGTACCCCACACTTTAGGCACTTAACAGCCATCCACGTCATCAGATACAGACTGCCGAGGTACTGTAGTTCTTGTGTTCACGAAAGCCTTATTTTACTTCATAACGGCCCCACAGCACAAGAACAGTGATGCTGGCAACTCCAATATTCTCTTACTGTGCCTGATTTATAAATAAAACTCTATCACAGGTTCACAGCATCAAGCAAAACAGTGAATTTCATAAAACCTTGAGTTTGTATATTACCAATTTATCCTAACTCCACTCTGGTTGATATATTTCACATTTACAAAATCCTTGTGGATGGTAAATATCACACCATCACATTACCAGAGTAACCAAAAATAAATAAAAATGTGATGAATATTTCAGCTTCTTTCCTTAAAAGACCAGATAATGGAAAATATAAACAATCTAGCAATATTCTGTCATACACAAGAGGGCATTTACACATATTCCTTGCTTTATAACAATTTTCATTCAGAAACTTTAATGCAGTCGTCCATCTCCAAGTTGATTGCTATCAAAAATTGTGCATGATTGCAGAACCAAGAAGAAGCCCTCCTCCTGTGGTTTCATAATGTACTTACCTTTCCAAAATTTTTGAGACCATTCCCCCAGAAATAACTTTTTTTTTTTTTTTTTGCGGTACGCGGGCCTCTCACTGCTGTGGCCTCTCCCGTTGTGGAGCACAGGCTCCGGACGCGCAGGCTCAGCGGCCATGGCTCACGGGCCCAGCCGCTCTACGGCATGTGGGATCTTCCCGGACCGGGGCACGAACCCATGTCCGCTGCATCGGCAGGCGGACTCTCAACCACTGCGCCACCAGGGAAGCCCCAGAAATACCTTTATGTACCTACATCCTAGGCCAAAAACTGAAAGGCTTAAGAAGGAATAAGGTAATCTGACTTATGACAAGTTATTATCATGTAATAACTATTGAATGTATGATCATTTCAAACCTACGGTCCCAAGTGAACCCCACTTACACTCCTGAAATAGTGCTGGGAAAAAAGAAGTCTAATACTGATCCTTTGTAAAAAACCAAGACAACAGAATAGTCATCATGAAATAAACTAAACAAAGCAAAAAAAACAGCCAAAGATTAAGACATAAAATGCACCTCTTTTAAAAAAGACAAGAAAAATAAAACAAAAATGTGGGGCAGAAGAATACAAAATATAAGAGAAGAAAAAGGGAAGAGAAAAATCAAAAGAAAGAAACATAATAATTTTTCTTCTCCACTCAAGAAATTAGTCAGTCATCCAAGGAGCCCACGGATGGAGAGGTACCAATTGACAAACAGAGCTCTTATACTAGATGTTATTGCTTAAATGTACATTGCATGTATTTTTTGCCTTCAATTATCTGAAATTTTAATTGGAAATATAAGACCTATTAATTAAAATTTCAAAATTAATAAAGTACGATATATATGTATACATAGTAATTCTATGTATGAAAATGAATAGGTCCTAGTTGCCTGTGGCCTGAACTAGTATATAATCACCTATGAGCCACCCAGCCACTAGTATCTCCAAACTAAATCAACATTCCTCAAAGCATAGCTGATATGTTTCCTCATCTCAAAAATCCGAGTTCCTTAAAGAACAGAAAAGCCAATTAACACTCCCAATTACCTGCCTTTCACACACCCATTCTCCCACCACAACTATCACCTCTACTCCCCTCCTACACACACCCTACAGTGTCAGCCAAGCCGCACCACTTGAAATTTTCCAAATATAAACTGTGGCTTCCTGCCTCTTGTCACTGTTCACAATGTCACTTTGTCTGGAACACCCATCATGTCCAGATCATATCCATTCTGCAAAGTAAGTCCTAATGCCACCTGCCATACTCCCCTGATCCTCCAAGGAAATAATATCTCCTTTATCTGGATCCCCACATCACTATATGTGCACTCTTTTAAGGCCCTTACTTCTTTCCAGTTTGCAATCCTGTTATATATGTGTGTGTATGTGTACATATGTACACACACACATATTTAAATAGAGAAAGAAATATATATATTTGACATTACATATATATATATATATATTTTAGATATACAGTTGACCCCTGAACAGCACAGTAACGGGTTAGGAGCACCAATCCCCACCACTAGCAGTCAAAAATCTGTGTATAACTTTATGGTCAGGCCTCCCTATCCACGCATGCATGTAATACTCAACCAACCGGAGATCATGTATTCCTATAGCATGTATTTAGTGGAAAAAATCCATGTATAAGTGGACCTGCGCAGCTCAAACTCATGTCATTCAAGGGTCAACCACATATGCATATACATATACGTGTATATTATTTCTCATTCAAGAATATGAGACCTTGAAGTCAGGATTGTTCTCCATCTTTATATCTTCCACAAACCTAACATTGTGTTGCACACAGCAAGCCACGATAAATAAGACAGTAATGGAAAGGCCAAATAACAACAGAACAGACTTTCTACCTCATCAATCTTTACTAATACAGGCAGACAATTCCCCTAACAGAACACATATACTTTTTAAGGGACAATAGATTAATTTTTTTAATGTATATAAGTGCTGAGAAAGATATTAATAACTGCACTAAAACAATAAAAGTAAGTTGAACTAAACCAAGAAAAGGACTTAAAAGAGCAAACCTCGCTTGGGGTTTATATAATAAAACATGGTATCAAAGAAGATGTAAACATAAAGAAATAGGTCACCCTCAACAAAAATCAAACCAGCAATTGGAGTATCACGGGTGCGATATATGGTGACACTGTGAGTATGCACTGTCTAGCCTTGGCAAAATTCACAACAGAGAACTAAGCATGTCAAAGCAAAACACATTCCATCCCCCTTCTAGCAGCAGAATTTAGTGACGACACATTAGTGAAGCCACGCAAGGAAAATACAAGATCTGAAACATAAGAACAAACATTAAAAGGCCATACTTTATATAAGAAGTTGACAAGACTAAAGAACAACACAGGGACTTCCCTGGTGGCGCAGTGGTTAAGAATCCACCTGCCATTGCAGGGGACACGGGTCCCAACCCTGTTCCGGGAAGATCCCACATGCCGAGGGGCAACTAAGCCCAGGCGCCACAACTACTGAGCCTGTGCTCTAGAGCCTGCGAGCCGCAACCACTGAGCCTGTGTGCCAGAACTACTGAGCCCGCGCGCCTAGAGCCCGTGCTCCGCAACAAGAGAAGCCACCGCAATGAGCAGCCCGCGCACCGCAATGAAGAGTAGCCGCCGCTCGCCACAACTAGAGAAAGCCCGCGCGCAGCAATGAAAATTTAACGTGGCCAAAAATAAATTAATTAATTAATTATTTTTAAAAAACACACTTTTCGGGCTTCCCTGGCGGCGCAGTGGTTGAGAGCCCGCCTGCCAATGCAGGGCACATGAGTCCGTGGCCCGGTCCGGGAGGATCCCACATGCCGCGAAGCGGCTGGGCCCGTGAGCCATGGCCGCTGAGCCTGCGCGTCCGGAGCCTGTGCTCCGCAACGGGAGAGGCCACAGCAGTGAGAGGCCCGCGTACCGCAAAAAAAACAAACACAATTTTCTTTTTCTTATAATGTTTATTTTATCATCAAAAGAAATATTTGATTTACGAAAACAATTATTTGCAGCTTATACAATTACATTCAATTTTATAAAATGTGAAGAATTCTACTCTGAATGTGATCACTCAGCTTCATCTAAAGTAAAACAAAGTTGTATTAGCATTTCAGATTTATTGTATTTAGAAAATTCTTTCTTAATTTTTAAATTTTTTAATTGGCTAGACTTTTGAAACTGATCTTCAAATTTCTTAAGGATATACCAACAGACTCTTCAAGACAGGATCTACACAAATCAAAAGGTAAAAATTAATAGTATTATATTTATTCAATCCTATCATTTCCTGAATATCCATTATGTATTTAATCCTCAAAACAACTAGTGGCTCACTGAATACTCATTTCAGTTCCTTTTTCTCCCTTCCTAAGAAAGATTCTTAAAATAACTACATAGAACTTCTAGAAATGAGAAATATAAAAAATGAAAGTAAAAATACAATGAAACTAAAAATACAATGACTAGTTTTAAAAAGAGATAAGGCACAGAAGAAATAGTAAATAGAAGATATATCAGAAAAAATTAACCAGAATACATGATTTTTTTCTAAACAAGATCATATGTATCAATTCATTATATTTATAATAGATATCAATAGTGCTTCAAACTACTTTCTTCCTTAAGTAAATAGCTACACAGAAAAAATTAAAATAATCTTTTACTTCTCTTTTTCAACAACAACAAAGGGGAAAAAAAGAGAATGAGAAAATTAAAGGTGAGTCCAGGATACTCAACATCTAGATAATAGACATTCTGGAGAGAAGAGAGGAAATAGAGGGGAAGAAATAATCAAAGAAATAATTCAGTGAATTTTCCCAAAGGTGAGTATCCAAATTGAATGGCCAACACCATGGATATTTGAAAAAAAAAAAACAAAAAAACCTACTCCAAGACATAACACAGTCAAATTTCAGAACACTGGGGGAAAATATAAAATAAAATCTCAGCTTTCAGACAGAAGGGGGACCAAAAAAATAGACCAAAAAAAAAAATGGATTTTACACTAGAGTAACATTAAAATTCTCAAGAGCATCTTTAGACATACAAGCCCTCAAAAAATATACTTCCCATGAATTCTTTCTTAGGAGGTTACAGAAGGTTGTGATTCACCAAAAGAGCCAAAGGAATCACCTAAAATAAGCTAAGCACTATTTACAACAGCCAGGACACGGAAGCACCTAAATGTCCATTGACAGAGGAATGTTTAAAAAAGATATGGTACAAATATACAATGGAATATTACCCAGCCATAAAAAAGAATGAAATAATGTCATTTGCAGCAACATGGATGGACCTAGAGATTGTCATACTGTGAAGTAAGTCAGACAGAGAAAAACAAACATCATATGATATCATTTATATGTGGAACCTAAAAAAATGGTACAAATGAAAATATTTACAAAACAGAAATAGAGTCGCAGATATAAAAAACAAACACGGTTACCAGGGAGAAAGGGGGTAGGGAGGGATAAATTAGTAGATTGGGATTGACATATACACACTACAATAAAATAGATAACTAATAAGGGCCTACTGTATAGCACAGGGAACTCTACTCAATACTCTGTAATGACCTATATGGGAAAAGAATCTAAAAAATAGTGGATATATGTATATGCATAACTGATTCATTTTGCTGTACAGTAGACTCTAACATGACATTTTAAATCAACTATACTCCAATAAAAATTTTTAAAAAATAAAATGAGCTAAAAGTGGTTACCTTTGGAAAGCAAGAAATTGGGTGGAGGAGTCAGTTTTTCAAACTATTTAATACTTGGAACTACGTGCAGATATAATTCATAAAAGGTAAATTATAAGGAAAAAAAAGTCACATGTTGGGAGAAGATACTCATCATGCATATAATCAACCCAGAATTAATGTCCAGATTATAGAAGAATGTCAAGATCAAACACCCAATAAAAAAATAAGAAATGATATAAAAAAGCATTCTACAGATAAGAAATATGAATGGCCAATCACATGAAAAGTTTCTCAATCTCATCAGTTATCAGGGAAACTCAAACTAAAACTACAATGAGATACTCTTTTACACCTACTAGATCAGCAAATATTGAGAGGTAATTCTCTCAATATTTCAAATTTTTTCATTATTATTATATTTGTTAATGGTGATCTGTGATCAGTGATCTCTGATGTTACTGTTGTAATTGTTTGTTGTTTTGTATTTTTTCATTAAGCTATTTACATTTTTTTTAGACAGAATACTACTGCACACTTAACAGACTACAGTAGAGTGTAAACATACTTTTATAGGCACTAGGAAATCAAAAAATTCGTGTGACTTGCTGTATTGCAACATCCCCTTTATTGCAGGGGTCTGGAACTGAATCCACAGTTGTGCCTGTAGTGGTAGGAATCGACTATGCAGCAATCAATGCAGCCCTAACTTGCAAAGAAGGAAAGGAGAAGGGAAGAACATCTATTGAGGCCCTTCTATGCAAGGGCATTTCACATGCACTATTTTTTAACTCTCTCAACAATGCTATGTGTTATGTATTAACCTCATTTTACAGATAAGAAAAATAAAATTTAGAGAACTAAGAGAGAAGATATTCCTCAATGGATATTCCCAGTGCCCGATCGGACTCAAGAGAAGCTCAGTCTGCCAAACAGATGAGCATCAATGTTCAGAAGATGCTTGCAACAGGGACTTCCTTGGTGGCACAGTGGTTAACAATCCGCCTGCGAATGCAGGGCACACGGGTTCAATCCCTGGTCTGGGAAGATCCCATATGCCCTGGAGCAACAGAGCCCATGCACCACAACTACTGAGCCTATGCTCTAGAGCCTGCGAGCCACAACTACTGAGCCCATGTTCAGAAGATGACTGCAACAATATTATGGACGTTAGGATAACTATACACAAGGGGAGGAAATAAAGAAACCAAAATAAAAATCAGAACGGACAACTTCTTCTCTCTGAAACTGTGCCAAGACTTCTACATCCACCTAATACTCCACCAAATACGAGAGCAAACAGTTGCTTACCTGTGCCCAGGATGGTAAATAGCTGTGTTGATTCCATGAGGATAATGACTACTGAAGCTGAAACAGTGACTCTCTTGATAGCTCTGATTTGTTCCAACACTACATTCAAGAAGGTAAATAAGAAATAAATACCATTAAACCACAGTGAGATACCACTATATACCCATTAAAATGTTTAAAATTAAAAAGATAGACACCACCAAATACTGCTGAGGATATAAAACTACCAGAGCTCTGATAAATTATTAGTAGGAATATGAATGATATGACCACTTTGAAAAAGCTCTGGCAATTTCTTATAAAATCAAACTATCCACCCTATGACTCAGCAATTCCACTCAAAGATACTGACCCAACAGAAATGAAAGCATATATCCATAAAGACTTGTACAGGGACTTCCCTGATGGTCCAGCGGTTAAGACTCTGTGCTCCCAAAGCAGGGGGCCCGGGGTTCGATCCCTGGTCAGGGAACTAGATCCTGCATGCCTCAAAGAAGATCCCACATGTGGCAATGAAGATCCCACGTGTTGCAACTAAGACCCGGCATAGCCAAATAAATAAATAAATATTTAAAAAAAAAAAAAAGACTTGTACGAGATTAGTCATAGCAGCCTTATTCACGAAACCAGAAACTTAGAGGTCCATCAAGAGAAGAATGGATAAACAAATCATGAGTGTTATGGACTGAAGGTTTGTGACCCCCATAGATTGAATGTCTGTATACCCCAAAACTCATATAAGACCCTGATGCCAATGTGATGGTACTTGGAGGAGGAGTCTTTGGGATCTATTAGGTAGGGCAAAAGAAAGGAACCCTCATGAATGGGATTAGTGTCCTTATAAGAAGAGGCTGGAGAGCTAACTAGCTCTCTTTCCACCATGTGTGGATTCAAGGAGAAGTCGGCAGTCTGCAACCCAGAAGAGGGCCCTCACCAGAACCTGACCATGCTGGCACCCTGATCGCAGACTTCCAGCTTCCAGAACTGTCACAAATACATTTCTGTTGTTGATAAGCCACCCAGTTTATGGTATTCTGTCACAGCAACCCAAACTAAGACAAACGAGATACTCATACAATGAAATACCAATCAGCCATAAAAAGAAGAAATTACAGATACATGTAAAAATAAGGATGAATCTCAAGATAAGCTGAAGGAAAGACTTAGACAAAAGAGTACATACTCTCTGAGGCCGTTAATGTAAATCACTAGAACAGGCAAAACTAATCTATGATGGAAAAAAATTATAAACAGCAGTTGCTCTGAGGGTGGGTGTGGACAAAGATTTACTGGGAAGAGGCATGAGGGAACTTAATAGCATGATGGTAATGTTCTGTATCTTGACAGGGGTTTGACTTGCACAAGTGTATGCATTCGCCATAACTCACGGGCTGGTACACTTAAGATCTGTGCATTTCACTGTATGCAAATTTTATTTCAAATGAAAGAAAACTATAAGCAAATATTGAACTTGAATTAATGAACTTTAATTAATGATATGCATGCTAAAGTATATATGTACTGACTCTGAAATATATTAAAAAATAGAACTGAATAATGGCCAGATAGAAAGATGGGTCAAAATATGACACAGCAAGTATAGTAAAATGCTAAACAGAATTTAAGTGGAGGTATATCAGAGTTCACTATAAAAGTCTTTCAACCTTCCTTTTATATTTGTAATTTTTCATAATAAAATGCTAAAAGGAAAAAAAAGCACCAAAATCTGACACTAAAGCAGAGAAATAAACATTATTTCAAACAGGGCATCCCAAATAAAGTGCATTTTTACCTTACAAGGTAGCTTCTAAGTTCTCCTCGGTAATTGATGACCAAGAGTTCTGCAGACCACTGTGCACTTGCTTTATACTCTAAAAATATCAACCCAGCAATGGCATAGCTCAGATCACCTGCTAAACTAGATGCCTGTGAAAGAGGAGGAAATTAAGTTACTAAAAAGATACTAGATAGAAGTTAACATATGTATAACTGAAGGACATTCAAGACACTAGCCCTGCCAGGTATCCTTTAAGTAAGATAGCCCAGAATTGATCGTCTGTGAAGAATCATGTAAGCCTAAGTGCCTAGAACTAGACACCCAACTCTAGACCAGCCCTCCCCCAACCACAGGCTGGAACCACAGAAGCCTCTCTGGGTGAGATGTTCACCTAGTAGGTGAATTTCTGTTCAGACTATACTTCCATTGCAAAAAAAGAAGAAAAAAAAAAAAAAAACTAATGCTATCATTCTGCCTCAAAGAATTCTACCATATAGAATTCAGACATAAGCTCTCAAATGTTAATTTCCACTGCCAGTAGTAACCAATGCTAAAAAAAAAAAAGAAAAAAAGAAAAATGCCTGCATTTGCTCCAAATGTTACTTCCATTTGCCTAATCAGCAATTTAAAGGGAAGGCACTTAAAACACTCACTCAATGCCAGCCTTTTTCTATCAACTAAATATCAAGCTGTATTTGCTGAGGATCTGGAGGGCATGTGCACCTTAGCACACACAGTGAAGCACATAATGAAGTTTCCTACACTGAATGGCTCCTCATTGTCTAGAACCGCTCAATAAAACAGGGCAGCCACATGTAGCTGCTGAACACTTGATACATGGCTAGTCCAAATTGAGATATGCTATAAATATAAAAATACACGCCAAATTTCAAGGACTTAGTACCAAAGAAAGAACGTGAAATATTTCATCAATCATTTTTACACTGTCATTTCAACATGTAATCATTTTAGATATGTTGTAATAAATAAAATATATCAAATAAATTTCACCTGCTTAACTTAATGTTACTAAAAAATTTTAAATTACACACGTGATCACATATATAGCTCACATTACATTTCTATTAGACAATGCTAGTCTAGAAAATAGTAACTCAACCTACTTAGTTTGGTTCCCCAGAACTTCTATACCAGGAGCCCAATGTACTCTTTCAAGTTTTTCCACACATTTCTGAACAAAAATCATTCTCTATATCCTTGGTTCTCACTCCTAGCTTCTCATTAGAATCAGCTGAAAGACTTGAAACATTAAAGTCCAGGGCTCACTCAGATCAATTAAGTCAGACTCTCAGTGGGGGGAGCCTGGACAACCCAGCAATTTGTTTAGTTTTTCTTTTTCTTTTCTTTATAAAGCTTTGCAGGTGATTCTAAGATGCAGCCAGAGTTAGAACCACTGTTCTACCTGCCCCTTTATTTTATTCACTTGAGGAAGGAGGATACAAAGTAAAGAGCCCCGAATTCCTAAAAGAGACACTAATTAACTGGATTACCACGGGAAAAGTCATTTTACTTCCTCACAATTTATGCTCTCTAAACTGTAAAATGAGGGTAATAAGTACCCAATCTACTCAAAGGGTGTTGTGAATATTAAACAGGAATGTATATCAAAGTCATTAATAAAGTACAAAGCACTACACAAATATAAGTTACTACCACCATTAATTTTTTTCTCCACTCTCCATTTCAGTTTCTATCCCTTTAGGGTAACAAATTCTAACTCCTCCCAGGCTGGTTCTGTTGCAAAGGCCCACTGACTTCTTTCCTACGCTGGAACTTTACAACAGCTTTCTGCACCTCTATTTAGTATTTACTTACTACCATCTTACAATAATGGTAGATTATGTCTGGTTAGTGCATTACAAAATGCAAAGAATAAATACTTAACGTACAGATCTCTAACCAGATCTAAGCATCTTAAGTTCACAGCTTATTATTCTGATTTACATTTATAGTTCCTCTCATCACATTCATTCATTCAAGTACCTATACATGAAAGGTAGTCAAAAAAAATATGTTTTCAGTTTAAGGTATGTACATACCGGGATTATAACAAAGAGTTCACTTCCCATGAGATCAAACACTCTCACAGTTCCCGTGCTTTCGGCATAGGCCAGCAGGGTGCAATCGTAACTCCATGCCACACATCTCCACTGGGGTTTTGGGTCTTTTGGAACTAGAATGAAAAGAAAAGAAGTGCTTTTAACATTATTAAGATAGTTAATACCTATAGTTCCTGCAGCTAAAGAGAGTATTCAAGTATGACATCATTTCCTAAGGGTCTCTAAAACTCCTGTTCAGTAGAAAAGAACAGCTCCCAGAAAGCCACTTCAAGTAAGAGTGGAAAATGTAAACCGTGACAAGTCTTGTCCCACTTACTTAAGAAGCAAAGTCTACTGACACCAGTGGTGTGCTGAATGCTGAGCAAGCCCTCATCTGGTAAAGGCTCAGGAACGATATACCTCAAAATACTTATGAAATTACGAGAGATCAAAAGCATAAAGATTAAGCAGAAAACTATTCCAATTCAGTGAGTTAAGTTCCTCCAAAAGCAAAAAACAAAAAACAAAACTCAAAATGTCAACTGAGATCTTTTAGATATGTATTTCAAATATAGATGGTAAAGAAAAACAAAGTGGGAGTATACTGACACAGAATTAGAAAGAGAAAAGAATACATATGTATATTAGGCAACTGATCAGGAACTGTTCTCAATCAATTACAAAATTATAAGATTTTGAGAATCAACACCTTAATAATCCAACACCGGTATTTTCTTCTGTTCTGAATTTTTCAGTACAACAAAAGAAAGGCTACCAGCTGCAAAAGAGAAAGGGGCTGTGAAACTCTAAACTGTTTTAGGCTTGTCTGAGGTTTCTGATGTTTCCTTTGCTCCTGTTTCCCCTTATTAGAATCCCAGAACTGAAGAGCCAGGTAGGACCAGTGCCTTCCCTTTACCAGCAAAAATTCCAAATGATTAGGAGCCTCAAGGTGACACCAGGAGTCACGATCAGAACAAACCCAGAACGTAAGCATGCTGCCTTCCCATGCAGTGTGCACTTCATTACAACACACGGCCCCTCAGTCAGAGCCTGGATTTAGCCTGAGGATTACTGACTCAGAAATGTTTCTGAAATTTATTGCCTTCTCTCTATTCCTCTGCTAATGTCGCAATTCAGGCTTTCATCATCTCTGGCCTAGACTCTCATGACAGCCTCCTAACAGGTCTTCCCACTTTCAGGCTCTTCCCCTCTAATCCTTCCTCAATAGTACCCGAAGTTATCTTTGTAAAAGAGAAAGATGAAGAAATCACATCTTTCCCCTGCTTTAAAATCCCTGGTTTATCCATTTCCAAAAAAATCAAGTCCAAACTCCTCCACATGCATAAAAGGCCCTTCACCAATGGTTCCATCAGAGCTTTCCAATTCACCTCCCCGCCCTTCCTCCATCATACACCTAATGACCCACCAATAACACACCACCTGGCAAATAAACCATGCATACTCCAGTCTGTGTCTTTCATGCACATTGTTGCTTCTCCCTAGAATGTTCATCTCCAGTGCTACTCCGAGGGTACTTGCTTGTTAAACCATCTGTGGTAACAAACTGTCACCTCTTCCTTCTTTGACACTCTTCAGAACTGACTGCCCTCTTCTACGTGCCCCCAAATATACTGTACAGAAGTCTCTCATAGTACTTATCACATCAGACGATGGTGTTTACATGATTATTTCCCCCACAAGTCTCTGAGACAATGTCTTACTCAACACTGCCATCCCAGGACCTGGAACAGAAAGTGATTAACGTTTCACTAATGAGCAAAGCCCCAGCCTCTTAGAAAAATCTACAGTAACGGGGTAAAGTAATGCTAAGGGTTTACCGTTCCTCAGGGGCTAACAATTAAACGTGAATTATATAACTGAAGTCTTCTCTCCACCTAACAGAGGTACGGTAGAATTTAAACCCCCCTCATCTCTGCAATATATGTAAAATACGTTCTGTATACAGGAAAAGTATACCAGATGTCAACGAGTTTCTTCATTTTGACTATTTCTCAAAGGTAAAAAGCATGCCAAAAAAAGCCAAGAGAGGCCCCTGAACACAGGAGGGTCTAGGGAATTTTATTAAAGCCTAACGAAATACTGCATACACTTTGGAAAAGCAATTTTTTTAAGGTGAGAATAAAATGAAGAAAAAGATCAGTTCTCTGTCCTCAGCTTTAAAAAACAATGAAACTTGGAAGTAAACTTAAGCACAAAATGATAAACAACAGAATACTTCAAGACCCGCAAATACACAGATGCTACACAAACACCAGCAAGAGGACAATTTAATACCCTGAAAAATATTCACGTTCTAAAGAAACACAGCAACATGTTTCCACTGTCTCTGTTTTACCTGCGATAACATCTTTCCTCTTCATTTTGACAGGAGGATAAACAGATTTATGTACTACCTTCCGTATCTGTCTGAAGTAAGTTCCACCTGAAGGGACTTTGTTTTAACTATTACTTCCAGTTATAACCAGCAGCTCCAGAAAACTCGGCATGTGTTTTGACCCAGATAAAGGTATGTTTTCATTACAAGAGAAGATTTCCCATAACAATGTGAAAGTAAAGACATTATCATCAGATTTTTTCAGCACCCTGTGTGGTTTTGGAGAGGAACGAACAGCACAGATTTGTACAAAGCCAGTGTCAACGGAGTTTTCTGGAAAGTACTGAAACGGGCTGATGATAAAGTTAACCAGCAGTGTGACAGCTGCCAGGTTGCTGGCGAAACCACTTACAGCCGCGCTCACCCTGCACTGGGCTGCGGCCCCTTCAACCTGCCCCACTGCCGAGCTTGCTTGCACCTCAGAGCTCCTGTCAGTGCTGTCTGCTCTGCCTGGAATACTCTTGCCCGAACCGGTCCCTGGCTCCCTTCCATCTTTCACGTCTCAATTTAAATCTTGCTTGCTTAGGCAGTGTGCTCCGACCACCCTGTCTAAGCAGCCTCGAGGCTCCGTTGTTCTTCTCCATTCCAATGATTTCATGTCTTTCACAGCTCTTATCCCATATCAGTATATATTTGTCTACTTTTTATTGTCTGCCTTATGCATTAAACTATAAATTCCAAAATGTCAGGTGCTGTGTCCGTATTGTTCATAACTTCATCACCAGCATTTCGTGCTCGGCTGGGACACAACAGCACTCAAGGGCTAAAGGAGCACACTTCAATCCAGTGCTCACGTACCCAAACTAGAACTGGGAAAGGGAAAAAATTACAAAGAAGGAACACCGGGTTTTATTCTCAGTGCTGCCATAAAACAGCTGGGTGTGACCATGGGACGATCACCAAGGGTTCAATGAACACTCTCTCCCAACTTTGACTTTTACATCAAGAACCAGTGAGTAAGAGTAAACTAGTGGCGCTAAAAGCCATGCAGGGGCTTCCCTGGTGGCGCAGTGGTTGGGAGTCCGCCTGCCGATGCAGGCGACACAGGTTCGTGCCCCGGTCCGGGAAGATCCCACATGCTGCGGAGCGGCTGGGCCCCTGAGCCATGGCCGCTGAGCCTGCGCGTCCGTAGCCTGTGCTCCGCAATGGCAGAGGCCACAACAGTGAGAGGCCCGCGTACTGCAAAAAAAAAAAAAAAGCCATGCAGAGGAGCTAAATATTTAAATGTTTGAAATTAAAGTGTTAGTAGAAGACATGAGAAAATTTTTACAATCCTAGAATAAGAAAGGTGAAAGCATACAAAACTTGGAAGCTATAAAGGAAAAAAAAGTGACAAATGCGGTTACCAAAAAAAAAATGCTCCATGGAAAAAAAAAGACACTATAACACATTTAAAAGACAAATGGATTGGGAAAAATATCTGCAACATATATGACAAAGGGTAACATTCATACTATATAGAAATAATAAGGAAATAGTCAAGTAAGAAAATAGTCAATAAGGAAAAGTCAGATAATCCAAGAGGAATATAGTCAAAAGGATATGATCTAACAATTCACAAAAAAAAAAAAGCAACTTGACATATGCCCTACCATATAACTAAACATATGCAAATTGGAAATGAGATGCTTTTCTCCCTCTGCCTAACCTGATGAATATTTTAGAAATAGGTAACATATGGTGCTGACAATGGAGAAAAGAAATAGCTTTATAATCATACCTTTTACATGGTTGTATAATAAGTATAACTTTCAGGAAGGAAATATGGCAGTAGCTACATTTTGTATGCTACACCCATGGACAAACAGATGTCTTTTCCAGTGCTGTTAGAGGGGGAAAGGGATAAAGAGGGGAAGAGAAAGAATAAAACAAGCCACTGTACACAATCTAAATTTCTACTAAGAGGGGAACAGATAAATAAAACGTGGTTCACATTCTCACAATGGAATGCTGTGGCTTCATTTAAAAGACTGTATTACACCTGTGCACACTGACTGGGAAAGACATCATCAATACAGTAAGTGCGGGAGCAAGCTGAAGAACAAAATACATAAGATGATCTTGTTTTTTTACCTAAAAAAAGTCAATCCATCTATGTACAGGTTCATATAAGCAAAGAAGGCTTTATATTAAACCATTAATATAAGTTTCTATGAAGAATGCAAATTGAGAAGATAAAACGATCTTTTTGTTACTTCAGCATTGTTTGAATTTGTTCAAAGTATGTACTGCTTTTGTAATTAAAAGAAAAAAAAAACCGAGAGTAACTACTTTCAGACTAGGCTGCCCACCACAGCTTAAAAAAAGAGACTAAGTTAGGAAATTTTACTTGAATTTTAAATAATGTCCATAAATTTTGCAAATGTGATGAAATCTATGAATCCACTGATCTTAGAGGCTCAATCAACCTAAAGCGGGAAAACTAGAAAAAAAATCAAGTCCCATGAGAACCAAATTTGTGAAATCAATGAAAATCTTAGAAGCAGCTAGAAAAAAGACACACTACCTACAGAAACAATAACAGCAATGACTGCTGCTTTCTCATCAAAACAATGCAATGATATCTTTAAACAGCTGAAAGAAAAAAAAAGGTCAACCTGGGATTCTATATCCAGAGAAAATAGTTTACAAAAATGAAAGCAAAAATCAAAGATGGTTTCAGACCAACAATAAGAGAATTTATCAACAGACCTGCATTACAAGAAATATTAAATAATTTCTTCAAGTTGAAGGAAAACACTATCAAATGGAAACGTTTACAGAAAGAAAAAGTTGAAAAGTAACTGAAATGGAAAATAGAAGGAAAAATAAAAGATTTACCCTTGTTTTTTAATTCCTTAAAAAGTTACTGGACAAAAATAATAATATAAATATATATTGTGGCAGTTTAGCATTTATAAAAAGTTTGACAACAGTACAAAGGAGTAGGAGGGATGTACACTGTGTAATAAAATAATTTTTAAATGCACATTGTAAACCCCAGAACAAATGCTAAAAGGAAACAGAGAAGAGATAGGACAAATAGAAAAATAAGAAGGTAAAACCTAACCAGTCCAATAATTGCATTAACTGTAAATGTTCTATTAATCTCCAAAATATACAAGCAGCTCATGCAGCTTAATATCAAAGAAACAAACAACCCAATCCAAAAATGGGCAGAAGACCTAAATAGACATTTCTCCAAAGAAGATACAGAGACTGCCAGCAAACATATGAAAGGATGCTCAACATCACTAATCATTAGAGAAATGCAAACCAAAACTACAATGAGGTATCACCTCACACCGGTAAGAATGGCCATCATCAACAAATCTACAAACAATAAATGCTGGAGAAGGTGTGGAGAAAAGGGAACCCGCTTGCACTGTTGGTGGAAATGTAAATTGATACAGCCACTATGGAGAACAGTATGGAGGTTCCTTAAAAAACTAAAAATAGAACTATCATACAACCCAGCAATCCCACTACTGGGCGTATACCCTGAGAAAACCATAATTCAAAAAGAGTCATGTACCACGATGTTCATTGCAGCTCTATTTACAATAGCCTAAGTGTCCATCGACAGATGAATGGATAAAGATGGGGCACATATATACAGTGGAATGTTATTCAGCCATAAAAAGAAATGAAATTGAGTTATTTGTAGTGAGGTGGATGGACCCAGAGACTGTCATACAGAGTGAAGTAAGTCAGAAAGAGAAAAACAAATATCGTATGCTAACACATATATATGGAATCTTAAAAAAAAATGGTTCTGAAGAACCTAGGGGCAGGACAGGAATAAAGATGCAGGTGCAGAGAATGGACTTGAGGACACGGGGAGAGGGAAGGGTAAGCTGGGATGAAGTGAGAGAGTTGCATGGACATACATACACTACCAAATGTAAAATAGATAGCTAGTGGGAAGCAGGCGCATAGCACAGGGAGATCAGCTCGGCGCTTTGTGACCACCTAGAGGGGTGGGATAGGGAGGGTGGGAGGGAGATGCAAGAGGGAGGAGATATGGAGATATATGTATATGTATAGCTGATTCACTTTGTTATAAGGAAGAAACTAACACACCATTGTAAAGCAATTATACTCCAATAAAGATGTTTAAAAAAATGTAAATGTTCTAAACATTACAATTAAATGACAGAAATTGTCACACTGAAAAAAAAGCATGACAAATTATATGCTTTCTATAAGAGATGTACATTTAATACAGATAAATGAAAAAGAAGAGAAAAAAATATGTCATGCAAATGCTAATCATAAAAAAGCTAGAGCGACTGTAATAATATTAGACAAAATAGAATCCAGGACAAAAAGTATTACTGGAGATAGAAAGGGACATTCCATCACAGTAAAGGAGCCATTTCATCAAGAAGACAAAATAATATGTGTAGGCACCCATAAACTAGAACCCCTAAATACATAAAGACTGATAGAACTAACGGGTAAAATAAAATACACAATTATATTTGGAAATGTCAACCCTCCTCTCTCAGGAAATGACAGAACAACTAGACAGAAAATCAGCATATATAAAAATTTGAACAGCTCTAACCCAACTCAATGTAATTAACATTTATAAACCACGATACCTAAAAACTGCAGCATATGCAAGAATCAAATTCTTTTGAAGACAGACCATATGCTGGGCCATAAATCAAGTCTCAATAAGTTTAAAAGGTTAAAATCATATTGAATATTTTCTCTGACCACAACAGAATTAGATATCAATAACAAAACTGCTTATATTACAACAAGCTGAAATGCTTACAGAGGAAAAAAGGTTTAAAGTCAGTGATATAAATTTCCATATCCCATCTAGACAAATATAAGGAAATTAAATCTAGTAGGCAGAAGAAAGGAAATAATATAGATAAAAGCAAAAATCAAAAGAAAACAACAGAAAAAGAAATCAAAACCTATTTTTATTGAATATTAATAAACTGATAAAACTCTGGCCTGACCGATCAAGAGAAAAGAAAGAGAACACAAATTACCAATATCAAGAACAAAAGAGGGACATCACTACAGGTCTGACAGACAATGAAAGGATAATAAGGAAGTACTACAAGCAACTTTAAGCCAATATATGCTAAAATTTAGGGGAAATTCCATTAAAAAAACTGGAACCGAAAGAAGATGAAATTGAAATTTTAAAAAGCTTTGTATCTATTATAAAATTTTAATTAGGAATTAAAAACCTACTCACAAAATTCCAAGTTTCACTGGTGAATTCTATCAATTAAGAAATAATTCCAATTTTACACAAACTCTTGCATAAAACAAAAAAAGAAGGGACACTTGTCAACTCATTATTTTGAGACCAGCACTACTCTAATACCAAACCAGAAAAACATTACCAAAAGAAAAAACAATCTATAAACCAATAGCTCCATGAACATAGATGTAATAACCTGCTACCTATGTTATACACAATTATCTGCACAAAGGCCTAATGATGGTTCTACCTTGCTTGTGAAATCAAGTATAACAGTGAGGTACTTACTCCTCAGAGATCAAATTTATAGGCACTTTCCGGATAATTTGGATGATTGGGAGACCTACATCTTAACACTCAGGAAGTTATCCAGTAAAAAAAGATCAAAAAAGATACTTCGGAAAGTTCTTCTTTAACTTCAACCTAAAAGACTTAACAATCTATCTTTAAGTGAAGAAAGCAGATTATAAAACATTTTACTTTCACAGAGCATATCTATAGTAACAAGCACTTCCAGAAAAATGTCTGAAAGAACAGATCATGGAATGTTAATAGTACTTATCTCTGGATGGTATGCTTATTTTTATTTTCTACTTTTGCTCATTCTTAGTTTCTAAAATTTTTACTGAGAATGTGCATTATTTTTTCAACAGGAAAAAAATTTATTAAAAGTTATGAAAAGAAATAGGGCTTCCCTGGTGGCGCAGTGGTTGAGAGTCCGCCTGCCGGTGCAGGGGACACGGGTTCGTGCCCCGGTCCGGGAAGATCCCACATGCCGCGGAGCGGCTGGGCCCGTGAGCCACGGCCGCTGAGCCTGCGCGTCCGGAGCCTGTGCTCCGCCACGGGAGAGGCCACAGCAGTGAGAGGCCCCCGTACCGCAAAAAAAAAAAAAAAAAAAAAGTTATGGAAAGAAATAGTTACCATATAACCTGAGGTTCCTGAATCGCAGTTCAAGAATGAAATGTTTCATTTCAAAATCTGGCTGCTTCAAACAGTCTGTGCTTCCCAACCTTTTTCATGTCAAGACACACGTAGAATATCACGTTTGTATGGCACCTATGGGTAAATTGATGAGGTTGCTGGAAACTGGAGGCAACCAGCCTGAGCTCACGCTGTCAGAGGGCCACCAGGCCACTGGAGGGCTGACAGGACCTCAGCCCACCTACACTAGGCAAGCTGCTGCTCAGCATTGGGAAGCTCTGGTTTATGGTATCTCAAAATCAGAACTACGAGAAAAATCTCCTGATTAACATAGTACAGCTCTGAAAATGTCTAATTCCATGTGCTATTTTTAGGTCACTATTCAGGATAGAAAGAGAAGACTGAATTACTATTTATGGCCTGGCAAACATAGCCAACAAGTTGCAATCCACATTTAAATATCCTCAAACAGCATATACTTTATAAAACAATAACTGAAAAATACCGAAGTGGAACCAAACAGCTCCTATTTCAGTTTGCAGACTACGATATGTAGTTTCAGAAACGCATTAACAACCATCCGGCTCCTTCTCTCCAGGCATACGCAGGAAATATCATTTGGCATACGAGAGTTATTCCCATAAAGATGAGTTAGATAATAAGCAAATGATCACTACCTCACATTACATGAAATGGAAAGAAGCCATTAATGCACATTAAAGTCGTAAATCCACACATTCAGAAGCCAACAAAATAAAACATTAGTTCTCAAAGCATTATTACCTCACTCATGCTGCCACATTAACTGTACACAGTAAAAGCTCTAACAAATATCACAATCTGTGTAAAATACAGAAGGGTTAATCTTCCAATTTCATGTTAACTTACAGATTTCTCAGCTTACTTACTGATTCAGAGTAGGGTCTAATGTCAAAGCTCAAAGGGGCTGCCTGTCTGAATCACTCCAACATTCTGAGCACCATTTCTCAGAAGCCCACTGCAGGCTCCCCAAGCCCTCACCCAACAAAAGGGACGCACTGGGAGAAAAGGCAATTGAATACCCCCAAGTTATTCTTCTCGGAACTTCTTGATCCTTATACATTATTTAAGCCAAGCCTGGTCCACTTTAATAAGTGCTGGTGAAAAAACTATAGGAAGCAAATTCAGAAAATGCTAAAGCCCCAAGGTTTAGAAATTCACAAAAACTACTCCCCTTCGATTTACTTTCAGAAAGATACTAAGCAAATACGGCTTCCTACCTACCCTTATTGTTCTAATTGTGGTATGTATACACACTTGCATACAACAGGAATAAAAAACATGAATATCATGACAAGTACCCATAAACTTATATATGTCTATATATATATACATAATACATATATATGTATTATGTATATATATATACTCATACATACACACACACTCATGAACTTACAAAATTAACTCACAAGAAACAAGCAAATACACTTTTTCATAGATTCATTCATAAAAATCTTTTTAATAGTTCCCAACTACCACTATCCACTTGATATGGTCAAAAACTGTGTGCCTTCTATGTGTCAGACACCATGCTAGGCACTAAGAATGCGAAAAAAAAAAAAAAAGCTGAGTAAGGCAGAAGCCCTGCCTTCAATCTAATTAGGAATCAAACAAGCAAGTCAACAATTTAAAAAGGAAAGATTAGGCTAAGTGAAATGACATAGGTACAAAAAGTCCTACAGAAACATTAAGAAAAATGCACAAATCATGAGGAAGAGGGCAAGAAAAAAAAGTTTCCAAAAAAAGCTGATGCTTCAACTAAAACATGCAGAACTAATTAATTAAATATAAAGGTGAGAGCTTCTAGGCTAAAGGAACCATCTGTACCAAGGCATGAAAAATACAATGGGGATGGAAAACTGCAAGCTTCTTTATATTAGATCACAGGACGTATGGCAGGGGTATTTACAGGACAGACACAGGCTGACTCGTGTCCTGAACTAGAAAATATGAACTGCATTCTATAGTCAAGAGTGAACAATTGAAAGATTTTAGGCAGAATAACAGTACTAGTAACAGTAATAACAGCTTAATGCCTCCTAAGTACTTAGTATGTCAGACATTATGCTAAGAGCTTTATATATATTAGCTCACATCATTTTTCCACAACCCATTCTATAGGATTTTGCCTGTATTACAGATAATTGAGGCTCAGAGAGGTAAAGTAACTTGTCCAAGGTTAATATTTAGGAAGCAGTGGAGCCAGACTTGAAGGGTAATCTTGAGAGAATTCTCAATGAAGGATGATCAATTTGACAAGCAGGGTAAAGTACTGATAAGTGAAGGGCATATAGAAGAAAACCCTGTCAGGAGACTGTTGTAAGAAACCAAGTGAAAAAAAAATGTTAAGAGCCTGAACCAGGGCTGTGATGGCTGACGTGCACAAGCAGGAAGCAAGAGCCATTTAAACAGATTCCCAGGACGTGGTGAAGTTAAGATAAGGTGAGGCTTCTCCACTGTGTCACTCAGTGTAAGTGCAAAGAATTATTTCTCTCTCTCTCCCCTGATGGACTATAAACCCTTAAATCTAGGTAACCTATGTCTTATTCCTCATTGTAAGCAGATTGCCTAGGATAATAGTGTCTGGCATATGGTGGCAACTAAATAAATATTTGTCAAAGTAAGAAAGAAGGGAGAGAAGGAAAAAGAAGAGAAACTGTCTAGATTTTTGGCTTGGTACAGATAATGGTACTACTGACCAGAGTACTGAGGGAACAGGGTTCTCCAAGTAACAGAACAGAAGGAACAGATTTTAAGAAGGGGAGGTAAATTTATATAAATATGTAGGAAATTTCACATTTGCTTTTAAGTGACAATATACACTATACGTAAAGCTAACTCCATAAGAACTCTATTACTAGTTTATCCACTAGTATATGTGGAATTGTATAAGAATAACGATTCTGACATACTAATAGAATTAATATCACCACTTATATGAGACTGAAAACATTTTTAAAATATTTGATTTTTAATCTTCTGAACACATCTGGACAGCTGAGAATGAGAAAAATGAGAAGGAAACTGGCCCTAGGCCACTAATGTTACATTTGACCAGGAACTTAAGACCAACCAGCCAGGGGGAATCCTCTGTCTTACCACCATTTTGTAGATTTCAAAGCTACCAATGCCTCCCTTCTCCTTGCTCTTTCACTGTTGATTACTTATTCTACCCTAATGCTGCTTTAAGGTAAAATATGTATACTATGTTCTTCCAAGTAAATGAGGAGAAGTCCATGGAAAGCACTAAATGCAGCGCCTGGCACACAGGAAGGACATGACAAGTGGCTGTGTCATCACCACAATGACTATGATTATCATCATGATGATTCCTACAACTACTCCACTGTTAAAGTAACACAAGGTCAGACAAATGGAACTGGAGGTCCTGTAAATAAAACATAAATAATAGATGCATTTACCTAACAGTACCCACTTAATTGTTTTCCTCCCATATGGTTCTCCTACCTTTTCATACACGGCTCCCACAGATCAAAACACTCCCCCCCTCTTCTCCTACCTTCTACTCATTCTTAAGGCTGCTTTCCAAAAGTCACTTTTTCTGAACAATCTCATCTCACACCCCTGGTTAAACTCTCACTCTGCTCTGTATTTTTCCTTCATCAGATTTATCAGTCTGTAAGTATATAGCTGAGGGTCTACATGCCTCGTGAGGTAAGTGGCCATGCCTTTTTGCTCACAATCATACCCCTAGGACCCAGGAAAATGGTTCACATACATAAATGATACTCAGTAAATTTTTGCTGAATCGTATATCAAACAATGATCAAATCCAAGATTATTGTTACTAGTCTGTAACTGACCAACTCCTAACATATCTACAAATTATTTTCTGCATTGAATTCAAAATACAAATACTTTATCCCAAAACTGGCTTAGACTTTTGTAAAACAGTTTCAATTTCAAATCTCTCCAAAATTCAGATCTTAAAACAAAACATTTACAGAATAGAAATCAGTTAAGATGCTTTAAAATTATTTTAATAAATTCATAATAATCCTTGTCAATAAACAGTATCTATTCTGACTTTTAAGAAATATTAACTGCTGGGACTTCCCTGATGACTCAGAGGTTGAGAATCTGCCTGCCGATGCAGGAGACATGGGTTCAATTCCTGGTCCGGGAGGATCCCACATGCCGTGGAGCAACTAAACCCGTGCGCCACAACTACTGAGCCTGCGCTCTGGAGCCCACGAGCCACAACTACTGAAGCCCACATGCCACAACTACTGAGCCCATGTGCTGCAACTACTGAAGCCCGCACGCCTAGGACCCATGCTCTGCAACAAGAGAAGCCACCACAAGAAGCCCGGGCTCTACAACAAAGAGTAGCCCCCGTGCACCACAACTACAGAAAGCCCGCATGCAGCAACAAAGACCCAACGCAGCCAAAATAAATAAATAGATAGATAAATAAATAAATGAGGATTTTTTTTTTTTTTTTTTGTGGTACGCAGGCCTCTCACTGTTGTGACCTCTCCCATTGCGGAGCACAGGCTCCGGACGCGCAGGCTCAGCGGCCACGGCTCACAGGCCCAGCCACTCCGCAGCATGCGGGATCTTCCCGGACCGGGGCACGAACCCACATCCCCTGCATCAGCAGGCGGACTCTCAACCACTGCACCACCAGGGAAGCCCAACAAATGAGTTTAAAAAAAAAAAATTAACTGCTGCAGATTTGAATTTTTCATTTTTTGACTATTTTGGAAACTCTTACCTTGACATTTCCCAATAATAGATGTAAAATCATCTTTTGCAGACCTGCAAAATATATGTAAAATTAAGACAACAGTTTTGCCATAACAACACTGCTGTGTAGTACTATAAGACATCACAAACACAGACCAGACAACTTCTCTAGACAACACTAAATCATTCCTTCTCTCACATGGATGGTTTTGTGCCTCAAGTAAGAGCCTTTCATTGGTGACAACGTTTTCTTCCGACCTTCTTATTTCACTAGGAACATAGCTACATTAGGAATCTAGTGATACAAGCATAACTGATTTTAAGCACAGTCTTTTAATACAATAGAGATGCCTGGACCCTATCCACAAAGGCTCTGACGCAGTAAATCCGGAACGGGGCCCAGAGGCACAAATATTTTTTTTAAAGCTCCACAGATTGATCCTGGTTAAGAACCACTGGTCTGAATCATATTGCAGAGTTTAATCACTTAGGGAGAAAAGTCTTGTTTTAACAAGTCAAATAGCTTTAACAAGTGACCATATTTATATTAGCGACCTACTTAATATCTGTGATATTGAAATATATACTAAAGTATTCTAATTATTATATCTTCAAAAATGAAAACTGGTAAACCTTCTAGAAAAGAATTTAGTAATAATTATCCAAAACGTTAATGTCCATAGTATTTGACGTAGCAATTTAAGTTCTACAAAGTTATCCCTGGGAAATAATTACAGATATACACAGATATCAAGGCAACTAATGCAGCCTAAGTTATGAAAGAGAAAAACACAGCCAGTATGAAGAGATTAATTATTAGATTTTGCTATATATAATCAATGAAATATTATGCTATTACGATACGTGACATGGAAAGATGCTGACGATATCTTAATTTTCAAAAGTTATCAAGAAAAAGGTATCAAATAGAATGTACAGCATCATCTACATATATATATGTAGTATATATCTATCTATATATATTTTTTACACACACAGAAAAGTGTCAGAGAACATACACCAAAATGCTGACAGTAGACAACTTTGGACAGTAAAATTTGCTGTTCTTCTTTCATAATTACTTAACTGTATTTTCTAATATTTGTAAAATAACTAAGCATTACCTTTAAAACAAACTTTACAGACTCTTTAAGATTTTTAGTCATTTATTAAAATATTACAACAAAATCCAGTTACAAATATGGAAATAAATTTCCTCAAGACATTGGACTATTAGGCCTCTATGTGGACTAGAGCAGAAAGGACATGATCTCTGAAGTGAACTTGACCTGATTTCAGCTCTCTCGTGTAACCTGGACAAAATATTCAACATGATTTCATTTTCTTTTCAATAACACAGGATAAGTAACAGCAACTTCACAGCTTTGGGAAAAGATTAAATGAGATGTTACATATAAATTAGCATGAACTAGACCAAAGTAAATGTTCATTACCTTCATCCTTAATATAATCACAAATAATAGTTTGCTCTTTTTGCTGGAAAAGGGGACGGAGGGAGGGAGGGAGACATAAATTTGTTTTGTCGAAACTTCACAGAATGTATTAAGATAGATGAGCAAACTGGGGGGAAGGGGGTGCCTTCTTTATAAGAGTCCCCTATTTTAATGCTTTTTGTTGTATTCTGTGATGGTTTCTTATTAGTTCCCACATTTATAACATATTACTTCACTATCTAGGAATAAAAGAAACATATTAACCACTGATAATCCATAACCACCACCAAGTTACAAATTAAAGTAGCAATTCACAAGTCACCTTTCACCCACGTGAGCGCCACACACAAGCAGGTTAAGTACGCCACATTAGAGCAAGCTGTTAGAGTCACTTGCCACTCACCACAGAACTAAAGCTGGGGAAGAGCAGCCCTAGTTCTGTCCTGCAAAAGGCAGAGCTGTCTCCTAAACTAAAGTGTGTTTCAGCTTTGCATGTTTTCCACAAAAACCATTTCACATTTATAACTGCTTCCTAACATTGAATAACAACCCCAGATACTGTAATTATCTTTCATTTTCTAATCCATTCAACAAATATTTACCGGATACTGGGTGCCCACTACTATTACTTCTGGAGCCAACTGGGATTGTATGTGCTCTTCACTGTGGTAGAGAAGACACGTACAGAGAAGAGAGAACAAACGTCTTAAATATTATTCAGGCACAGCCACTATTCATAGCATTGACTTCGGGGATCTACCTTGCCCTTTTTCTTTGCTCACCATCCCACATCTTTGCTCAAAGACACTTCCTTTCAGGTTACTGCAAAGTAAGTGTGGGTGTCTACTTTCAACAAAATCAACTGAGTGCCAACTCCGAGCAAGTCAGCAGGCTTGCCCTGCAATGCCCTCCCAGCATCTGCTTCCCCGTCCCACTTGCAAACACACCACTTACTCATTAAACATAAACTAAGCACCTATGACATCCAAGGAAACATACAAGTGCTAGGAAAAAAGGACAGCCCATGCCTCCCAGGAACACACAGTATAATGGAGCTGTAGACTTCAAACCCCATCACTTGAGTTTCAAGCAAATGGCACCCCTGGAGCTGTGCAAAGCAATGGCCCTAAATATACTGGGGGAAATTCACATATAAGCATATGGGCATAGATGGCTAAAAGGCATGATCAAAAGGTAGTATAGGTCTGTAGACAGAGCATGAACAATGAAGCTACGATGGCTGATTTCAAATCCTGGGCAAGTTATTTAACCATATTGTGCCAGATTCCCTATTTCTAAAGTAGAGAACAGCCACGCCTACCTCGCTGGCCCTCTGCAAGGACTGCGTTGACACGTGGAACACAGAGTGCTGGATGTTAAAGAAAAAACAGCGAACACGGTGGTGCCCAACATTGTTAGCGTTACCTTACCATTAAGTATAATAAATGTGTTAATTATTATAGGAACATAAAGGATCAGCACCTAACCAATGAGGGGAAGGGGGATCCACTGGGAATGAGCTCCTGTAAGGCTTCCTGAGAGAGCTGACTCTTCACCATACCAGAGTCTTTGAATATAGTAAGTTACAAAGCTTTTTTGCAAATTACAGACCAGATGAGTAAGACCTTGATGAGCATCACTTCTGTTGCCCAGAAATCTTCCCTCACCACTTAATCTCAAATTCATGAGTCAATTCCTAAAGAGCTGGATATATGTATAAGTTTTATAAATATAATTTTACACACTAGCAATCCAGTAGCAAATGCTGTTACAAAAGCAAACAATTATTTTTTCTTTTCATCACAGTTTTTATTGACAAGTTCCAGAAACCCTTTGTCAAACTCTCCTTCACAAGCCTAAATATCAATGCCATCCCCACATGCATATTCCAACCTTAACACCTAAAATCATTCCATTAATGTTCTCATTTCATGGAAAGAAGATGGAAATTTTGATTACTATCTGCTGTTCATAAAGAAGTCACAGATGAGCACGTTTCTCCAAAAAATTTGACATCATTGCAGCAAATGGAGTAGGAAATGCTAGCCCATTTCTATGAACAATATCAGTTCAAACACTGTGCCACCTGATGCTCACTGTTGCTCTTAGAGAAAAGGGTCCTGCCTATTAAAGCCATGCCAGATGAAGAAATGAAGTTCTGAAAGGCTGTCATTATTGCCAATCATTTCTATCCTGATAGTTTTAAGAAGGATTACGGAGCCTCCCAATCTGAAGTCGGTGCCCCAATGGGGGCAAACCCTCTTGTCTACTCTCCCAAAAGCTGAGGGGTCCAGTTCCATTTGGATAAATGGAAAAAGAAATTTCACAAGCAGAAAGCTAAAACCAGTGTGCTAACAACTGAATGCTCATTAATACTAGTTTTACTCAATAATAAAGTAGTAGGAAAAACTTTTGACTGGTATCTAGGCAACCTGAAATTTCTGCCTCAGTGCTTATCTTCTGAGACTCAAGAGTTAGGGCTTCCCTAAAGAAAGGAGTAGCCCCCACTTTCAGAGATGCAACACATTTGGCTTCCTGCTGATAATTTCCCAGAAAATCAACTGGTTTTCCTAAATTAGTTGCTATTGTTGCTATTCCTTTCACAACTGATATACTACTTAAAAATGAAGTACATGGAAAGCCCAACTTAGAGACTTCTTCTAGGTGTGTGTAACGCCACTGATGTCTCAAGAGGACAGAGAGTATCACTGGTCTCCAGTAATGTGAAGCCTTAGTGTTTTGCAAACCCATATTCCATCTACAGCTTTCTGCCAACAAGTAAAGCAACCTCTATTTTTTGTATACCTTCCTGAGCATCTGCTTAGCTGTCTTAGCAGTAACTGGTCAAGCAAGAGTGATTTTCAGAGTTCTGGAAGATACACCTTTGTCTGCTGAGAAAGTAAAATTTCTCAGGAGACAGCAGAGTGACCTGGGGAAGCAGAAGGCATACTCTGAGAAAGCATCCTTCATCCTTCAATTGGCACAAGTGGGTGCTTGACACCTTACAAAATTACATGAGTTACTAATAAAATTCCTTTAAATATACCCCCTTTAAAAATCTTAGTTCTCATAAATTAGGTAAAACTTTTCTCAAGGGAAATTTTGAATATGAATAATAGTAACAGTTACCTGATCTCCACACACTGATCTTGAACAGCAGCCAAAAGCTTCCCATTGCTTTCACGGGAGAGAAAGAGAAACAAATTCCTATGTGAGTATTTGCAGCCGTCTTCATCACAGATGGAATCATTTTAAGAAATTAAAATCATTTTCAAATTTGTTCATATCTTTAATTATCCAACTTTTTGACTTTATAATTAGATGAGTATATAGATACAAAAAGCATACAAAATAACTCAATACAGTTGAATTAACACATTTAAACAATACTAATCATATGTGGCACAGGGAATTTATATACAATAAAAATCGAGACTGCAAGCCATAAGGACACCAAAATTAATATCCGTAATGGAATTTAAATGGTTGCCCAGGCAGAGGAACATTATGTGAATTTTATGCATTCTTACCTTGCAAGTACTGAATGCCAGTTCACCTGTTTATTAACCAAACGAACTAGTCCATCAGGGAGCAGAAAAGGTGCAGGGCTGAAACCACAACACATCAGCTAACTTAACATCTAATCACGGAAACCACGTATAAGTAGGTAAACATTATAAATAACATATAGATCTATGGCAAGTGATAAGGATTCTTTTCCATTAGAATATAAAAACTGAATACTGGCAAACCCAAAACCAAAACTTACTAATTGGACATCTGAAACTTGACCACATACATTTCTCTATTTCCAGAAAAACCTGGTGATGTGTTCAATGAAATAAATTTTTTATTTTTTCTAAGGAGAAGATACTGAGGGTGCCAGTAACATAGCAGAATGAGCTTATAAGAAACCCCTCCTTGGGAGGGAGGGAGATGCAAGAGATACGGGAACATATGTATATATATAACTGATTCACTTTGTTATAAAGCAGAAACTAACACACCATTGTAAAGCAACTATACTCCAATAAAGATGTTAAAAAAAAATTCTAAGAAATGTTTGACATCTTTGCAAAAAAGAAAAAAAAAAAAAGAAACCCCTCCTGCAATGCACACCTAGAAATTCTGGCTCAACTCTAACGAAAACATATTCTAATGTACAGCTAAACTCACAAGAAAGAAATCTCCAAGAACTACAAATGCAAAGAGAACTGAAAGTACAGGACAAAGAGAGAAACAGAACTCAAAATGAGAGTTAACACCTGGGAGAGGAAATGAGCTGTGGGCCACAGGAAGGACAGCAGCTGGAGGTGAGACTCCTGCAAAGGCCAGGACTCTCAAATGGCAGTGCTATCAGAGAAGGGAGAACTAGACAAACGTCACCACAGGCCCAGGGAGACCTTCCAGAATCTCATCTCCACCTGGAATTCTGGTCTGTGGGGGGATGGGAATGAAACCTATGAAAAAAATCAAAACCCCAAGCTTTTACTGAATGCAAGATTGGACTGCAATTTCACTTTACTCATGTGACACAAGATGCCCAGGCATAAGCTCACGATAGCATCATTCACAAAATATATAAGGAAATGATCCACCATACGTGAATCAGGAGATAAATTAGAGGAGTAACACATGAAGAAATCAAGAAAATAGGTGGAAAAGAAGCAGAAAGAAAATAATTTGACTGGGGGGGTGGGGACAGGAAAATGAAAAAAAATAATAAAAACACAAAATAGGATAAAAAATATTAGTAATTTACATTCAGTATATTCATGTTCATTTTTAAAACATAAAATATTTAATGCCATCAGATAGTTACAGAAATAATAAAGATGAAACATGCAGGTGAATGATACAATAACATGAGAATGATAACTCCCTCTGGAGGGGAAGGGTGGGGAAAGGTTGGGCAGAGTGTGGGGAGAGGACCTGAGCTGTAACATCTTGCACACAAAGAACAACAGGGCTATCATCTGAAGCAAACACGGCAGAACAGCAACAACTGCTTTAATTCAGATGTGGACAGAAATCGTAACAGGTTTATTATATTACTGTCTATAATTCTCAGTCTGTTTATAGTATTTCATGATTGAAAGAAAAATACTTGAAAAGAAAAAGCCTCTTGAAAGAAATATTGGCCCCGGAACCTTTTAGGTACAATTACCATAAACTCAAGAGCAAAAAACTCAACTACAGAAAAAAAAAAAACAAAAAAACTCAACTACAAGCTTTTTGAAAGAAACATAGCACAGGGAAGACGAGATAATCACCTCATGGTGTGCTCACTGATGGTCTGTACACTGATCAACGTGGCCAATGCAAGGAAAGGGACTTCTTGGGAGAAACATACCTCCTGATGCCTGATCTTAAGGCGTTTACACATTGGGCAAGGCTTGTATCAGAGGGAGCACTTGGAAGTCCTCCTTCTTAACAAATAACAAAAGGACTTACTGTCAAGGAGTGACCCAAACAGACGTATCTTCTGCCATCCCTTTCCACGGGTGCTCAGCACTAGCAAGTGTAGCCCGGTGACACCAGGAAAAACAGCCTAGCTCTTACACTCCCCTCCCCACCTCTACCCTCTCCCTCACTCAGTTCTCTATCACACCCCACACCCCCAAAAATAAGATAAAATTCAATAAGAAATTTAATTTATGCACACACACACACACACACACACAGTAAAAGCAGAAAAGCACTGGAGCTAACCTCAGAGAAGAGCCAAAGGTCCCTTTTATAGAACTAGAACTCTATTATCTCTGGAGCTTTTAAGATTAGATGTCCTTGAGTAAAAGGCAATCTGTGGTAAATAATTCTATAAAACAATTCCTACACATGCATCTTGGTCAGAATAATCATTTCACTGTTCCTTTTAAAGGTGAATATTAGCGCCAGGCCTAAAAACACACTTAACATCCAAAAGACTTAAGAAGTTCCCAAGAACTGAAACCTAAAGAACCTTCTCTGATGCCTAGCAACTGAATGAATATTAACCACAAGAGTCGATATAACAATAAGAACAAAAAGGCTTTTAAAAAGATACACAAGCACAGATCCATCATGTGGGCATTCAAGATAAGGCTGAGAACACTGAGAGAAAGTAGAAATTGCTATGAGATATTCCTAATAATGACTAAGGGATCAAAAAGTACCCTACTTTTACTGAGAGATCTTGTCAGGGTAGGCCAAATGTTTGAAAGGTCTATCTTATAAATTGGGTTCACCTGAATGTCAGTATCCATATCACAATCTGGGATTCAATTCTGAAAACTTAAATCATAAATACAAATAATATTGTCTGTATTTGCTGTTCATACTGTTTCTCTGAAGAATTCATGACTCACCTGTACCAGATATATTGGCTTAAAAATAATAAACGATCTGTAATAAAAAGAAACAGCAAAGCCAAATATGAATGAGCTATTCTTTAGGAATCATTTTCAATTTTAGATTTATTGATAATAAACCTGAAATATACTGTAGACTGAGTCATCACAAAACAAAACATGGAGAATACAACTCCTGACAAGAATAAATATAATCTAATATACACTATAACTTTTACATCATATATTGCTTTATATTAAGTCCCAAGTTTGTGTTATTCAAAGAACTCTGAAGTATTTCGTAACAGTACAAGAAGTAAAAGTGGTTTCAGATGCTAAATTTCTCCTAACAGGCTTTAATAAAACCATGGAGTACAAGTCATAGTAATCACCCATTAAAACCTAAGTATTTGTATAAAGGTTAAGATACCATTTTTCACTTTATAGCAAAGACTTAAAAAATAATAATATTGCCTAAAATGGGGAAGTCCATGGGAAACAAAATCTCTAACACACTATGGACAAGCAATGTTTTATATGATTCCATTTAAAATGTAATCATGTGTGAACCTGTGTACATGGTTATGTATGTATCAATAGCAAAAGGTCTGAAGGATAAGAGATTATCTCCAGGTGGTAAAATGAGGAATTATTTATTCTAATTTGTGGTTGTCTATATTCTCTAAACTTTGTACATTTTATTACTTGTGTACATTTCCTAAATTTTCAAAATTTCACATTTGTGGTAATGAAAATTGAACATGCTAGTACTTCTTGTAACAGAAGATAAAACTATTTTATCTTTATCAGAAGATAAAATTAGAGTTAATTTCAAGTACTCAACTCCTTTGAAACTGAACCTTCTCTTTATAAGTAGCTGAAATTCCCCAGTATAATAAGGATGGGCTTTGGATCCAGAAAGAAACGTAGTCAATCCAAATGCATAACCTTGGGCAAGTTTCCTCATCTAAAAACATAAATTCCTAACACATCTACCTTGTTGGTCTGGTAAAGGATTGCATCAATAAATATACATAAAGCCCTCGTAACACCAGCTTAATCGGCTAGTGCTCAATACTTTCTCAGATCTCGTGAGCTCATACATAAAGTCTGTTGGGAGTTAAACGAATGTCCTGGTTAATCAAATTTGTAATTTGAGTGACTCTAAACAGATGTATCTGAAACATCATGTAAAACACTTAAAACGGTCTGTCACTCCCTTTTCACCGTCGATGTCCGTAGATTCTCTGAGTGGGTTTGATTTTCTTCATTTCTTCCAGAACACATCCATAATGGTTAAACTCAGGCCATACTTTAAGCCGCATTAAAAATGTATGTGTGTAAACATATGCATACATATGTGTATATACACACATATGTATATTTATAGACATACCATATATGTATATATGCATTTTTTATAAAATAAAGCTTACATAACATATATGCTATTCATTTTTAATCAGGCTCTACATTAAAACTCAGAAGAACACATTTCAAATCCCTAAACTTCCTAAAACAGCAGTTATGAATAGAAAAGAATGAGAAAAAAATTATCGGCTAACTGTATCATTATATGTAGAAAAATAAATGTGCTATACTTACCCCTAATTGCTTTTGTGATGATAAAGGATGCACCATGTTTCCGGTTGCCTCTAGGCTGCAAATGGAAAAACAAACACATTTGAGAATTTTCTAGTAATACTTATACAATAAGTTATGTTTCTTTGCTAATACTCAGAGTACTGGGTACAAGTTACCAGTACTTAAAAACTACTTATAGGGACTTCCCTGGTGGTCCAGTGGGTAAGACTCCGCGCTCCCAATGCAGGCGACCCAGGTTCGATCCCTGGTCGACCGCATGCATGCCGCACCTAACAGTCTGCATGCCACAACTAATACCTGACACAGCCTAAATAAATAAATTTTTAAAAAAAAAACTACTTACAGATAGAAACAAAGCAAAGAGAAGCAGGAGAATGAGTACTTTCTCCAGTAAAGAAACTCAGAAAAGACGTTGTAAATAAGAATTCATATGGGCTGGGCTCCATGATCTTTAGAGAAAGTCCTTTCCGATCTTCCTGCGTGTTCTGAGCCAAAAGCAGTGACTGGCACACGTTAGGGACTCATAAAATAGCTGTTGAATAAATGCGGTTTCCTGGTTCTTACTCTTCATTCTGCGCCTGGGAGGTCCTCTCTACGAAACTAATAACTCCAAGGTCCAGATTACCAACCCCTACGACCCCTTTTTAACAGAGAACCCAAAGCCGGGTCCGTAGCTCATAAATCTTCACTCCCCAAGGCATTTTGCTCACACCGCTATTACAGCGCATATTACGGTAGGCGATGAAAAACGTTTACTCCGCTGTCTTCCCTCTAGACTGCAAATACCACGAAAGCTATTCACCTCTGTAAGCCCAGCGCCTGGCACAGTGTCTGGAACACGGACGCACACACACATACACTCATTAAATGCTTATATACTGAAATACACAAGAACCGGCGCAATTCAGGCCCAAGTAGGAGCAAAGGTTTGATGCCGCGCTCCACGACAGCCCAGCAGATGCTGAGATGGACTGTAGTGTCCTGGAAAATCCTCCCACTTCAGATGAGGATCAGCCTTGCCCAGCCCTAGCCGGCCCGCGGGAAGGGACCACCAAGAGTCTAGATATGAGAAGGACCCTCGAATCCAACGCTGTGCCTCCCCTCCAAGTACGAGCAGTGAAACAAAACCAGCGTGGGGAGGTACATGCCTCAGGGACCGAGGTTCCGCCCCCCGACATCCTAATTTGGAGCCCAGGAGGAATCCCAGGAAATCCCACTTGGGGGACCCAGACCCTCGCTAGCCCACGGTACCGTTGCCAGGGCGACCGCATAAGCGGCGGAGTCCTGCTCCCCCGCCCACCCAGCTCCACTCTCCTACGTGGTTACTGCAACGTGGCTCTGCCGGGGCAGCGCCCGCACCAAGCTGGCCTCAGCCCTGGAGGGGCCTGGTTCACCTGTACTTCTGTCTCCGGGGGCCACTCGGTATTGACCAACAGGTCATAGAGAATCGTCTCCTCCTCGCCCTCCGCAGTGCCTGGGTTCGCCGCCGCTGACTCGGAGGCCGCCATGTTTGACCGGACCAGAGCAGCTGAGGGCGGGCCCAGAGCAGCTGAGGGCGGGGCCCTACGGCATCGCGCAAGGGACAAGCTTCCCTGGCCGCTCCGCTTTTGGTTCACGGGGAAGGGGGTGGAGTTAACAGGGCGTGGAAAGGAAATGCTGGGTTAACCCTTGTGTGAATAGGTGAGACAATGCCTATTAATTGTCTGGGCTACTACTTAGATCCTGGTCCCGGGTCACTCCCTGTTTATTAATTGCGTGAGGTCAGCCAAGTCTGAACCTCTGCTATCCAGTCAGCTTCTATAAAACAAAAGTGATAGATCATATCCCTGAGATCTAGCATTTATGTATTCGTTGCCTACAGATAGAAAGAGGGCAAACAGCGGTTTTTAAATAAGCACCAAAAAGTTATCCAGTGCAACAGGCTGAACTAATGAAAGGTATCAGGGGAATTCCCTGGGTGGTCCAGTGGTTAGGGGTCAGCGCTTTCACTGCTGTGGGCCTGCGGTTCAATCCCTGGTTGGAGAACTAAGATCCCCGCAAGCTGCACAGCAGAGCCAAAAAAAGTAAAAAAATTTAAATTAAAAAAAAAAAAGGTATCAGAAGAATAATGCTATAGGAGTTCAGAAAAGGCAACGAAGGCCGGAGGGTCTAGAGGGGCTTCCTGGAGGAAGTGGAGCGTATCCTGGGTCTTTAACAACAGATAGAATTCGAATCAAATGGAGAGGGTTTGGTGAGAGCCTTTCAAGTAGGGGGAAATGGGGTGAGCAAAGACGGAGGCAGAAATATCTAATTGAAAGTGCAGGCAGCTGACTAGAACCCAAGTCCAGAAAGAGTGTGGGGCAATAAAGTGGAAATAATAGGTTGAGGACCTACCTGGAGGTCTAGTCTCATTTGTTCATTCATTGGTTCATTACTTCATTCAACAGGTGCCTCTCTGTGGAAAGCCCTGCCCTGTAAGCAGAGCCTATTACAACCTGAATGAATACACAGTGTCCAGGGAATTAGCACTGTGTCACATTCAAAAGAAACACAAATACTGAAGATATCTTGCAGGAGTTGTATTGTGTAATATCCATCAAGATGCATCAGGCAGAGATGCAATTAAAACCCTCCTCTGGGAAGCCTAGGCCTCCTGTGTCTCCCAAAGTTAAATGACCTCAAAGCAAGCCTGCATCCCCTACCTGCTCCCGCTTCCTCTCTCACCTCATCTCCCGCTCCACGGCCACCTTCAGCCACGCTGGCCTTGCTGCTTCTGAACACACCAGACACACATCCTCTTCAAGCACTTGGCAAGGGCTGTTCCCTCTCCTTGGAAGAAGGAACAGCCCTCTTCTACCAGATATTTGCCTCTCTCCCTCATCTCCAAGTTTTTGCTCAAATGTCGTCTTCTCTCTGAAGCCTACCCTGACCGCTCATTTTAAATTTGTAACCACCTTCCCTGAACTCCAGCCCTCCAGATCTCCCTTACCCACTCTACATTCTTTTCATAACACTTGTCATTACCCAAAATGCTATATAATTTATATTTTATTACATTTGTTTATTGTCTGTCCCCTTTCACTTTCACTCTGCTCTGCTAGAACAGAGTGCTCTACTGTATACATATAGATGCTAAAATGGAAAAAAGTCAGCTTCCCACCTGTGTAAGGGGAAATCTGGATCTTCCCTACAATGTATTTCTTCCCTGGGAGTCTCCTTCACTTCGTACACAAAGCTCTTCACTTCTGACACTTCTGGTCACCAAGTGTGTGGAGGTTTTCCTCACACCAACAAGTTCTTGGACAACTGCTGGTGTCCAAGAATTCAGCTCAGCTCTGGCACTAACTGGAGATCGTATCAATCCTACAAGTTAAGGGCTCGGTCCCAAAAGACTAACCCCATCTCACAGACACACACACTTCAGATGCCAGTCAGAAAACTCAGGTTATCACCCGTGCTTCTGACCAACTGGCTATAGACTGGAGATTCCAAAGGGCCCCCTCCTTGGGTTCAATTAACTTGCTAGATAGAGCAGCTCACAAAACTCCAGGAAACACATTTCTTGCTGAAGGATATGATAAAGGATACAGATGAACAGCCAGATGACGAGATACAGAGGGTGAGGTCTGGGAGGGTCCTGAGCACAGGAGCTCCTGTGCCCGTGGAGGTGGGGTGCATCACCCTCCCAGTGTGGACAAATTCACCGGTCTGGAGCTCTCAGAAGCCCCTACCGGTGGGATTTGTATGGAAGATTCCTCATGAATGTGTGATCAATTATCAATTCCATTTCCAGTCCTCTCCCCTCTCTGAAAGATGGGTGGGGAAACTAAAAATTCAAAGCTTCTAATCATTGCTTGGTCTTTCTGGTGACCAGCCACCATCCAGGAGCCCAGTCAGAGTCAGCTCATTAGAACAAGAGATGCTCCTAGTATCCTTAACACTTAAGAAATTACAAGGGGGGGCTTCCCTGTGGCGCAGTGGTTGAGAGTCCGCCTGCCGATGCAGGGGACACAGGTTCGTGCCCCGGTCCAGGAGGATCCCACATGCCGCAGAGCGGCTGGGCCCGTAAGCCACAGCCGCTGAGCCTGTGCGTTTGGAGTCTGCGCTCCGCAACGGGAGAGGCGACAACAGTGAGAGGCCCGCGTACCACAAAAAAAAAAAAAAAAAAAGAAAGAAATTACAAGGGTTTTAGGAGCTCTATGCCAGGAACCAGGGGCAGAGACCACTATATATATTTTTCCTTTTATCTCACAGATGCTATATACATCCCTGCCAAATCCCCAGAGTTGATAACAGTGCCTGGCACAGAGCAGAGGCCAAATATATATTATTTGTTGAATAAATGAAAAACTCCCCCCAAAACCTTTTTTACACATTGTCTCCCCCAAGTACTTCTCTTCTCAGCAGCTGTGTCTTTGTATCAAATCTTCAAATGCAAACACCAGACATCTCCTCTCCCCACCCCACTCGGGCTGGCAAGTTGCAGAGCCTCAGGGAGCACTGCTTACATCACGTGCTGCAGAAGGTGAAGGGGTAGGAACACCATTCTCTCAGAGGGAATACAGTGTCGGGGGTGGACCCTGGAACATATGGGGCCTCCACACTGCCCCCTCCCGTTTCTGTGCGCCTCGTCTTGTTGGCTCTTCTCCTCCCTATCTCATCCTTTCTCGGTTAGAAATTGAGATTGTGTTCTACTTTGTCCATTTTCTTCTCTACCTCCACCTGATCGACACAACCATAGCCAGGAGGTAACAGGCCAAGCTGACGAAGGATGCTCCCTTCTTAGATTGTATTCATGGGAGACCACCACAAGTGCATTACCAAGAATTTTTTTTTTCTTTCACCATCATCACACTGTGTCCTTTGCTTTATCCATCCTCACCCTTACCCCATTTATCATAGTTTGCACACCAGAACAGGAAACATGAAGCCATGCCTGGCTGACCTCTGAGGAGGGACTTGTATTCTGAGCAAACAAAACCACAGGCAGAAACAGGACTATTTGGAAAGTGACTGGACATTTAACTTGGAGCAATTCCTGGAAGGAAGATTCTGCTACCGCAGGTGCTTGGAGCAGATAGACAGATTATAAAGTCTTCGTCACCACCATTTAAAATCCAGAATATTCCTGGGAGGAGAGGAATGTAAGGTGACCAGTAATACAGAAGAAGGTGGTAAGAATATGTATGTCCTGGGCTTCCCTGGTGGCGCAGTGGTTGAGAGTCCACCTGCCGATGCAGGGGGCGCGGGTTTGTGCCCCGGTCCGGGAGGATCCCACATGCTGCGGAGCGGCTGGGCCCGTGAGCCACGGCCGCTGAGCCTGCGTGTCCGGAGCCTGTGCTGCGCGACAGGAGAGGCCACAGCAGTGAGAGGCCCGCGTACCGCAAAAAAAAAAAAAAAAAAGAAGAATATGTATGTCCTGAGAAGTGCTCCAGTTGGAGACCATCAAGCACTGGGGTTGGAAAGAAAAGGCAGAGGGGTGATCAAAGCGTAAATCAAAGTTCACCTGAGTCAAAGGAGTAGTGATTTAAGACGGGTTGGGTGACTGAAGCCAAATAGCTAATGGGTCTTAGTTACAGTCACTAATTAGTTGTCCAAACTGAGACACTTTTGAACTTCTCGCTATTTTTTTTGGCCGTGCTGCGCGACATGCAGGATCTGTTCCCTGATCAGGGATCAAACCCGTGCCCCCTGCAATGGAAGTGGACTGCCAGGGAATTTCCTGAGACACTTTTGAAAATGAAAAGGGATGATTTTAATAATTATGCCAGGAAAACAGGCATGAAATAGGACTGTCCTGGACAAACCAAGATGATGGTCACACTGACCGTAAACAGGAGAGTGGCTGATTTAATAAGGAGACCTTGGGCAGTTCATAAGGACAGCAAGACTCTTCATCATCACCCTCTTCTTCCTCCCTCGTACCCATAGTGACAGCTGTCGCTGTGTCTGCCCAGGCCTTTTGCTTTTGTAGAACTGCTCCAACTGCCTCTTCCTTCACTCAGTCGGGAAATTCTCGTGGGGCAGCCAGTCCCCAAACTCTGTCTCCTTGATCCATGTCTGCCCACTCAAAGGGTCCCATTCCCCTGACTTCAAGCATTGGGCAGAGAATTCTTCCCTGCAATTTATTTATTTATTTTAAAGATTTAAGTGGAGGAAAAAAGCACCTTTCCTTTTTGGATCACAAAGTTTGAAGAACATACATTGGGAGCTATCAACAGCCATCGCACTCACAGTGGAGGGAAAGACTGCATGGTAAGAGAATGAAACCAACACGTAGAGGGAAACCAGAGGGCAGGAGACTTCATTTGCTATTAACGTGCCTGAGACAAGTGGCATCTGCATGCTTGCATCCTCCCAGGTAAGCAAGCCAGCACAGTCACCTTAAGCTAATTCGAGTGGAGTTGCAATGCCTCGAAACCACTTCTCTCTTGACACTTCTACCAGTGGATTTTGCAGATTTACCTAATTTAGAATCTGTAATGTATGGCTGTCTGCAATGTTGCTTCCGAGTTGAGTCATTAGTTAATAATACATTGACAGTATTATTAATTAATACACTGAGAATATTCATGGCTTACAGAGCCCTTTCATCCTCACAGCCACTGCTGATATGAATAAACAGAAGCTCTGGGGTGAGATTCAGATCCCCATTTCACAGGTAAGGGAATGAAAACTCAGAGAACTTCAAGGTCACAAGAGACCCAAAATTCAAACACAGTTCTCCAGGTCTTGGTCATGCACTCCTTCCTTCACACCACAGCACATCACAGGGAGCATTTAGATGGTGGAAAGTGGAAATGAACTGTCTTGGTTGACCAGAAGTTCCAACGTGTGGGTTGGGAGTACTACCAACCTGTTCTGTCAGCAGTGGGGGGGATTAAATATGTCACAGATAAGAGTTTGGTTGCCATGTATTACCGTGGTCATCTAACCAACTTCTTAATTTAGCTGAAGGTCCCAGTCTGGTTTAAAGATATTTTAAATCACGAATAAGTCATTCTAAAAGGAAAAATTATGTTTTCCAAATAACCAAAACAAATGGTAACTCTGTGAGCTACTTAAGGAAATAAGACTGAAATAAAAATTGAGACAATTCCAAAATAGGCATAATAATAATAATAATAATGGCTACAATAATGGCTCCAAGCCAGGTACTTTGTTATACCTTTTCACTGCAAGGAAAGGGTTAATATCCGTACAAATGAGGAAACTCAGGCTCTGAGTCATTGTCACCCAAACAAGTTTACACACAGGTAATAGAGGATCCAGAACCAAAACGCTGTTTTGTCTAACGTTCAGATTATTAATAGAGAAGGTATTGTCATATATCCCTTTTAAAGAGCAGTAACTGATGTTTGTATAAGCCTCTGACGAGGGTAAGGAAAAAAAAACAGAAAACTTCCGCAATTCTTCCTATCCTCACAGCGTATTGAGTATGCCTCAACTGAACTAAAATATAATTCTCCTCCACTTTGCTGATGGCCATAGACATTTCTACCTTAGAACCAGACAAAAATTACTTATCAACATCTCACATAAGAGAATCATTTTTATCCTCTTAATTCTTCCAGGTAGAGGTATCATTAAGTGATAGATTCAGTAGGAGCTTAGCAGGTTAACTGCCATCAGCTAAAAAGCCCATGAAGCCAGAAGCCATTAATGATTCTGCATTTAACCCTTTACACTTCTGCCTATTAGAGACCTCTGAGATTCGTTCATCATGTGAAGTTGCTTCCATTTAAATTTGAAATTGCATAGCAAAATTGAATTTGGACATTTAAATGCCGCCTGTTATAGATGTCATACATCTGTACTTGATTGAATGGGAAACTATGTATTGAATGGTAGCTCTTTATGAAGAGAATGAATTTTCATCGTAATAATAAAATACTTAGCAGAGCAACCCAAGACATTCTATTTCCTCCAGAAAGCCTGAAGAATCCCAGTCAATCCTTCTATAAATATTCTAAGACTGCCATAATATCTCTTGGCAGGCAAATAGACGTTGTAAAGTTCAAGCATGGTATTAGCTAAGAAGAAACCACCAGCCCCTTGCTTAAAGTTCATTTACTCTAATTCACTGCCCAATTCACACAGGCCCCTTTCCCCCACTTTCCTCACTCACAAATCATATGGAACAACAAACTGGGGAATAGCCTTACCAGAGGCATACGCAGTGGCAAATGCAAAACTGAGCAGCAAGTGTAAGAAGTGAGCAAAACAATTAGTAAAAAAAAGGTAAATTATTCAACCATTGACTTATTACTAAGAATAGCTCTTTTGTCTGGTTTAAAAACAAAGGTAAATGATCTGTAATGTGCTTGGAAGCATCAAAACGTAAGATGAATCGATGGATAGATCGGATGAATAAATGGAAAGAGACGTCATAAAACAAGTGTGGAAAAATACGAATGATAGAATCTCAGTGGTGGGTACATGAGTGTCCACAGTAAAATTCTTTCAACTTTGCTGTATGTGAAAACTTTCATAATAAAATTTTGGGAAAAAATGTAAATCTATAATTTTCGATAGCACGATCAAGGGATATGGGAGAGAGAGTCCAATAAATAGTGCGATAAAGTCCTTTCTGATTTGGGAGCGGGACGGAGATTCTAAATAACTGCCAATTTTGATAGAAAAATATACTGTTAATAATATATTTTCTTTGAAAGAAAGAAACATAACACATAGCTTCCAAACCATAGAATAGAATTTTAAAACTAAAGAAAACTATCCCTTTGAGACAGGAAAGGACAGAGTAAATAAGCAAACATAAACGAGGATAAAGAGAAAATTCTCCCATTGGAATAAGATGGTACAATGATCATTAAGCTAACACAAAACCACACACTCATATACACACCCAAACGCACTTCACACACACACACAATACTCTCTTCCAACCTCGCCTTGTCTCATAAAGAGTAATTTCAGAAGTTTGGAATATAATTTCTTCCCTGCTCCTTTAATCAGTCATTACCTCTTCAAATATTGCCTGGACACCATTCTCTTTAGACGTGTGTTGCGCTTTACATTTTTGTGGGTGTCTGTGTTGTGTATTCAGTATCATTTCTTCAGCTCTATCAGTTTGCTAGTTCACTTCTCTGTTTAGTCTATATTTAATCTTTCCACCAAGGTTTTCATAACCAATTACATATCTTATTTCTAGAAGTTCTTTTTAAAATTCAAGTATGCCAGTCATTTTGTTAGTTGATTATTTCTTATGTTTCAATTCCTACTTTTAGAAATACATCAAACATAATTCATATTCTCTACCTGATTTTTTTTTTTTTTTTTTGCAGTACACGGGCCTCTCACTGTTGTGGCCTCTCCCGTTGCGGGGCACAGGCTCTGGACGCACAGGCTCAGAGGCCATGGCTCACGGGCCCAGCCGCTCCGCGGCATGTGGGATCTTCCCGGACCGGGGCACGAACCCGTGTCTCCTGCATCGGCAGGCAGACTCTCAACCACTGCACCACCAGGGAAGCCCTCTACCTGATATTTCTAACACCTGAAGCCTTTAAGGATTTTCTTTTCCTGCTGACTCTTGCTCATGGTGGCTTATTTCCTTATGTAGTGTGCGTGTGTGTGTGTGTGTGTGTGTGTGTGTGTGTGTGTGTGTGTGTGTGAGAGAGAGAGAGAGAGAGAGAGAGAGAGAGATGGAGAGGGAGAGAGAGAGAGAGAGAGGGAGATTGTTCACTCATGTGCTTTGGAATTCAATCTGTGAGCATTTTTTGAGGCCTGGGTTAGAGGGTGCCTTCCCCCTGAGAAGACTTGCCTTCACTTTTGCAAAGGCACCTGCAAGACTTGGGTCCAGTTTAAGAATCTATATTTCAGATATTAAAAATAATGTGAATTTAGCCCCCAGACTTACAAGAGGGTCAGGCTGTGGTCACAAATTCTCAAAAGAGACCTTTATATCCACTCATATTCCAGGCTGGGCGGACAAGTTTATCTGCTGTAGGACTGTGTTTTATGAGATGTATTTTTAATTGCGTAGCTCTTCATGGGTCCTACCTTTATGCAAGGGGATCAGCGATCCAACTTCCCTCCTTTCACAGGCCCAAGGCTTTAATCCCTGCCCCCTATCCCATCCCACCCACCTCTATGTCAGCCCTGAAATCAGAGCTCCATCTCTAATGCGTCCCTAAAGCACCCGGCGACTTCACTGCTTGCTTCGTCCAGGTATTCTCCTGCCTACTGCCAGGACTCTGGGTTTTCTTTACTTTCTGGCAAACCCATCCATTCATTTTAAAAGTTAAGTATTTGTTTTTATGTTTTAGCCAGCACTCTTGGTGTTCAGCAAGCACTCTTGGTGTTTTTATATTTTAGCAAGCACTCTTGGTGTTTGTTCGTTTGCCTGAAATAAAACACTCTGGGGCCTCCCTGGTGGCGCAGTGGTTGAGAGTCCGCCTGCCAATGCAGGGGACACGGGTTCGTGCCCCAGTCCGGGAAGATCCCTCATGCCGCGGAGCGGCTGGGCCTGTGAGCCATGGCCGCTGAGCCTGCGCGTCCGGAGCCTGTGTTCCGCAGCGGGAGAGACCGCAACAGTGAGAGGCCTGCGTACTGCAAAAACAAAAACAAAAACACAAAAAACACTCTGAACCTCACAGAGGGAAACACAAAGGGGAAGGCATTCTCCCCAGCTGTGCCAAAAACAACTACGCAGCTCACAGGCACACAGACCACAGACAGCAGATCAACAATGGCTCTAGGGGGAGGTGACTGGCAGTATCCAAAAGGAATGGACTCATTTGCCCACGTGTTTAAGATGCCTCTGGGTCTCCCTGGAAGTGTTTGGTGGGGGAGCTTACAAATGACGAAGGGTCCCGTGTCACCAACCAGGAACAAAACCAGTGAAATTTCAGCATTTCATGTTCCAATGATGACTACCGTTCATGTCCACAGACAGTGGACACCTAGGGAGTCTCAAATAACACCGATAATTCAAAAATTCAAAAGGCAACTCTAATAGCAAGATGCTGTAATTCTTTGTGGACAGGGACAATGGCTTTTAAATCCAGCTGTAAACCCAGCTTGAAGGAAGGCTCTGAATACATGTTTATTGACTGCATGAATTATTCATGGTTATGTTGTAGCTGTTACCGATTAACCCTTGCTTAAAAGAGAGATTGTAACTTTCAGAAATCATTTCTTTTCTCCAGCAAATAACACAGGCTCAAGGAAAATTTCTCTCAGTAAATAAACCGCTCATGAGCTATGATTTTTTCTTTTTCTCTTTTACTACGGTTGTAGCGAAATTATGGTCAAGTCCTTCAGTTGATCCTTGAGTTGCCTGCAATGGAAACCTACAATGGAAATATTAACCTAGAGAACGAGGATTCAATGAAGCTGATGAGGAATTAACCATGAGTTTTTTTGTTTTTTTTGTGTGGTACGCGGGCCTCTCACTGTTGTGGCCTCTCCCGTTGCGGAGCACAGGCTCTGGACGCACAGGCTCAGCGGCCATGGCTCACGGGCCCAGCCGCTCCGCAGCATGTGGGATCTTCCCGGACCGGGGCACGAACCCATGTCCCCTGCATCGGCAGGCTGACTCTCAACCACTGCGCCACCAGGGAAGCCCCAATCATGAGTTTTGATAGGGCAAAGTCCTCTCCCTCTGAATCTGTGCTGAGCCTGTGAGTGTTTCCTCTTGCATCTGAGTCCAGACTTTAAGAAGGTCTAGCAGCTTCCGTCTCCTCCCTCTTGGATTCCTGAGCCGCCATGAAGGCCAGGCCAGGCCACCCTACTAGAGACACAGGCCCAGAGGAGAAGCCCCAGAGAAGACAGCAAGCGACAGAGGGGACACATGGAGGAGCACAGAAGCTCCACATCTCCCTCCGGCAGCAACCCAGCCTCCTGAAAGCCGTCTGAGGCTGCAATCCTGGGACTCTGTGTTCAAAACATGAGTCATCTTCTCTTGACATTTTTTTTCTTTGGATGTTAATATCATGTTTATGCCTCAACATAAAGAGGCTGAAACAGACACCTGTAGACAAAGAATGTCACCTGCAGTATCAGTAAACAAAGGATGTTGCGGCCATCAAGCCATCAGCCACTGCAGCTGCCTCTGTGCACCCTGAGAAGATTCAGGATGGAAAAAACAGGACACTGGTCCTAGATAGTTAAGGTGCATATCAAAGGAATGATTTCAGTGAGTCCAGACTCTTGTATCTTCCCATATACAGAAAAGCACTAAATTCATAAACTTGAGACATTTGTTTTTTCTTAATTAACAGTAATTTTTGATGTTCTGACTACCTGGGTTTTGTTGCAAAAACTCCTCTATATCCTGGATTCTCCCTTATCTCTTCAGAGCCATCCCTCAGAGCTATCTGAAAGGCTGTCTCCTGGGCTTAAGTCCTCAGCAAGTCCACCGAATAAAACATAATACTCAACTTTCTGGTTCTGCTTTTTTTTTTTTACAGTCGACAGAGCATATGTGCTATGCCCAGATCACCACTTGATTGGAGGAAACTTTATAGCAAGCATATTATCGTTTAAACGAGGGATCCTCAAACTTTACTGCAGATAAGAAGTAATGGAAGCCAGGCCCGAGGGCTTGATCATCCTTGAACTCTGACCCGTGGGCAAGTCTCTCTTTGTCTAGGACTGGATGTTGGACGGTGAGATTAATCAAGGTACACATCTGGACACCACTGTCACTGCAGACTGCCAGGTCTGTGGGGCTAATACCCATGGCAAAGAGATGAGGTTTCTCTCTTTCTCCTGATCAAAACCATTCCCTTTATCCATCATAATTCCTTCTTCTTTCTCCGAAGCTGGGCTTAATTTGGGGGTATCCCCATCTTTCCACGTTCTCCTCTTTACTGGCTACACACCCTCAGCCTGCAACCACCCGGGTTTCTTTTACAATTAGGATTAAAACATAAAGCCATTTCTTCACTCCACATCCATTCCTAATTTTCACCCAACTTCTCCTCACCTCAACCCAACCTCTCACAATAGCGGTCTATGCTCTTAGCAAGTACTCACTTCCCATTTAGCCCTTAACCTACCGCAAATTGGCTTCTAATTCCACCCTCTTCTAAACTGTCCAAACATTCACAGGGGACCAGCATATGCCACCCCAAAGAATGCCATTTTGGCATAAGGATTATTTTGAGCTGAAGGCAATTGAGGAGAAGCAGATACAAGACAAGCTCCCTGCCCTCCCCTATTTGCCCAACAGCAGGACATACATTTTCAAAAGGGGCCCCTTCTCCCCTCTACTAGGAAGAACAGAAGTTAATAACCAGAGACGACCTTAGACCCTTGTCAGCCCAGAGATAGCACCAGAGAGATCTACATAACAAACTTTGCTGACTAGCCCTTACCTTCCATTAGTTCTCCCATGTATTTACCTTCCTACAATTCATACCCCTAGAAATTTGAAGTCCTTTTTCTTTGTCTTGTCACTATTCTAAAAATGTATTGCTCTTTTGTTAAGATGCTATATAAACCCAAATTCTAACCATCCCTTTGAGTTTCCTCTGAGTTCTCTCACTTGTGTGTGGGATGCACGTGTTAGTAAATGTTGTTGCTTTTCTGTTGTTAATTTGTCTTTCGTCAGTCTTATTGACAGAGTCCCAGCCAATGAACCTCAGATGGGTAGAGGGAACAGATACTTTTCCTCCCCTACACGTTTAACACTAAGAATTGTGTAAACTTCTGGAAGGTCTATTCTCTTAATAGAATAGAGTGTGTTTCTGTGATAACGCACTCTTTGAATTGTCTTCATACTTCTCTGACTTCGTATCTCCTTCAGTTTTCTCCCAGTTCTCTGCACTGCTCTTGCCCCTCTAGTGCTGGTGTTCTCTAGAGCCTTGTTACTACAGGAATGCTCAGACCAGTGCCTTTGGCATCACTGGGAGCTTGTTAGAGATGCAGAATCTCAAGCCCCACCCCAGACCAGCTGGATCAGAGTCTGTATTTTAACAGAATCCCCAGGTGATTTCTATGTACGGTAGAGGGGAGAAGCGCCCCTCTAGGGCTCACTCCCAGCTCCCTGCTCCACTTTCTGGGTGAGCTCATCAATTCCCAGGGTCACTCCTTATTTGCTAATGACTCTCAAATCCACGTCTCTACCTCCAGGCTTCAGACTCATATAACCACGTATTTGCTGGCTCCTCCGGTAGAAGTCCTTCCTTCCAACTCAATTCAGCATATCCACCACCTGCCAACCTGCTGCTCCCTCCTTTCATTTTTTTTTTTCTCAATTGATGCTAATGCCGTCACCCAGTTGTCCATACTAGAAACTTGAGAGCTGTCCTAAGGCCTTTTTTCCTCTCTCATCTACTCCAGTTCCACTCTTCCCTCCTTCCCCACCCCCATCAAATCCAAAGAGCCATCAGACAGGGACATTTAATGATCGTTCTCTTACCTGTCATTTCCAGCCGGACATTCTTCGTCCTAGTTCAAGTTTCAGTTATATCTTACGTGTATGGCTGAAAGCCTGTGATGGGGCCTACACAAATCTATGCTTCACAAAATCACCAGAAAGAGTTACATAAAATAAAAATCTGGTCCCATCACTGTCTTGCTTAAAATCCGCTTTATCCACAACAGAGGTTCTCAGACTGCAGTCCCCCGATCAGCGGCAGCAGCATCGCCTGGAAACTTGTGAGCAAAGCAAATGGCAGGTTTAACCCCAGACCTACTGAATCAGAAACTCTGGGGAGGAGGGCCTCACGTCTGCATTTTAACAAGTCCTCCAGGTGAGGGCACGCTGAGGTTGAAAGCCACACATCTACGAGATTAAACCAATCTTCTTAATCTGACATACACAGTCCTCCCTGGTCCGAACACTTTTGCCTTATTTCTATCCATTTTATGACTTGAACTTGACATCTGAAAAATGGAGAAATATTTGTTATTTCCAGGTGTGGAAGCCCATCCCCCAAATTGTCCTCCAATGATCCCAGCCTCCTTGCATTCATGCCTTGTGTATTTCCCTCCACATAGAATAGGGTTGGTCTCTAATCAGTGGGATATTGTGGTAATGAAGGCATGAGGCCCAAGGGCAAGGGGATATGGAATGGGTAGTGGAAGAAGGTAATTACAAATACCAGCTACCACCACATGACCGGTTTCAGAAATGTGGACTACAATTGTCATGAGTATCTCTTCCTTATTTTGTTATGAGTATCTCTTCCTTATTTTGTTATGAACGTGTGATTCATAGCCATACATATATGGATGTATTTACACACACACGACAGACAGCTTCATTTCCTGCCCTTTTTAAAATCCCTTTATCGTGCAACATAAGATGTATTTATTTTATGTCATACTATTTAAGTATTGATAATCTTGCATCATGGTATTCAAGTTACAAGGTATCAACAAGAGTAAACAGCATGCAAGGATGTTGCCTCCTCCCCTGGAGAAAGGGTTAGTGAGTTTTCAGTTGTACACAGGATAGCTGTATCATGTTAGGCAGGAGTATGACCTCGTTATTATCTTTATTTTGAGATTAAGGGTGGTTTAAGGAGATGTCAAGTTGACAAGTTGTGATGGTTAATTTTATGTGTTAACTTGTCTGGGTAAAGTTGGGCCTCATCCAATCAGTTGAAGGCCTTGATAGAACAAAAGGCTGACCTCCAACAAGCGAGAGGAGACTGCCAGCAGACAGCCTTTGGACTTGAACTGCAGTATCAGCAACTCCCGGTTCTCCAGTCCAACAGCCCACCCTGTAGATTCTGACCTTGTCCACCTCCATGATGGCATGAGCCAGTTTCTTAAAATAAATCTCTTTCTCTACATATACACACCCTATTGGTTTTGTTCCTCTGGAGATCTGTGCCTAATACATGGCCACACCAATTTATCCCCTGTCCCACGTGCTTTTCTTACAATGAAATGTTGACATTCTCCCTTTAAATGGTGGAATCTATGGTCCCCTTTAACCTAGCCGACCTCTGTAACTGCCTCAATTAGTAGAAAGAGGAGGAAGTGGCACTGCTTGACCTCTGAAGCTTGGTCAGTAAAGACCACAGGGTCCTTGGGATGCTGCTTTTGGAACACAACCACCATGTTGTGAGAAAGCCCAGGCCACACGGAGAGGCCACAGCTGGCCAACAGCCCCAGCTAGGGTTCCTGTGTCATGAGCATCAGTGCGTCACGTGAGTGAAGGAACCTTCAAATGCTTCTAACCTCTAGCCTTCAAGTCTTTCAGCTGAGGTGCTAGTTACTGAGGAGCAGAGATAAGCCCTTCCTGCTGTGCCCTGTGCAGGGTTCTCACTCCCAGAATCTATGAGCATAATAAATGAAGCTTTTATGCCACTACGTTTTGAGGTAATTTTTTATGCAGTCATAGTAACTGGAACATCACTGTTCAGAGAGACACTTGAAGCAGCCTTTACGAATTCCCAGTCTTGCTATTGTCACATCAGGGGAAACTATCTGACCAGGCAGAATACATTTCCACCATATTGAGGATTATTTTCTCCAGGCATTTTGAAGAATTCTTTTTTTTTATGTTGATATCTTTTATTAATTTATTCAGTAAATGTTTACAGAATCCCTCTTTGTACCAGGTGCTACATTAGGGGATTAGGAGATCACAGTGTTTGCTTTCCTGTTGCTCATGAGCTATATCTGAAAGGATTAAAGAAGATCTATATGAGTGACTATAACATAAAACATGGCAATTCGGGATCATAATATAACAGAGACCATACAAAGATTGAAGGAAAATGGATGGTATTGCTTCCCTAAAGGAAACTGCTTTCTACCCAGACTGTGAATTTCTTTCTAAGTGTTCTGAGCATATAGAAGGGATGGGGGAGAGCAAATGTGTCGCATATGCTCTGTGCATGTTTTCATTTTAACCTAGGCTAAGTAAACTCAAATTGAAATGTTTCCTATAGGTCTTTGTGTTAAGAGAACCTGAAAATCAAAGAGGATATTCTTTTCAAATGTAGTTTTGTAAAATACAGAAAATTGGAGCAGATAATTTTTCTGATGGCCCTTTTTTTCTGTTATGACTTCACAAAAGGATACAGAGCTGCAACAAAAGGAACTCAAAGCATATGCCTCAGAGCAATTAAATAGCCTGTTAGATAATCTCTCTCAAATATGAGCTATTTTCAATACACTCTGGATGCTGTCCTATCTATCTATAATCTATCAATCATTTAGCTATATGCCTGATGCACCTGGAGTATGAACAGCAAAGCTGTCATTAACTGTGAAGATTTGGAGAGTGGGCTTTGCACGGAATGTCTCTCACCCATCAACATGGACTTTGCCCACTGGAGTAACATATATATAAAACCTATATTTGTCTTGGAAAAAAGATTTTTGGATTTTCCCTGGCAATTGCATAATTGTTATTTGAACTTCATAATTCTATTATGAAGGCAACGGAAAAAAATATGTCAGGCTTATGATAATGACTGATTGTTTCAGCTATTAAGAACAAACAAACAGAAATACAAAACCAGAACTCCAGACCAAAATCTTCCGTTTGGCCCTGTGGAACATTGAATTCCACAGGAAGATGGATTTATCTTCTCCCTGGGTCTGTCAATATGAATAAATCATTTTGAAGAATTCTTCTTTTTTTTTTTTTTTTCTGTACGCGGGCCTCTCACTGCCGTGGCCTCTCCCGTTGCGGAGCACAGGCTCCAGATGCGCAGGCTCAGCGGCCATGGCTCACAGGCCCAGCCGCTCCGTGGCATACGGGATTCTCCCGGACCGGGGCACGAACCCATGTCCCCTGCATCGACAGGCGGACTCTCAACCACTGCGCCACCAGGGAAGCCCTTGAAGAATTCTTGACCACCCTTTTTATTAACCCCCTCCTTCTTTAAATATAGCAAGTGGTCTTGTTTCAGTCTGCTTCAGATAAAATTCACAGACCTTGGGGATTTCCCTGGTGGTCCAGTGGTTAGAACTCATTCTCACTGCCGAGGACCCAGGTTTGATCCCTGGTCTGGGAACTAAAATCTGACAAGCCGCGTGGTGTGGCCAAAAAAAGTAAAGAAAAGGGCTTCCCTGGTGGCGCAGTGGTTGAGAGTCCGCCTGCCGATGCAGGGGACGCGGGTTCGTGCCCCGGTCCAGGAAGATCCCTCATGCCGCGGAGCGGCTGGGCCCATGAGCCATGGCCGCTGAGCCTGCGCATCCGGAGCCTGTGCCCCGCAACGGGAGAGGCCACAACAGTGAGAGGCCCGCGTACCACACACACACAAAAAAAAAGTAAAGAAAAAAATCACAGACCTTGTTAACAAGTGATCAGTTTCACAGATAGGAAGGAAGTGCAGTAAAACAAGGACCCGGGGAGAGGGGCTGAGAAAGTAAGCCTGCACCCTGGGTGCAGGTGCAAAATGTGTCTCTTTTGCAGGTAATGGAACTCAGGGGTCCTGGTAGATTCTGGGCAGCTGGATTCAGGACATCTGTCTGGTGCAGAGTCTGTTCTTGAACACCCACAACCTCCAGGCCGTGTTCTCCTGCTCAGACTCTAAGTGTGGAGCCATTTCCCCACGAGCCATTGGCGTTGCTGGCAGGAGCTGATCAGCACAGGAGCTGGCGGGCAGGGGGGTCGGAGTGATGTTCATGCCTGCGGGCCACTCAGCACCCAGCGATAAATCATGTCCCTGCCTGGCTTGCTTATAACGAGACCGACGCCGTTAGTAAGATCTCTTTTTCTGCGTTACAGCCCCTCTGAAACTCATCCGAGTTGTCCTTTGTTTTCTGCTTCCCGTATATCTGGAGTGATGGACTTTATGGCCACTTCTTCAGGGGATAGAGAATTATAGATCTCTGGATTTATGTCCATTTGCTGGGCTCTCTCTGGTCCCTGTACCATAAGGTGAACACTGGGGCAGCGAGAATGATGTTGCATTCTAATAGATCTGGACCCGTTTCTGACAGCTTATTTTGACAAAAGCATAAAATTCAATGATTGTTGCTCAGCTCAGAGGCTGTAGGAGATTCAGAGGGAAAAAAGAGGATGTTTAAACATGAGCCTTCGCTGTCTCCAGACTGCTTTCTGAGTCAGGTAAACTGTGAAAAACAGGGTAGGCTAAGCCAACAACAAACTTAAGGACAACAGTGGCTGGTCCGGAAGGAACATGATTTACCCTAGAGGATGAACAGGCTTCTTCCTGATGTTGAGGGATTGCCACCTGCTACTTGAACAAATAAGGGGTCTGTTAGGGAAGCAGGGGGGTGTGGAGGGCAGCCTCTAAGCTGGTCCCTAAATGCCTTTATGTGTGTCTCATGCCTGTGAACAGGCCTCTGTGACCAATGAGATATGGCAGAAGTGGCAGTGTGACATGGATGGCTAGGCTGTAAGAGATATCACCCACTCTGCTTTGCTTACTAGGATCGCTGGTTTCCGTGGCAAAGGGGGGTGGTGTAGGGGGCGTCAGCAACCATCTCATGAGAACATTCAGACTGCCCTGGAAGAGGTCCAAGTGGAGGACAGAGGCCTCCTGTTAATTGCCACGCGGTCATAAGAGCCAGTGACCTTTACAAGCTGATCTTTCCCCACCCCCACCCCGCCCCTGCCCCTAGACTTCAGATGATTGCAAACCTGGCCAGCAGCTTGACTACAACAGCAAGAATGGCTCTGAGTGGACACGCCCAGCCAAGCTGCTCCTGAATTCCTGCTCCACAGAAGTGTGAGCGATAATAAATGTTCACTGTTTTAAGTCACTAGATTTTGGGGTCACTGTTCTATAGCAATAGATAGCTAATGGGGGGTATATAAATTAGGATTAGGTTTGGTCATTTGGGAGAGAAAACCCAAAACAAAGAAGATAGATGTTTATTTCTCGCTCATGTAAGAAATCTAGAGTCACAGCTCTGGCTGGTATGGTGTTCCTTGGTGCCAGGGACTCAAGCTACTTCCCTCGTATTGTTCTGCCATCCTCAGTACATGGCTTTCTTCTCATGGTCCAATATGGCTGCTCAAACCCCAGCCATTGCATCCCTGTTCCAGCAAGAGGAAGGAACAAGAGCAAGAAGGATGCACCAACCCCATTAAGGGCACTTCTCTTTATATGCCACTGGCCAGAACACAGGCATACGGCCCCGCCACCAGGGGGATTAGGAAGTGGAGTCTTTATTCTGGGAAGCCATACATCTGGCTTAAAGTCAGAAATTTAAGGAAAAAGAGAAATAAACATCGGGGCAAACTAGCAGTATCTGTTAGCCAGGGATTGGCATAGAGCAGGATGTGCTGCAAGTTGCTAGCTTAGCTGAATCGGAATAATAATTAGGAATTTGCCAAGAAGAGAGGCGTGGTATACAACAGATGGCAGCACACTCTTTGCCATTCCTTGCATCAAGAGGTAGAGCCTGTTTCTGCTCCTCATGAATCTGGGCTGTGCTGATCATGTGACTTGTACTGACCAATAAAATCTGGCAGAAGTGACACTGGGCTACTTCCACAGCTGACTTGAGATATGCAGCCTTGGCTTTCTATTTTGGGGCCCTATCCTCTTGAGACCCAGCTACCACGTAGGAAGTCTGTCTTCCCTGGGATTCATCTTGCTGTGAGAAGGTCCAAGTTGGCCGTGTGGAGAAAGCCCAAATTCCAGGCTCACAGAATCATGACCAATAAATTGGTCGTTGTATTCATTTGGGGGTATTACTCAGCAATAGATAAGTGAAACTAACAGGGGAAGGCTATTCTGGGGAGAGGAAACAGCATTGGAAATACACAGTGGTGAGAGGCAACCTGCCGTATGCAAGGAATTCTAATTTTTTTTTTTTTTTGGCCGTGCTGCACAGCACCCCAACCAGGGATTGAACACGTGCCCCCTGAAGTGGAAGCACGGAATCCTAACCACTCATCTGCCAGGGAATCCCCAAGGAATTCTATATAGTTTGACATGCTGGAGGGTAAAATGACCCCAAGGGTACAAGCTGGCAGGAAGCAGGAGGTTAGACTTGGAGGGTCTGGTGTGTGCCGTCCTGAGGAAGATGGAACCAGGAGTCTTACCCACCAAGAGCTGTATCAAAGTGGAGAGGGTGTCCTGATGGAAGGTTGGCCACATCTGCTCACAGCAGGATTCAAGATCCAGAGCAGGTGAGGCCAAGTTCTCTGTTCTCCTAAGACATAGATCTGAGGGCAAGCTTCCTGGGGAGCCTTTGAGGAGGGATAAGTTGCAGTTACCTGTGTGGCATGATGAGTGGGTTTGTATTATGTATTGTGAGGAAGGATTTGTGGGGAGCTACGTAATGAAGATATTGCATTTTCTAATTGACTTCTTTTACATTAAAACAACTCTCTCTTGCAGCTTCCCTCTTGGTGGTGGCTGGATCCTTAGGAGCTAGGAACGAGGGCCCAGAAGGAGCCGGGATAGGGACTGGGGAGTGTGGCTGGGTGCCAATGAAAGGACAAAGTAAACAACCTGATTTGAATTATATTTCCTGGGCTGGGTTCAGGCTCACTTCCTCCATTACATATGGCACATTTCATCTTCATTTTTGGTTGTGTGGAAATGACCATATAGTCAAGGGCTGTTTTTGTTTTTTTAATTCAAGTGATTTTTTTTTTTTTGGCCATACCACTTGGCATGTGGGATCTTAGTTCCCTGCCCAGGGATCGAATCTGTGCCCCCTGCAGTGGAAGCATGGCGTCCTAACCACTGGACCGCCATTCCTCAAGGGTTGTTTTTGAAGGTGCCTTCATGACTCAAGCCAAGGTCGCCTCCATCTTGGAGCCACGATAGGTTTCTTATTGCTCTATTCTAGAACATTTGAAAAAATTTTCGGAGTGATTCATTACACAAAATCTATACTGATGAATGTCTCATCTCCTTTCTCTTCTGTACCTGTTGGGTATGTGTCGGGTGGTGAGCCAGAGAGAATTAACAGTGGCTCAACTACGTAATGCATTCTCCAGCCACAAGAGCTCTTGAGGCAGACAGAGCTGGGCTGGTAGCTCACCACCACCATCAAGGATCCAATCTCCTCCTATTTCCTGCTTCAGTAGCCTTAGCATGAAGCTTTCATCTTCAAGGCTCATCACTGCCTTTCCAGGTACCATGTCCATATTCCAGAGCACAAAGGGTATCTTCCAGTCAGATCTTTCCTCTTTTTCTTTTCTTTAAGGAAATCCTCTGTATACTCTCAAGGGCCTGGGTATCTCAAGGACCTATTTCGTAGGCCTGACTTTGTAGCTGCAAATCCATCTGGTCTGCAGTGGCCTAGTAAGTACAGCTTACTTGAAAATTCAACACACAACACACATCTCTCTGGGTGTATGGATAATACAGCAAAATTCCACCATATGTGATTGGCTATGGGTCCAAAAGGTCCAATTACCCAACCCAATAAGATGCTGGGTTATTTTGAGGTTATAGAAGTAAATGTCCAGGGAAAAGTGCCAGCCGGGAGTTTTACGTCCCTTTCAACCTTTACCGGGATCAACTGCAGTTTGGCGCCACCTAGTGGTGGTTGTCTTCCTACCTAATGATTTATGTAGGTGGGTTTCTGGAGCCAGGCAAGGATTACAGGACTGTTTCCCTGGATAGTATGTGCCCATTTAATCAGCCTGCTTTGGGCAGAGTGGACCAGCAGGATACTGGACTGGGGACACCCATCATTTATCTCTTGGTTGGATGAAGGGGTTGCCTGCCACTTCTTTGCTTGGCCTTGTCCTACCTGCCAAAGAGGGGAGCCAATCACATTATCTCCCAATTCATATTATTGAAGGTATTATTATATCTCTCTCCTATTATATTTACTAAATAAGCTAAACTTGATAGGGGATGAGCAGAAAACATTATCTGTTACCTTGAAACCCTCTCTAGAGACTATTTCTTCCTCTGACCTAGATGGAGTCTCCAGCCTCTTCCAGAGTTTTTCTGGTCACTCCCAGGTAACGAAATGTTGCCTGGCTATTTTCATCACAATTATAGTCTCATTTCTGTAATTAAACTATTGGGTCCAGTGTCATGATCATAACTCACAACTTTAACCAAAATGACAGCAGCTTCCTCCCTCCCCTGTTTAGCAATGTGGTGAAGGATGCAGTCCATCTCTTTTCTGCTCTCCCCTCTACCATTAGCTGTTGTTTCTGACCCTTGGGGAGGAGGAGACCCACCCTTATTTGGCTGGTGCCTTTGTGATCTGAATCTGGCGCTCTCTGGCTCAATAATGCCCAAGGTCGATTTTTTTTAGCTCAGGGGTACTTTTTGTTGGTTTCTTGGAGATTCTTCTGCTGGTATCCTCCAAATGCAACTTCCATGAAGCAGGTGATGTCTGTCCTCTGGTTAAAAGGTACGAATAAAACAGGGTCCTTTGGGGGTCTGTCTGCTGCATCATTTAGCTTCTCCAGGCAGCTTTCTTGGGCACATTCCCCCCCCCTTTTTTTTTTTGGCTGCGTGGCATGTGGGATCCCGACTAGGGATCGAACCTGCGCCCCCTGCATTGGAAGTGTGGAGTCTTAACCGCTGGACCACCAGGGAAGTCCTGGGCACGTTCCCTTTGAAGAGAGCTTCAAGTCCACTCTCCACAGGTCCAGTCAGCCCTGGGTTTCCCCACAGTTGTTGGAAGAGTGGTCTGCTCCTACAGCTGGCTTCTCTTCCCTCTGGCTCTTTTCCTGCCCTGATGCCTTGAGGCCTTCTAGTCACAGTTTCTCATAGCATGCCTTTTGCTTCCCAAACTCCTGAGATCAAGAGTCCTCTGAGTAGTCCCCTGGAAAATGCTTTGTCCCTTGAGAGAGGAAAAGTATGGCGTACGTGGCATCTATTCAGAACTGCTACATTGCCTAACTCTCAGGGGGTATCACATATACATTTATACAAAATATAATGAGAATATAGACTATAATGTGAATGGTGCCCCCTGGAGGTGCAAAGCTGCAGGCAGGCCTGAGTGATTGTCCTTGTTGGAACTTTAGGTGAATCCTATTACATGTAATAGTATAATAATAGAGCTAACACATATATTGTTACCACGTGCTGTGCACTGTTGTAGGTGCTTTACCTATTTTATTCAAGCCTCATACCAATCCTTCAAGATAGGTACTATCATTCATGGTTATTTCACAAATGAGTAAACTGAAGCCCAGACTTGTTCAAGGTTACACAGCTAGCAAATGGCAGGGCTAGAATTCAAACGCAGGGAGTATGGCTCCAAAAGTTGTAGTTCTAAGTCCATCTAAAACACCTTGCCTGAGGGTTTGACTTTTCTCATGTCATTCTGGGGCAGGCCACACATTAGGTACAGCATGGACCCTGAAGTTAGGCGGATGTGGCTCAGAGACCACGCTGCCATTCAGTAGCTATATATGGCTTTAGATAAGTTACTTAATTTTCCTGAAACTTAGTATCTTCGTCTAAAGATGCTAATACAAGCTGACAGAGTTGTTGGCAGGATTAAACATTCGTTTACTTTTCCTATCTTTCTGCAAAGAGAAGAGTCAAACTGTAAGGACGTCAAATAAATGTGAAATTATCAATACTCCATCAAACACCGGGGAAGGGAGGTTGCGAGACCGAAATCAGTCAAAAGTATTTAGTAAATGACTGTTGGGTGCCAGGCGCTCACTAGCGCTGGTTTTCTGGGCGATGAATTCGGTACGTTCTCTCCAGGTCATTCACACACCACAAAGCCCTGCTTATCTTTGAGAGGCTGCGGGGTCTGAGCGAGGCAGGAGAGATGGCACAGTTTTGCTGTCAGGTCATCCTGGGCCATTGTGTGACCCTCATCACGTAACGTCTGCTTCCTTGAATGTGCGAAAGTGCTCCTGATGACACGTAGCATGCTCTACATAAAAGGTAACTCTGAGTCCGTCTAATGATGACGGGTCCTGGCTACTTAGGAAAAGCAAGGGGCAGCTGAACTGGGTCCGCGCTGAGGAGTCCGCGGCGGGTCTCTTCTTTGGTCGGAACAGTTCTTTTGGAGCTGGGTCCTTGCCGGGACTTGGAAAGCAGCACACTCGGGCCGGGGGAGGGGGCCGGAAGCGCCGGCCGCTACCGCGCCGCGTGTCCTTTCGGAGGGAGGGAGCGCGAGCTGAGACGCGGAGGACTGGGCGAAGATGGCGGCTTTCTCCGGTGCGTCTGCGGAGCTGGGGCTGGAGCGGGCGGCCCGATGCACGCCTCGGCCCTGGGCCGGCTGGAGGGGAGCCTTTGGGGCGGGGGCGCACAGGTGCCGCGCGGGACAGGAGGGAGCTGTCCAAAGCTGTCCCCTCGGTCCCCGCACTGCGGGCTGATCAGTGGCGGTGCGAGAGGCCCGATCGGTGCGCCTCGGTGTTGCAGGGAGAGCCTTTCCCTCCAGGTGCTGGCCGGGCCGGGCCGGGCCTCCCCGTGCTCGCTCTCTTCTTTCTCTCCTTCCAGCCACCCTTCACTCGGCTGCCCTGCCGGGACACCCGGGGCTGCGAGAACGATGCGGTGGCGTTGCTGCGGCCGCTCTCGGAGCCCCGGCCTCTTGCTCTTTGACGTGGCAGTGGTGCTCAGGAACCCTTATCTGTCCGCGCCCGATAGGGGCTTGGCCTGGTCGAGAAGCAGCAGGGCGCGGGGAGGGGTCAGTTGGAAATGACCATCCTGCATCTAGTTTTTTTCAGGCCCTTCCAAAACTAAAAGTTCCAGGCACAAACCTGATATTTATTTGTGGTTAAGCTGTATTATATCAACAGTAACGTTGAATATCTAAGCTAAAGGGAAAGCATTTTCGTCCGCGTACACACCAGCTCATCACAGATTTTGAAAATCGTTGTTTATTTGCTGATGATGCCCTCCGTTATACCAAACAGGAATTTTAGGCGGCTTACCTAACCCGACAGTTGTTTTTCTCTTTTCCTTTATCATCCTTCCTGTATACATCCACAGTTTTACAAGTTGCAGTAAGCCTTATAGACTAAAAGTCGTACATATGTTATACAGCAATAAATGTATCAACTTAGGCCTACTATCTTTTAATATTGTTAATCTATTAAGATGACTTCAGATGTAACAGAGTATTGTACTTTCTTCATTTTTCTCCTATTAGAACATTAGGAATTCCAAGTTTTTAGTCGTGAGAGAGGATTTCCGATTGTTTTAGTTGCATTTCATAATAGGCAAGGGGAAATCTGCTCAGACTGGGAGCTGTTTTTGTTTCCCCAGCTCTCTCCTCAAACAAGATTTCAGAGCCAAGGTGTGTAGAGCAGTTCCAGGTTGTCATTTTATAGGTTCACTTCTTTGGGAGTCATGCACAGATTTCAGGAATATTAGAGTAAAGGACTAGAAGAGTCTGTGATGTGAAATAAAGACAAAAGTGGAATTAAAGAGCATGAATATTCCTATTTTTCTTCTGAGCATTAAAAATGTTCTGTTTAAAGAAAACATGGTTTCAAAGCAAACCTGCAGAAAACATGACCAGAATGGAACAAGAAATTGCCTGGAATTTGCTGAAAGCTGTCTGTGGTTGCTGTTTGCAATATAATAGGTTCACAAGCAGCTTCTGCTTGCAGTATTCTGTATGAAGCATATTGAAGACCATCACTCCCTTTTTTTAAGCAATTTGCGTTGTAGGAGAGAGAATACACCTAGACTTGAATGGGGGCAATTTTTAAAAAGGTCAGCTTGGATATACAACTTCTGATCTTGAGTAGTTTTGCAATCTGTGGATTTTTCTGAAGAGATTTAGGGGTAGGAGAGCCTGCCTTTCTGAAAAAGATTTTTACCCTTTCCCATGTCATCAATGTTTATATTAACTAGTTTACTATACAAAATGTTAGTGTTGTATCTATTGTTACTTGCTAGTATGTGTCTTCTCACCTGATACAAAGAAAAAGATTTTTACCCTTTCCCATGTCATCAATGTTTATATTAACTAGTTTACTATACAGAATGTTAGTGTTGTATCTATTGTTAATTGCTAGTATGTGTCTTCTCGCCTGATACAAAGAAAAAGCTACTGTTGCAGTGGATTGTAGCTTTTTGTGTTTTTTTTTTGCGGTACGCGGGCCTCTCACTGTTGGGGCCTCTCCCGTTGCGGAGCACAGGCTCCGGATGCGCAGGCTCAGCGGCCATGGCTCCCGGGCCCAGCCGCTCCGCGGCTTGTGGGATCTTCCCGTATCGGGGCATGAACCCACGTCCCCTGCATAGGCAGGCGGACTCTCAACCACTGCGCCTCCGGGGAAACCCAGATTGTAGTTTTATTTTATGCCTTTTCACAAATGATTACAAGAAATACAAAATTTCCAAATAGGTTATCTCTGGGGCTTGGGTATATTTGAGTGTTGTTCATTTTTTAATAGAAATATATACTTTTGTAAAGATAACAATAATAAAAGCTACATTTTAAAAATGCAGGCTTAAAAGAAAGATCACTTATTTGGAAAGGAGATTTAAGTAATACAACTCACTATTCCATGTATACCCTCTACAGTTCATTTGAGAAGTGATAAAATTTCAAAATCCAATCAGAAATAACCCAATCTATTCATTTAGGATTCACTTTGATGTAAATTACTTAAATATGTGAACAATTAAGAACAGAGTAGTTCTTCAGCTGACATGTCCAGTTAACCCAAGTTCTCACCAGCAGCCCCTCCCTTTTCAGTTTGCCAGAGTTTTGATTATGACTGCCTGTAAATGTGGGCTCTCTCTACTTGCCTATTCATTTTTCTCAGATCGCTGAGGGTATTCACATGGTCCTCAAACAGTCAAGGCACATGATTTCTACATTATCTCTAGGTGAAACAACCATGGTACTGGTCTAGAACTTTCCAACTCTGGCAGATTTTTCACCAGTCATAGGGAGGAAACACTCACTGGTGGATGCTATGTACTGAGTGATAACTGTGTGTCGGGTGCATTCATATGATTATCTGTAATCGTCCCATATTCCTACAACATAAGCAGTACTAGCTCCATTTTGTGTGACGAAATAGCTTTATAGCTTGCCCAAGGTCACATTGCTAGTGAGAGCTTGAACTTGAACTCAAGTCTTTCTCCAAAATTTATACTCAACAGATACTATGTAACTGAGCTATGCTTCAGACCTGTTTCCCCATTGAACAGTAATGTTAAGAGCAATATGATTTAAGTTTAGTCTGTGTAGTTTTTTAAATGAATTTTTGTTTGCAGAGATGGGTGTTATGCCTGAAATTGCTCAAGCTGTGGAGGAGATGGATTGGCTGTAAGTACCTCCATCTTGAAAAGCTTAAATGTACCTGTGACAACAATGTTTTTCAATTTAAATAGTGGTTAGTGTTTTTATCAAATATTTTTGGGCCCAGTTGGGTAAGTGAAATTCAGTTTTTTCCTGTGATTCTTTAAATCATAGAGTTTCCTTTCTAAATGTTGATATATTTTTAGCTGAAAAAGATTGGTAGTGTTTACCAAATAAAATTCTCTTTTAGGTTTATAGTTTAACATGACTTAATTAGCTTAGGTGATTTTTTTTTTAATTAACTAAAATTCTTCAAAATATGATTCTTTTAGTCTCCCAACTGATATCCAGGCTGAGTCCATCCCACTGATCCTAGGAGGAGGTGATGTCCTTATGGTATGTTTAAATGTGGTGAGGTCGTTGGAAGCTGGGGAAACACAATTCTGGGGCTGTTATGACCCACTTTAAGAACTCCATAGGCTTAAAAATGGTATTTTCACCCAATTAATTTTATTTATTCACAAACATTTAAGCTACCTATGCTGCATTCAAAGTAATTAGGTAGAAGTTGTGGGGAACACAAAGGTGAATAAAATGCAGTCTTTGCCCTTCAGAAGCTTCCACCCAGTAGCACAGTAAGACATGTACATGGATAAATGTCACACGAGGGAAAATGTGGCACCTGCCTGAGAGGTGCAAAGTATGAAAAGATTCAAGTGGGGTCCAGTTACCCTTCTGCTTGAGGAATCATAAAGGACTCTGCTTGGAAGAAGTAGATTTTGGACAAGGGAAGATAAAGGAGAAATGCTCTCTAGGTAGAGAGCACATCAACAAAAACCGTGAATAGGAGAATGCAGGGTATGATCCCAGAGTAATTCACTTCAACGGTAGCATAAAATACGTGTGTCTGGGGTGGAGAGTGTAACTTGAGATAAGATGAGAAGTATACAGTGGGTCAGATTACTTGTGCCCTTTCTTCAGTGTCATGCTAAAGAAGTTGGGTATTTGTTGGCAGTGTGGATCATTGGAAATGTTTAACTAGGGGTGTGTTGCACAGTTAGAATTGTGTTTTTATGAAGACTGCTTTGATAGCAGCTTGTAGTGTAGCTCTAAGACATGAGATACTGTTAGGATACTTTTATAATAATCTTGGTTAGAATAATAAGGGTTTAGATTCGAATGGTAGCAATGGGAAAAGAAAAGGGAGAACAGATTCTTGAGGGAATGGAAGAGGAATGGCAAGATTGGCAATAAAGCTGAATGAGGAAATCTTAATAATCTGGAGACACTGGAAATAAAGGTAGCTTGTGAATTGTTAAAGATTTCTACATGGTATCACATTAATTTGATTTCCTTAACTGACAACTTAAACTTTTTTTCTTTTTCATTTAGGCTGCAGAAACAGGAAGTGGAAAAACTGGTGTAAGTAATAAACTTAAACTGACTTACTTTTTAAGAGTTGATTTTATTTTTCATGAATTTATTTTATTTATTTATTTTTGGCCACTTTGGGTTTTCGTTGCTGCACGCGGGCTTTCTCTAGTTGCAGTGAGCGGGGGCTACTCTTTGTTGCGGTGCACGGGCTGCTCATTGCAGTGGCTTCTCTTGTTGCGGAGCACGGGTTCTAGGTACGCGGGCTTCAGTAGTTGTGGCTCGCGGGCTGTAGAGCGCAGGCTCAGTAGTTGTGGCTCATGGGCTTAGTTGCTCTACAGCATGTGGGATCTTCCTGGACCAAGGCTCGAACCTGTGTCCCCTGCATTGGCAGGCGGATTCTTAAGCACTGCACCACCAGGGAAGCCGATAAGAGTTGATTTTTAAAGCAACTTTGAACAGTGGTTTTTACTTTGAAGTATTTAATCAAGTATCCTCCTTCCAAAATGTAAAAAGTGGTTGCTTGCCACAGAGAACAATATTTTTGTTGCCAGCTCATTCTGAAATAAGATTTATAAGAGTATGGCTTTAAGAATATAGTTTAAAACTGGTCTTGGAGAAAGAGTTACAGTATCTTTAGTATTTATACTCACTTCTGAATTTTAATGCAATGGCTCTAGTAATAAAGAAGTTGCAAATAGAGGTTGATCTCTTGTTGGCCTAGACTAGAGAAACGGTTTGTCAGAATAATATTTATCCTTTTTAGTTTAGTTCATTCTGTGGGTCCCGATTGTTTATTGTTTTGGGCTATCAGCTGGTTCTTATTTCCTTCATTCAGTCAACTCTTGTTATCTTACTGGTGTTTTGGGTTTGGGCAAATTGGAGCAGCGCTCAGGAATATGTGTCATTATTTAAGGTGCGTGCATGATTTTTGTAATTTATATTGATTATTGAACTGTCACTGATATCTGAATACTAATATAGAGAACTCTTGTTTATTTGCTAGGCTTTCAGTATTCCAGTTATCCAGATAGTTTATGAAACTCTGAAAGACCAACAAGAAGGCAAAAAAGGAAAAGCGACAATTAAAACTGGTGCTTCAGGTAATTTTTGCATATTATTAATTTCCTTTTGTATAAATTAGTAATTCTCATTCCTTGCATTTACAGATGTGAAGCTTTTTTTTTAATGAATTTATTTTATTTATTTATTTTTGGCTCCGTTGGGTCTTCGTTGCTGTGTGCGCGCTTCCTCTAGGTGTGGCGAGCTACTCTTCTGTTGCAGTGCATGGGCTTCTCACTGCGGTGGCTTCTCTTGTTGCGGAGCATGAGCTCTAGGTGCGCAGGCTCAGTAGTTGTGGCTCAAGGGGTTAGTTGCTCCATTGCATGTGGGATCTTCCCAGACCAGGGCTTGAACCTGTGTCCCCTGCATTGGCAGGCGGATTCTTAACCACTGCACCACCAGGGAAGCCCCAGATGTGAAATTTGAGTGTGCATTTTTGTCAATATCCAGGGGATGGTATTGTCATTTGGTGCCCTGGAAACCAGGGATGCTAAATGTCATTTAGAGCATAAACACTGAAAGATTGTCCCTCCTAAGATACTAACAGTGTTGTCTTTGAGAAAACACTGACATTTTGAAAATTATATTTAGTTATTTTAATGTTTTTCTTAGCCTGATAACTTTATGCATAATATTGAAGATAAATTGGTACAGTATTTTACAAAGGCATTAAGGAAAGATTTTACAAATAGTTGATAGAGTATAAACCCATGGTGGTAGGAAATATTGCCTTCTACAGGGAAAAGAGGCATGCATTTTCCTTTAACATAAGAAAGAAGGAGCCCAGGAGGCTGAAATGTAAAGTGTACATTTTAAAGTCAGTTTCTTATTTTCAGTCCTATCTCCATGGAGACTGGTCCTGTCTGTGCCATGAACAATCTTACATTAGTTTTCTCATCTTTAAATTTTGTTGCTTTTATTAAATACTTTCTGAATTCCATTCTATCTTGAGTAATCTATGGTTTTGTTATATTTTAAGTCACTTTTGTTTCATGATACAAAATAGGATTGTGACAAAATTGCAGGCTTAAGTGGCGTGAGCTGGCATATCAACATTTTCTTCTCAGTAGTTGAAAGTAACAATGTTACATAGTTTGTAAAATCAACTCATTTATAAATGAATTGTGAGATAATGGATATGAACTATTTAGACTATTAGTCTGTTTAAAAATAGTCTCAGAATTTGTAGCAACTATAAACCATCATTTATCAGAGAGAGTGATGAAAGAGAAGGATACTATCTGCTTCCACAGAAGGATAACCAGAATGGTTGCAGTTCCAAAAATCATGTCCTATTAGGAGTAAGGAAGCTAGATATTTAAACATGGAGAAACAAATAAAAAAGGGAGGTGGTATAATTGTTAAATCATTGTTGGGACCTGGAGAGAGAATAATTGTTCTAGAAAATACTGTTTAACTCCTAGTAGCTTGATTGAGCCCACAATGGATAGAGACCCTCAAGAGAACGTTACTTCTCCATCATTCCAGGTGTTTAAGCAGATGATAGATATCATTTGACCAGAAATAATCTAGAAAAGATTTCTACCTTGGGTGGAAATTGGGCTTGAAAACACATAGCATTCTCTTTAGCTATTGTGATTCTTTGCTTATCCAGACTCTTAAGATGTTTTAGAAAAGGAAAATGCCGATCCCATAAAAGTGAGGAGGAAAAGATTTTGTGACTTATGAATTATTTAAAATAAAGGACTTGCTTTTCTTTTAATAATGATAAAGTGATAATTAGATTCTGATATGTTGGTGGGTTATTTTCGTTATGATTGAAGTCACCAGAACTTCATTTTATTAATGCTTTCATAGTTATGACAAAGATCAGTGCCATCTGATAAAAAGGCACTGAAGCACGTGAGCAGAAGAGGTTGCCCTGGATGGGCCAGTGACTATTATTTTTGGCTTGTTTCAGTTTTCAGTTTCAGTTTTGCCTTTAATAAAAACAGCGGCAATTTTAATCGTGCATTCCAAATAGTGTGTGAAACCATATTGGAACTAGAGGAGTTAAGATACCATATAAAATATTAAATATTTGCTTTATTTTTTGTAGACTGTTTTAAATTATGTTTGTTTGGGGTTAACTTTTCTTGTTTTAATTTGCTTAGTGCTGAACAAATGGCAAATGAACCCATATGACAGAGGATCTGCTTTTGGTAAGTGGATAGATTTTAGCAGCACATTTGTGATTCAAAAACTTGTTTTTAATGCAGTGTTGAGGAAAGATAAAGAATCCTTGTAAACTGGTAAGGGGTTCTTGTGTTGACGGCAGATAAAGTGTCACCTGTTTTAGTAAGAAAGAGATAAGCAGGCAGTGGAAAATGGGCAAAGGATGTGAATAGGCAGTTCACAGGAGAACCAGATCCAAAAGGCAGTAAACATACAAAGGTCAAGTTTACAGGTAGCAGGGAAATGGAAATTAAAGTTACAGCGAATGTTGTTTTATACCCGTCTGATTGGCAAGAATCCAAAAGGGTGATAACCGACTTACAAATTACTGCCTCTCTGGAAAGGAGTTTGGCGTTACCTGTTAATATTGAAAAAACATATATTCCCGGAAGGTCAAGCTCATTGGAATGAAAGTGCCAGTAGGTAAGAATATACTTTCAAAGCTGTTTGATGCCACATTATCTGTAATGGTAAAAACGGCCAGTAAAGTAAACGATACTGCTAGCATGGCAAACAAAGATTGGGGCGTATCCAAGGACTTGTGTAGCTGTTATGAAGAATAAGTCGCAACTGCAGAGTTGACTTGGAGGAATTTTCTCCAGGTGTCCATGAGTAAGAAAATCAGGATGCAGAGAAAGGTAAATGGGCCTTGAGGAATCATGACAGAAACAAACAACCCCACGCTGCTGCTCTCTACCATGTGATATCTAATTTATGTAAAAGTTTATATATGTATATATGCATAAAGCATTTTAAATACAAAAATTTTTATGATTTACCCTTGTCAGAGAACTTTTTCAAAAGTTCAGAGGTTTATATAAATACTCTTATATGAATAAGAATTTATACTTTGAATAAATAATTGAATTTCTTATAAGTGAAGGGAAATGTGTGACGAGATGCTTTTTTAAAACGTTTCTTCTACATTCAGGTGGCGAATATGATTTGCAAGCCTGAATCAGGACGGAAGTTATAGTTTCCAGTACAGACAAAAGCCAAATGCTTTACTTAACGCCAAAAAGCACCAATAAACACTATGACTGACTATGATGTATAACATAGAACTTCATCTTTTAGAGCCCTAATGTTAGCAAATAACAGCTACAGGGTTATTTGTTCAGGCTTTTCCTGCTTTCCCTTTATGGTTTCTGGATCCACGGATTAGGGAACAAGCCAGAGTTTCTGTTTTTCTTTTAGTGTAGCATTCACTCAAGCTCTAATTTCGGCATAAAATCAGAGCAACAAGTATTGATGAGTGGGTGCTGCGTCATCCTTAGTATGCATTTCTTTAAAGGACTCTAGAGAACAGTTGCCTAAACGTGTGTTGGTGATGCAGCTGCGGTAGTACAAGTCAGGTTAGGTGCTGTGTTGATGCCTTTTTAGAATTGTTGTGGTAAAATCCTGTCCTGGCCAACAGATAACAGTAGAGAAACTAGTCCTCAGCGTAAGCCACAGCCCTCCAGGGGCTGAATGAGGGCAGCTACTCATGGGGAAGACATTGCTATCCTTCAGGAATCAGCAAGTCTCAGTCCCTGGAACATTGCACCAAGTAATGAATTATCTTATTAGTGAGACTGAACGATCCTTATTTCAGAATGCGTGATTTATGTAATCTGTATTGACATGGTTTTCTGTGTTTTTCTCAAATCCAGCAATTGGGTCAGATGGTCTTTGTTGTCAGAGCAGAGAAGTAAAGGAATGGCATGGATGTAGAGCTACTAAAGGATTAACGAAAGGTATTTAAAGAACATTTGTACTTGTCTGAACTTTTGGGGTGATGTATTAATACGTGAACTTTCTTTAAAGTAGCTTTGAATCGAGGATCTGGAAAGATTTTTAATGTTACAGGAAGATCTACCATTCTTCATTTGGAAGATACAAATTGTTATTCAGAAACAATGGGAAAGTAGCTACATGGTAAATGAATCATAAGTGTATAATTTATAAAAATCTCAAAGTATTTTGCCCTTGCAGGGAAACACTACTATGAAGTATCCTGTCATGACCAAGGATTGTGCAGAGTTGGGTGGTCTTCTATGCAGGCTTCCCTAGACCTAGGTAAGTGTTTCTAAAATAAACTGAATTTGTTGTTTTACATTTGTGAATTTTTAACATTTTATTTTAGTGGGGAGCAAAATAGTAAACTTAACCATACAAAGTTTATATTTAGAGACATGGAAATAATAATATTTACCTGTACCCTCCTCGTTCCAAGAAAGATTTGAAGTACCAAAAAATAGATATTATAACATCATAAAATCAGGAGGAATAAGGTTAAGGGTATGAATGAAGTCAGTAAAGTTAGTATGCATTAATATGTACCACACAATACTGTGTAGACGCTTCAAAATATCTTCAACTTATGAACTTTTATGGTACTTTTAACTTTATTCTTACCACATTTATAAAATACTTTTAAAATCTAGGTACTGACAAGTTTGGATTTGGCTTTGGTGGAACAGGAAAGAAATCTCACAATAAACAATTTGATAATTATGGAGAGGTAAGTTGTGTTAATGACTTAATCATAGTGTTAGTAAGTTTTCTTGCATACTTGATCACTCATGACATGACTGAGGGTATAGAAATGATTGTGAAATTCAAGTGAATTTTCTGAATATTTTCCGCGGAAAGTTCCGATTGGGACTTCAGTGAAGAAATGTTACAAAATGAGAAAAATATTTTTCTTTTATGCCATTTATTAGCCCCTCCAAAGCATATTACTTTGTTTTCTGTGTTCACCCCATTTTGATTTTGGCTTTGACTTTAATACTTGTGTTGCTCTCATTTCTTATTTTGAATCATGTTAAATCTAAATACACTTGTTCTGGTAGCCGACACCTCTGGTAATGTGGAGGAGCCTTAATACCATGTTGATGCTAAAAAGTCTGTCTGATGCTTCTACTATTATATATGATGTGCTATACTAGGCATTTTTTAAATCTACGTTAGAATTTTAAGGAAGTATTACGCAACTCTAACACATACTGTGGATGCAGCTGTATTTGACCTTTTAACCTTATTTTCAATTTTGCTTTTTATTAACAGCACTTGACTTTCTGGTTTTCTAGGAATTCACTATGCATGATACCATTGGATGTTACCTAGATATGGATAAAGGGCATGTCAAATTCTCCAAAAATGGTAAGCTTTCTAGGGACCCTTTTGTTAGAGAGTATATATGATATTCATTATTTGTGATTTTTTAAAAATTTCCTTACCATCTTCAATCTTCTCTCTCTTCCTCCCTGCCTTTCTTTTGAACAAATACTTATTGAGCATTTGCTGTGTGCCAGGCATGCTGGTAGGTGCTGGAGATACAGCAGAAAATGGACTAGATAAATTTATGTACACTTTTGTGGGGCTTAGCTACTGATAGGGAGAGACAGACAATATATGTGTTAGGTGGGAACAGTGCACTGAGGGAGCGTATAAATCCGGGTAAGGGGCTGGGGAGCATTCTGGGGGGTCAGAGAAGGCTTCTCTGAGAAGGTGACATTTGAGTAGAAATATCTTGGAAGAGCGTTTCAGGCAGAGAGACCAGTAATTGCAAAGGTCCTGAGATGAAAGCGTGCTTGGGGTATTTAAACAGTGAGGAGGCCAGTGCGTCTGGAAAACACTGAGCATGGGGGAGGGTCGTAGAATCTTGGGTCAGTGAGGTGGTGAGGCCAGGCCATATAGGACCTTATAGGCTATGATACAAACTTTTTATTTTGACTGAGATTGGAAGCCATTAGGTTTTGAGTAGATAATTGGCATCGTCTGTCTTTAACAGTTTAACAGTACAATCACTGTGGTGGCTGCTTTGTTGAAAACACTGGGTGGTGACAATAGGTAGGGAACCAGGTGGATGCTAAGAGTTCTGTTTGGGGCAAGTTAAGTTTGAGATACTTACTAGACATCTGAGTGATGAAATCAAGTAAGTAGTTAAATGTACAGTTAAGTGTTCAGGGGAGGGATCAGAATTGGAGATATTGATACATCTTTGAGAGTTATTGGCTTATATATGATCCAGTCATAGGTCTGGATGAGATCACCTAGGGAATGAGAGTAGGTAATGAAGAGGAGAGATCTGAGGCCCAGGGTATTCTTGTGGTTAGAAGTTGGCAAGTTGAGGAGACTCCAGCAGAAGTGAATGAGGAGGAAAGCCAAAAGAGGTTGAGGTCGTGCAGTTCAGGTAAAGAAAGCTTTTGAAGGAGGAGGGAAGGATCAGATTGTGTCCAGTGCTGATGACGGGTCTAGCCTAGAAGGATGAGCAATACTGTGTTTGGCAAGTGGAGATCATTAATGAGCTTGACAAAGAGCTGTTGTGGTGGAACGAGGGGTGTGCAGGGGGAGCCTGATTGGGAATCAGTTCAACAGAGAATGGAGTGAAATGAGGTGGACACAGTCAACATGGAAATCAGGCAGTTTTACTACAAAAAGGAGAAGAAAAAATAAAGGACAGATGGAGGAAGTTCTGAGCTCAGGGAGGTTTGTCTAACTCAAGTGTCTACTGGAAGCAATCCCGTAGGAAGGGAATAATTAAAATTGTAGAGAGGGAGAGGGGACAATTTCGGGAGTAAAGTAAAAAAGTGAAGAGGTTGGTATTAGCACAGTTAATCTGCAGTAACAGGAGCGGGCGTGTGAATGTGCGTCGGCTGCTAGATTTGGTGGTGTGAGCACGTGGACGTTCTTTTCTGGTAGTTTTAATTCAATTTCTCTCTCTCTTTTTTTTTAAAGGAAAAGACCTTGGCCTGGCATTTGAAATACCACCACATATGAAGAACCAAGGCCTCTTTCCTGCCTGTGTTTTGAAGGTAATTAGAGACATTTTGCTGTGATTATAAGCTACTTTGATCTTCGTTGTTTCATATTGGTTAGTTTGCTCTTAGGTTAAGCATTTTCATTTTCTCCTTTATTCAATGCTAGAATGCTGAACTAAAATTCAACTTCGGGGAAGAAGAATTTAAGTTTCCACCAAAAGATGGTTTTGTTGCCCTTTCCAAGGCACCGGATAGTTTCACTGTCAAATCACAGCACACAGGTATAGCACCTGAGAGGGTAAAGATTCCAAGAATGGGGTATTGAAAACTCCAGTAAGTAAGGCTTCTTGTAGTGAGGTACAGATACTCCCCTTGCCTGTTTAGTCATGCATCTTTATTGAACATGTCAGTAAAATTCAGTTTCAAAACCTAATTCATAAACTCCAAGTATTTGGTTTCAGTTCACGCATTTTGGGGAAGCTGGTCATGGTGATGGTGGTATGTTGCATTTATAATGTGTGTGCTTATTAAGCGCCATGGCACTGTGTTAAGTGTTTCACCTGCGTTATTTAGTTTGCATAACAACCCTGTAAGGTAGTCTTATAGACAAAACTTGAGGAGTAGGGACTTGAGGTCACTTGCCCAAGGTCACAGGACAAATAAGTGGTAGAACTGAATTCAAATCCAAGCAGTCTGACTCCAAAGCTCACACTCTCACCCCATTGTGCTGCCTAATCTGCTTCCAGTTATTTAAAGAAAGTACATTTCACAGCTCATTTAATTTATCACAAAGCATATAATCAATTAAAATTACTGCAAGTAGATGTAAAGAATCTGTAGTTCATTTTAAGAACCTTTATTTTGTTTAGTTTGACTATCACCTATACCACTGGGCGATTGTTATTTAAAATTTTGATACTGGAGTATTTGTGCTCGTGTTTTACCGATAAAGGTATATGAGGTGTGATCTGAATGTATTCTAATCTTCTTTATTTTCTTAAGGTAACGCTCAGGTGGCACAAGCGAAGTTTCTCCCCAATGCTCCAAAAGCTCTCATTGTCGAACCTTCCCGAGAGTTGGCTGAACAAACTTTGAATAACGTCAAGCAGTTTAAGAAATATGTCGATAATCCTAAATTAAGGTAAAGCCTCCCTTTGTGCTCAAATGCCTATTGTCCTTAGGTCTGAGGTGTTTCAGAAGAAGAGTAAAGTAGGAAAAAAAATGAGTTAGAAATTCAGAGTGTGTACATATGCATGTGTATGAGTGTGTAAATATATTTAACTGTGACATATAGTAGCAGTTAGTTTCTATATAAAACTCCTGTTTAAGTGAGAAGAGTTCTATTAAAAAAAGTAAATTGAGGGACTTCCCTGGTGGTGCAGTGGTTAAGAATCCGCGTGCCAATGCAGGGGACACGGGTTCGAGCCCTGGTCTGGGAAGATCCCACGTGCCACAGAGCAGGTAAGCCCGTGCGCCACAACTCCTGAGGCTGCGCTCTAGAGCCTGCGAGCCACAGCTCCTGAGCCCGTGTGCCACAGCTACTGAAGCCCGCGCGCCTAGAGCCCGTGCTCTGCAACAAGAGAGGCCACCGCCATGAGAAGCCTGCGCACCGCGATGAAGAGCAGCCCCCCACTCGCCGCAACTAGAGAAAGCCCGCGCGCAGCAACGAAGACCCAACGCAGCCAAAAATAAATAAATAAATATCCTTTAAAAAAAAAAAAAGTAAATTGAGATTTTTCCTGTGTCTCTTATATAAAGTGTCATGGTTTGCAAAACTGTATCAGAGTAAAAATTCTTTAAAGGGGCCATTTCATTTAATGTTAGCTTCATCACTTCATTTGCATAGAAAATGTATCTCTGTCTGTCTAGTGTGTTGGTAAACCTGGCTTGGCGAGGTTACTTCTAGCCTGTCTCCTAGTGGTGACCATCTTCCCTGTGGGCGTTCACACTGGTCCCTCTAGTCCGAGGGCTCTTTCTGCCACTGCGGGGAGACCGTAAGTCTAGTGATCTTGGAGAACTTCTGGCTCAGTAGCAATCCCTTTTAATTTAGGAAAGCCATACCATATAAGTAAACTGCTCTGTCAGTTGATTTGACACTTGATTTTTATTAATTTTTCTTTTAATTTTTCTTACTGAAATATAATTCACACACCATAAAATTCACCATTTAAAGTGTACAATTCAGTGGTTTTTAGTATATGGTCACAAGGTTGTGCAGCCATCACCACTATCTAACTTCAGAAACTCTGAATTATTGATGTCCCGTGGGCCCATCTGTTTATTTATATTTTTAAAAATCTTATTTTGATGTCTGAGTTTTTTTTTTTTCCGGCTGTGTTGGGTCTTCGTTGCTGTGTGCGGGCTTTTCTCTAGTTACGGCAAGCAGGGGCTACTCTTCGTTGCGGTGCACGGGCTTCTCATTGCGGCGACTTCTCTTGTGGCGGAGCATGGGCTCTAGGCATGTGGGCTTCAGTAGTTGTGGCTCACGGGCTCAGGAGTTGTGGCTCGCAGGCTCTAGAGCGCAGCCTCAGTAGTTGTGGCGCACGGACTTAGTTGCTCCGCAGCATGTGGGATGTTACTGGACCAGGGATTGAGCCCATGTCCCCTGCATTGGCAGGCGGATTCTTAACCACTGCGCCACCGTGGAAGTCCCCCATCTTTTTAATGTTGATCTTTCTCATAAGTTAAACTTATTCAGGGATAAATTTATACTTAGTAAAACTTTTTAGGTAAAATGATTCCTAATTTTGTCTTGATGATTGATGCATTTCACTCTCTCAGTAACTATTTGAATACCTACCATGTGTGAAGACTTAGGCTAGGGATCAGGATATAACAACAAGAATTCATCTTTGCTTTTATAGAATTATGTGCAGGAGTGTGGAGATAGCGTGGAAGGCAGAGAAACAACCAAAGTAATGTGATAAAATTCTTTAAGGATACGACACGGAGAGTCACTACAAGAGTACATCACCAGAGCATCTTCTTAGTGTAAAAGACTCAGAACTCTTCACAAGAGAGTGTTTTTGGAAGAATGTAAAACGCTAATATAAGTTGATTTTTGTGCTCTAATTGTGTGTAACGATTAACGTGCGTCTGGACAAAGCCTGAAAGGGAAGATAGATGACAAAATCAATTTATTTGCTAAGATGGTAAAATTGTGTTACTCATTTCGGTGTTCAGTACAAATGAGCCTTTTCCTTCTTTGAAGACCCAGCTCAAGTCCTGGTCTTTCTGTGAAGCTAACGTGTTGGCGCCAGCTCGGTCCTTTCTCCCTCCTCGGATACCGCTGTGTTTGCTTCCCCATAATGCCTGTGCACTGTCATGTGTGAGCGTTTCTTGTTTTAAATGTGCATAGCTTTACTCGTCCCAACTCAGTTTTACACTCCATAAGACAGGGGCTGGTCTTTTATATTCCTCAACCCTACAGTGCTTTGCACACAAGCATAGATTGTTATGTGTATGTGTAGTTTTCTGCTAAATTTGTAGAAATAAATGTATCTGATTAGGAAAGTGGATAAGAGTAAAGTTTTATAGAAGAAATGATAGATTTAGGACCATAGTTACCAAACCTGGGAACTAAGGGACCTTATTTAAAAATACAGATTTATTGGTCCCTCTTCTGTATATACTGAATCAGTTTTTCCAGGGAATAGGAATTGGAACTCTTTGTTTTTTAAGGAAGAATGCCACCTCTTCCAGGTGATTCTTAAGTAGCCAGTCTGGCATCTGGTGTTACCGGATTTAGGCAACGTGGCTCTAGCGGTAGGTGGTGAAGGACTATGCCAAGGTAATGGACATTCACAGACTAGAAAGCTTTTTTTTTTCTTTAAACACTATAAATCGCTTAAGATGACAGTAGGCAACCATGAAGCTGTTTCTTTTCATCAGTCATAGAATTTATGAGACTCAGTGTCAACATCATCCACTTTCCCAGTATTTTATGGTAGTTTTTAAATGACTGATTAAATAAGAGTAAAATTAATCGATGAAGATAGTTGATAGCTACTTCTGATTGAAAGTTGTCTGGCTGCCTCAGGAAGTAATTTTGTCTGCTATTTATAAAAAGGAGACAATCTTTTTGTGAATAGCTATAGTGAGATATAATGCACATATACGATTCACTCTTTAAAGTGTACAGGTTGTTTTAGTTTTTATTATGTTCACAGAATTGCGCGACCACCAAAACCAATTTTGGAACGTCTTCATCACCCTCAGAAGAAACACTACCTTTTAGCAGTCACTCCCATTTCCCTCACACCTTCCTATCCCTGGGCAGCCACTGATCTCTTTTCCATATATAGAATTGCCTGTTTTGGACATTTTATATAAATGGAATTGGACAATGTGTGCTGTTTCATGACTGGCTTCTCTCATTTACCATAATGTTTTTAAAGTTCATCAATGTTGTAGCATGTATCAGTACTTAGTTCCTTTTTATTGCCAAAAAGTATTCCATTGTATACATTTACCACATATTTATTAATCCACTCATTAGTCGATGGATGTTTGGGTTGTTTCCACTTTTTGGCTACTGTGCTGTGAACATTAGTGTATAGACTTTTGTGTGGACATACATTTCCGTTTCTCCTGAATATACATCCAGGAGTGGAATTGCTGGATCATATAGTAGCTTCATGTTTAACATCTTCAGGAACCACGCAACTGTTTTCCAAAGTGACAACACTATTTTACATTTCTACTAGTAATGTGTGAGGGTTCCAGTTTCTCCACATCCTCACTTTATTATCTGTCCTTACAGTTATAGCCCTCCTAATGGGTGTGAAGTGGTGTCTTATTGTGGTTTGGGTTTGTATTTCCCTAATAGCTAATCGTGTTGAACATCTTTTCATGTGCTTACTGGCCATTTATAAAGTCTGTTCAGATTCTTTGCCCATTTTTCAATTGGGTTATTTGTCTTTTTATTGTTGAGTTGTAAGATATATACATGTAGTATTATGATTAATTATATATAATTTGCAAATATTTTCTCTCATTCTGTGATTCTGTGGGCTTTTTCTCTTTCTTGGTAGTGTCCTTTGAAGTACAAAAGATTTTAATTTTGATGAAGTCCAGTTTATTTTTTCATCTGTTGCTTTTTTGTTTGTTCATCTTTTGGTGTTGTAAGGGACTTTGCCTAACCCAAGATCATGAAGATTTTACTCTTACGTTTTCTTCTAAGAGTTTTGTAGTTTTAAGTCTTACATTTAGGTCTGTGATTCATTTTGTATTAATTTTTATGTGTGACCTAAAGAAGAGGTTTAACTTCATTCATTTGCACGTGCATATCTATTTGTTCTAGCACCATTTGTTGAAAAGACTGTTCTTTCCCCCCATAGAATTGTCTTGGCATAAAGCTTTTTTTTTTAGAGTATATTTTATTATTTATTTTTGGCTGCGTCAGGTCTTAGTTGTGGTACACAGGATCTCTGTTGTGGTGCGCAGGCTCCTTGTTGCAGCGCACGGGCTACTCTCTAGTTGTGGCACGTGGGCTCTGTAGTTGTGACATGCGGGCTCTCTAGTTGTGGCCCACGTGCTCAGTAGTTGTGGCATGCAGGCTTAGTTGCCCTGCGGCTTGTGGGATCTTAGTTTCCGAACCAGAGATCGAACCCGCGTCCCCTGCATTGGGAGGTGGATTCTTAACCACTGGACTGCCAGGGAAGTCCCAAAGTAATCTTTTTTAATCTAAACATATTTTTTAGAAGTATTTGGAGTGAGAAAAATTCAAACACAAAAGGATATTCTGTGAAAAGTAAGTCTCCTTTCACCCCATTCCCCAGTTTTTGGTTATCAACCTGGAGGCAACTTTTAAAAATTAATATTTATATATTCTTTCAGAGTTATATTTTATACACGTACAACCACATGTGTCTATAAAGATTGATTGAAACCGGAGTTTGGGGTACCTGGAATTATCCTAATATAGAAAGATGTGTAGATGAGGACTGATGTTTTCTGGGCTCCAAGCTTTCGCATTCTCCTCAGTTGCTTTACCGTGCGTTAACATTTTATGTAGCTCCTGGAAATGAAGTGCCTTGTCTCTTTCCTTCTCCAGACCTTCATTGTAGATTCTTTCTCAGTTATTCAGTTGTAATATCCACCTCCCCAAAATTGAAAAAAAACAAACAATAAAGCAGGCTTTAATCCTTTTCTACGTTATTATTCTGGTATTTATTTCAGGGAGCTTCTGATAATTGGAGGTGTTGCAGCACGGGATCAGCTCTCTGTTTTGGATAATGGGGTAAGTTGTACTTTTAATTTTTAAAAAGTAACACTATGTGTTGTCATTTTGGCAATATAGTTCTGCTGTGTTTCAAGAAAAGTCAAATGAGGCTGAAATTAAACAAGTTCAAAAGAGTGTATGTATGTTCAAAAATATCTTACAATTATGCCTTTCCTTTTCCCAAAGTGTACAGCATAGTAGTTTCTTCCAAACACCTCATGCAAAATTCCAACATATGTGAATTTTTTTTGGTTTATCTTTTGAGCACCTGCGAATTTCCTTCGCATTTTCATGCATTTAGTTATTTCCTCTGGGGATAATTGAAAAAGAAGCAGCTGGAGTTAAGAATAGAAATAGAGATAAGGTGGATTGCAGAGAAGGTAGTTTTGGCAGTGATCCTTGGGAGGGCTGAAGGATGGTAAGGCAGTGGTTCTAGTAGGAGGGGAGATGAGTTCAGATTTGTGTAAGGGGAAGTCTTAAAGGCTGTGCTGTTACCGAGGACGAAGCTCGGACTGTGATCCTCATTACTGGGGAAGAAGTTTGGGAAACTCTTAACTGCCTGTCAGTTCAGGTACAGGTAGAACTTCATAAAATATTTTGTATGTATGAAGTAACTTTGTCCTTACAAACTTCTCTTTCATTTCCTTCCCTAAACATTTTATCATTTAATCTAAACTGCTTGATACTGAGTTACGGTGAGCAAATATGTTCTCCCCTCAGTTGCCTTGGTGCTGCTGTCAAATGAAATTTCAGGCTGAATGGTTTTGATTTGACTTGGTGTGGCATATCAAGAGCAAGGAATCATTACTGTACTTAATACTATTCTAAGATAGTAACATAGCTTTGTTATGTTCTTATTTGATTTGCTATATTTTAATGGTTATGAGAGAGATTTAATATGTTCATTCCCTATCTTGGTTCCTCAAACCCCAATTCATTTTCCACGTAAGTTATTAAGTTTCTTAACTTACGTTGTCCAGCTCCGGAGCTTTTAGGGAATTCGATCTGCTTTTGCCAGGCAGATCTAAAATTTGGTACTGGCTGAAGCTAATGGCAAAGTAAAGGGAGTGTTATTCCATAGCTTTCCTGGCAGGATTCAGTTCCATTCTACTTAGGGGATGTAATATATTCTCTTTCTGCTCTTCCTTGCATCTTACATTGTCTACTTCTGTTATCTCCCACCATCCTCTGGCACCCTTAGCCCTGTGTTATGTCTTATGCTACAGGCAGAAGTCAGCTTTGGAGTCAGAGAATAGAACTATGTAATTTTTTTAATCTTTTAAAGTTGCACAGTTATGCAACATGTGCAGTTAGGCCTGAAGAAGTGGTTGGAGCCATTATCCAAGTCATATAGCTATTTCTCTCGGGCTTTTCCAATTTGACTTTTTGTTTTTAAACCTGAGAGACCGAGTTTCTGTTTTCATGCTGACTACCTGCTGAAATTGAGGAGGGAGGAAACTCGCACAGTGGGTTAGAATCCTTTGGTAAAGAGACGTTACCCACAGAACCAGAGTGGTATTGTATTCATTGCTGTGTCCAGCACAGTGCTTGGCACATAGTACATTCTTAATACATTGAGTGGGTTTTATTTTCAGACAGTATTTTCTAGATTGAACTGAGACTTGCTTACAGTTATCAACATAGTTGAAACAATAGCTTCAGAAATGTCTTTCACTTTTTATGGGAGTTTAAATGCCTTCTACTGGATCAAATTAAAAGTCCATTCAGCACAGTACTTTTTCAGTTTTTCAAGGGGTGAGATATTGAAGTAATGAGACTATAGTGATGAATTTGTTAGGAGATAGTTACGGTTTTAGTCTAGAGTGGAGAACACAAGTGAAAAAGAAGTCATTTTTTATGCCTGTTGATAAAGAGTAGAAGTTTTGAATTGTCTGATTTATTGAATGATTTTATATAATACCTTATTGTGCTCACACACATACCTCCATATACACACTTTAGAAATATTTATCCTTTATTGATTACCTTCTAGAAATGGGCCAGGCCCTGCTAAGTGCATTACATACATTTTCTCATTCAATTCCCACAATAGCCCTTTGTGATGGTCCTCTTCCCCATTTTTACAGATCAGGAAGAGGGCTTATACCAAATATTAAGTAATTTGCCCCAGATCTTACAACTCATAGGTGGAACTTACTTCAAAGCCTATGTTCCTAATCACTATACCATGGACTTGATTAAAAGGTGTGTGTGTGAAAATGGAAAATGTGGTTAATCGGGTGTCCTGGCATTGGCGGCTCCTATTTTCTTTGTAGATGTCTTAAAGTTTTTATAATAAAAAGCTAAATAAAACTTGTTCTTACTTGAATTAGACCTTTTCTCATGTTTGGACTTTGAGTTTGAATCCCAGTTACTAGCTGTATCATCTAAGTTCTTATGACTTTAGAATTCTAAACTTCAGTCTCCTCATTTAAAAACAGGACTAATAATAGTAGTGTTTTCCTTAGTGGTAACATGAAATGATATAATACCTGTAAAAGGTTAGCACAGCACATGTTCATTATAAGCACTTGACAAGTAGTCATTATTGCTGTTTTTCCTGGATTAGGTCATCTTCATTATTAATTATAACCAAATTTATCAAGCACCTGGCACACATCAAATGCACTACATATCTGATCTCTTAATTATCACAACCGTCTTGCAAAGCAGAAAATGTTACCCATTTAAAAAATGAGAAAATTGAAACTAGAAGAGATTAAGTAGCTTGAGGTCACACAGCTGGGTAATGGTGGAGCTGGGATTTGGGTCCTGGTTTAATTTCAGAGTTCCTATAAATTCATTTGATTTTTCACTTGGAAAACAAATTTTATATACTAGACTGTCTATAACAGGTTAAAATGTTACAATCATTTGCCAGAGTCTTCGCATTAATTTCAAAGCAGGTATAAGTTTAATAATACAGCATTATCTAGAACTCCTGTTTCGCACATTTACAGCTGACTATGACTACTTCAATATGCATGTTTTCATTGTAAGTAGACCATTGTTGGTTGCTATTCTAAGGTGATTACAGTAGTTCTTCAGTTTTCTTAAGGTGCTTTTTTTGGATATTTTTTAGGTAGATATAGTTGTTGGCACTCCAGGAAGACTGGATGATTTGGTGTCAACTGGAAAGCTGAACTTATCCCAAGTTAGATTCCTGGTCCTGGATGAAGCTGTATGTTGAAATATACTCATGCTTTTAAAAAAAATATTTGCTTATGTTTTGGGGGATAAAATATGTGAAATGGTGAAGAAAAAATACAATTTAATCATGATCCCAATCCCTAAAGAGAAACATAGTTACCAGTTTGGTGTATTTTCATTCACTGCTTATATTTACAGTAAATACTATCTTATGTAGTTGCAATCAGGCTATTTAGAATCTGGGAAATCTTTTTTAGAAAAATATGGTACGTAAGTATTTCATGTCATTATTTATGAACAATTTTTAAAGGCTGTCTAATGGTCTCTCATATGTACACTTCGTGGCTTATTTAACCACCCTTATTACTAGACATGTAGGTTTGTTTTGTACTTCAAATAGTTATCTTGTTTGTACATAACATTTTTTTTTTTTTTACACATTACAAATTACATTAATATGTTTTGGGCTCTTGAGATGTAGTTCCAAGTTATTTTCAAGATGAGGTAGTTTTTCAACATTGAAGGTCTTTGCTTTCTCACATTAGAGTCGTATTCTGAAGGAGACGTGGGAGTTATTAACTCTTGTATTCATTTTAGAATACCAGAGTATGGTTTTTGAGTCATTTATTGTCAGCTTTTTCATATTATAGTCACATGGGCTTTAAAGTTGAATTTACAACTTGTCTTTAAATATCCAGTAGAAAATAATTACTTTGAAAGTATGGAGATATGTATGAATTAATTTCTTTATCTTATATTTTGCAGTTGATTTAGAAAAGAAAGATTTAGATACTGATTACAAAACTTATGTTCTTCTTTGCTTCTTACGCAGGATGGGCTTCTTTCTCAAGGTTACTCTGATTTTATAAATAGGATTCACAATCAGATTCCTCAGATTACCTCTGATGGAAAAAGACTTCAGGTATGAAATAACTAATGCATCTTAAAATACATGTAGACAATTGTTACGTGTTCATGCTTACTTTTTTTGTTTTACATTGACATTTTAGTGTCTTCTGATTACGTTAACTGCTGTATGAAACATTTTCTTCATTAACTGATTAAGTAGTACACACAAAGGAAACAGTCTTATGAGCTGCTTTTAGAAATAAAGGTGAAGAGAATTTAAGGAAATTACTTAGGTGTAACAGAAGACTATAAGTAAAAAATTCTTAATCGTTATTTTTGTTTTCTACAGAGCATTTAGGGTTTATATTCAAGACTCTGAGTACTGCTTCCTCTTTGAAGGAGAAATGTCTTGAACTGTAGAAAAACAGTTATTTCCTTAGTAATTATTTCTTAAAATATTACTCTTTCTCATTCTGTTTTCTTAGGAAGAATTCAAGAGGAGAGGCTTTTAAGAGAAGGGGACAAGTTTATGGCTTTAGATTTTTAAAAACCTTTTCATTTTACTTAGTTTTTGTAGGACCTTGAGGAATAGATGGCATGATTTCTGTGGCAAGTGAGGGGACTGAAGCTCAGAGAGATTAACCCGCCCAAAGTCACACCACTAGTTGTTGCTACAGAGTCAGGTATTGAACTTGTCTTAGATTCCAGGCTTAGCGTACTTCGTGCCCCACATCTGTATTCATATGCTAGAATCATTATTATTATAAAAGCTTATCTAAATTTTGGTTTTTCTATTCTTAGGTGATTGTTTGCTCAGCCACTTTGCACTCTTTTGATGTGAAGAAACTGTCTGAGAAGATCATGCACTTTCCCACCTGGGTTGATTTGAAAGGAGAAGATTCTGTTCCAGATACTGTCCACCATGTTGTTGTCCCAGTGAATCCCAAAGCTGACAGAATCTGGGAAAGGCTTGGGAAGAACCACATTAGGGTAAGTGCTTTATAACGTTCACATTTGTATAGGGTAAAGCATTCATAAACTAGTTTAACCTTGAGCTCTGCGTGATGCTTAAAGCAACCAGACATTGTACCTTTAAGAAAAGAGAAGCCTGGCACATTGAGCAGAAGAGTTTAGGTCTGTTAGGTAGGGAATAAGTGATGGGCTCGCACTTTACTTTTCTCTCTGTATAAAGTTACTTCTGTAATCATCTTTCTTGACATAGGTTTTGTAAATAAATAGGATTACCTGTGTATATCTAGGGCTAATTTCTGATATAATGATTTCCATTTTTAGTAGCGTTTTAGAATCTTCTTGATGTGCCTTATTTTTCTAAATATCAGTTTCATGAGTCCATCATCTCACTTTTTCACCATTGTTAGATTTACCTTTATATAATAAGGGTATGCTTATTCTAAATACACAATGTTTTGAAAACCACCTTCGATTTTTTATTGTTATATTTAAAATTGATTAGCCTTAGACCTATAATTAATAAAAGGTTTTTCTGAATCTGAAGAATGGTTTTGCCTATAGATTATAAAGGTGTATGTCTGAAATGCAATCTAAAGTTAGACACAGTTCTCCCTTTATAAAAAGATACCTGTTCTGAATCATTACTTAACCCTTCCCCACTTCTGTTTTATCCTTTCCTTTTGACAGACTGATGAAGTACATGCAAAAGATAATACAAGACCTGGTGCAAACAGTCCAGGTGAGTTAGAAGAGTCAATAAAATGCGTGGAAAGATTTTGAAAACGAATTGATCTGTTGTACCGAACGTGTGCCCTGTCTCCTCTCATGAAGGAACAGGAAATCTGAAAATAAAAGGAACAAAAATAATTTAAAAATGGGGGGAAAGCTGATATCAGTCAGCTTAGAGGAATATTAATCACTGAATTTAAGGTATTAGTCTCCTGGCATCCAAATCACAAATACTTTGGATTATACAGTTCTCATTTTTCCAGGAAGCCAGCAAATTTCTCTGGCTACAGGTTGTATTTTAGCCCTGGATTCCAAGAGAAATGTCATGTAGATTCTTCATATCTGGCAATTGAGTAACAAAGGGACATGTCTTTAGCTACAACCCTGTGAAAGATACAGAAGTGATCCTGAGATGATTCTTTTTGTGTGTAAGTGTACAATTCAGTAGCATTGAGTACATTCCTACTGTGCAGTCGTCACCGCTATCCATCTCCAGAACTAGTTTATCTTCCCATACTGAAACTCCATATCATTAAATATTTATCAATTTTGAAAAAGCCTAAAATTAATTGATTCAATGAAGATACTTCTATGCAGAATTGAGACAGTTTGTATCAGGTACATAATATTTCAAAGATATATGAAGATGCAGCATGATACAAGGATAGTGTTTAGAGAACCTAGAAGAGATCTGAAACCCATTAGGCCACATGTCTGATATCACATGTCTCAAGTGGATCATTGGCAAGGGTTAGACTGCATTTTGTTCATAGCTGGATTCATTGGTAGATTTTTAACAAGTATCTAAAAGGTGAATTATCTGAAATTTTGATTAAAGACAGTTCCTTTGAACTCAGATTTATGTGTAGCTCCAAATTTATGAGGTGTATGCTCAGCCAGCCTTATTGTTGGAGAGGAGCAGACACTGATAGTCAAAATAATAATGTATCAGTCATCCCGCTGTTTGGGAATGCATTTTATAAAATAAAAATTTTTTACTGCCTCATGTATTTTTCCTTGTAAAAGTTTTGCGTAGTTTTTACTACAATTAGAGATGACTAGAGAGACCTTAGAAATATGTTGGATTACAAAATTAAAATTTTGCATTATATAATTGTAGAGTAACTATAGCCCAGCTTCACACTGAAAAATAGACATTTGGAGGATGGCAACTAAGAAGTTACTAACTAGGTTTGACGTAAAATATTTATTTCATAGAGTGAAGTTTGACCTTTCTGGTGTTCAGATTGATTTAGAAAGTACATTTATTATTTTTTAAAGAGGTTAAAGTAATTGAGTAAACATTTATTGAACATTTAGGGAAGTTAATTCAAGGCAGAATATGATTAGTTCTCAATGAGAGGTAGGAACAAAGTTTTGCTGTGGGTATGTATTTCTGTTTATTTGTGTGTGTGTGTGTGTTTGTACATGTGCATTTTCCCTTATAAGAGGTATGGTTATAGGTGTTTTGGTATCCCATAAACTGGCATAAAAAACATTAAGAGAAACAAAAATAAATGAGCAAGTGGATTCTCTCACCATTTCACCCTATCTTTTTATTTCTTGGTTTTGTCTATAATACCTGTATTAAAGTAGAGTTTTTTAGGTGAGTGAAGCAGTAAGTCTGTAATTATGTGTGTTCATGACAATTTCAGATTAAAATTCTGTTTTTTTTTTTCATTGTTATTGTGTTACTCAAGAGATGTGGTCTGAAGCTATTAAAATCCTGAAGGGGGAGTATGCTGTCCGAGCAATCAAGGAACACAAGATGGATCAAGCAATCATTTTCTGTAGAACCAAAATCGACTGTGATAACTTGGAGCAGTATTTTATGCAACAAGGAGGAGGTAATGTTTCCTCACTTGAAATAAATTGTGTTTATTTTCTCACTTAATAGATTGTTAGTCTCATGTTGATGCAGTGTAGCGTGGATGCCCAGATTTTAAAGCAACGATGTAGGAAAGACAATGAGACAATTTTCCACATAGGTACAGTTTCACTACAGTGAAGATGAATCACAGCATTCCAAGGCCCTTGTATCATTTGGAAGAAGGGTAAAGTTTTTGATTAATGTTAAAATTTCAAGTGTAATCATTAAATAATAGAATGTATATCTTCTAAATCAATAACTGAGAAAAAAAAACCTTAATCTAAAAAAAAGGTAAGAAAGGAAGGGGGGAAAATGAGAAAAAGCAGAGCAGTTGGAAATTATAGAGTGATAACGGCTGGTGGAAAAATCTGAGCGTATGGATAAACACTATAGTATTTATCAGTGGACTGAAGTCTTCTGATGAAGAGCATAGATTGTTAGACTGGAAAAAGTATAGCTGTATGTTGTTTACAAGAAACATACCTAAAACCTGAGGACATGGACAGATTGAAAGGAAGGGGAACGAAAAAATATATGTATGTGTCAGTTAAAAGATTAATTAAAAGAAAGTTGGTCTAACTGTATTAATGGAGATGTCATAGACTTTAAGGCAAAAATATTACTAGAAATAAAAAGGGTCACTATGTAAAAAAATATTCAATCTACAATGAAGATATAATGATTATAATTTTATGCTCCTCATAATTAATGTTAAATATATAAACTAACCTGAGAGAATGTTCAGTATAATCAGTCATTAGAGAAATGCAAAATAAAACCACAATGTAATACAATTGTACACTCAGGGTGACTAGATCAAAAATACTTAAAACACCAAATTTTGGTGAGGATATGGAGAAACCGGAGCTCATACATTGTTGAAGTACAGTCACTTAGGCAAAAGGTCTTACAGTTTTTTATAAAATTAAACATTGCTGTCTTATGGCCTAGCAATTCAGCTCCTAAGTATTGGCTCAAGGTAAGTGAGAATATATATTGAAGAAAGATGTGTGCAAGATGGTCATAGCACTTCATTTATAATGGCCCCAAACTGTACACTAAGAGGCCATTAATAGGAGAATGGCTAAACAAAACGCAAAATATCTGTACAGTGGAATACTTACTACTCAGCACTGAAAAGGCATGGACTGCTGATTGGCCCAAAAATGGTGGGTGAATCTGAGAAGCATTATGAATGAAAGAATTCTTACACAAGAGTACAGGCTGTATGATTCGATTTGTGTGAAGTTCTAGAAGAGCCAGAACTAATCTACGATGAGAGAAAAACCACAACAGTGGTTGTCCCCAGGAAGGTGGGAGTGTGGCTGACTGGGGAAAAGGGCGTGAAGGTACCTGGTGGATGGTATTCGTGTTCTGTATCTTAATAGGGCTTTGGGCTACATGGGTGTATGCATTTGTCCAAGCTCACAAAGTGTACCCTTAAGATTTGTACATTTCCCTGTATGTAACTTTAACGTCAACAAGAGAAAAAACCTGAACAAATACTGCACTCTAGTTAATGATATGCATGTTGAACTGTGTACTGATACCTGCAGTTTACCTTGAAATGCTCCAAAAATATAAAAGTGAGTTGATAGAGGGATAGAGGGATGGATAGATATGTGGTAAAGCAAGTATAGTCAATGTTAATGGTTATTTTTACTTTATCTATTTTCCCAACACTTATTCTCAAACATACAGCAAAATTGAAAGAATTCTCACAGTGACTATTACTACTCTGGTCTGAACTGCACTGCTTTTTGTTACTGTGTCTACTTGAAGACTTTCTTTTTTAGGATTGGCTACCACTGCACTTGCCTCTAAAATACCACTTCTCCATCCTTCCAGTTTGCTGCTTCTAATCTGCTTTGGCCAAGAAACCAGATAACTAAGTTGTTTAGAATACCTCGAGGAGGGCAGGCTTGTGGTCGCGGCCTTTTAGTAAGGGCATGGACTTCCTGATGCCTGTTTTGCTTCCAAGAATAATCTCTTTTGTTTACTTTTTGGTTCTTCGCTTTACATGGGTTAGGTGAGGTTCCCGGGGTACGCAGAAACTACCACTGCAGTTCGGGAAAGGTTACTTAAAATGTCCTTCAGAGCAAATCAGTTTTAGTGCCCGTGGAGTTCATTTTAAGGGTATTTCACCTATGACAGAAATTGTGTTAACCGTGGTTTATGACAAGTTGGGGTATAGATCTCCGTAGAATTATACCCCAGCTGGTAGTCTAAATGTTGCTGGTTTTTTTGACATAGTCTTAGTCGTCACCTTTTCCAAGGTTAACTGTTTAATGTGCTTTTCACTAGGACCTGATAAAAAGGGGCACCAGTTCTCATGTGTTTGTCTTCATGGTGACAGAAAGCCTCACGAGAGGAAGCAAAACTTGGAAAGATTCAAGGTACTGATACTTAGTTCACTGCATTTCCTTCAAACGTAAGAGGGGAGTTGTATCTAGTTTTAATCAGTTCCAGTTAATATTGTTAAAGCAATTCTTGTCCTAGAAATTACAAAATACTTCTGCCCTATTGTTACGTCCTCATCACAGCAGGGCTTTGTCATCTTTACCAGTCAAATGGTAAATTACATGTTCTCCATCAGCACAACACTACTTGACAAGAATTTTCAACTTAAGGAAGTTTTAGTTAAATTCTTTCAGGTAGATATTTTTAAGAGACGTATCATTAGATAGTTAAATCATGTCTGTGAGCCTTTTTTTTTTTAATAAATTGTAACAATACCCATAGGGAACTTAATTTGTAGATTCAGACAGGTATCAGAATACCTGTTTTGTAGAATGAAATATATTTTGAATTATTTGGGATAGACTGTCACAGTTAAGTGATTTCAGCTCATGAACAGGTTGTATAGCTTTTGGTGTAGATGGGTTGGGGTGAGCCATATAGAACTCAAGGTCAGTGGCCTCCACCCACAAGCATTCTCATCATTTATCACAGTGTGTTCACCCAGTGTATAGTACAAATATCATTTCTCTCAGACCCATAATATGAAAAAAGGTAGGAAGTACTGGGCTTAAAAATTTTGGATTATGTTTCCATGCTGAGCATAATTGGTGTGGATGTTAAAACATCACAGCGGGGGACTCCCCTGGTAGCACAGTGGTTAAGAATCCGCCTGCCAAGGCAGGGAACACGGGTTCGAGCCCTGGTCAGGGAAGATCCCACATGCCATGGAGCAACTAAGCCCGTGCGCCACAACTACTGAGCCTGTGCTCTAGAGCCTGTGAGCCACAACTACTGAAGCCCGTATGCTCTGGGGCCCGCATGCCACAACTACTGAGCCCATGTGCTGCAACCACTGAAGCCTGTGCACCTAGAACCCGTGCTCTGCAACAAGAGAAGCTCCCGCAATGAGAAGCCCGCGCACCGCAACAAAGAGTAGCCCCCGCTCGCCGCAACTAGAGGAAGCCTGCGCTCAGCAATGAAGGCCCAACGTAGCCAAAAATAATAATTAAATTAATTTTTTAATTAATTTAATTAATTAATTTTAAAAAATCACATGGCCTCATTTCAGCATATATGCCACCCTTCTCTATCCTGGCATTTTGTTGGACCAGAAGTCAGTATGCCCCTCACCCCCTCCAAATCTCTAACCTTGCTGTGCCTTGCAGCACAAATGACATCTGATGGCTAATTGGTATATTCTTGGTGAGAACACCAGGGGCCCAGTCTCTTTAGGATTTTATCTGTTGTCACAAAAAGTGTAGCCTTGAGGTAAAATATCTAGTATTCTGAATTATTTTAATACAAGGGTAAAAGTAAAGCTTATGTTTTTTACATTTTATTCTGTCTTATGTTTTGAATTACCAGTCAGGATCTCTAAAGATGAAGCCAAATTTTAGCAATGGTTTAAGAACTTTTATGTGAAAAAAGCAAAGATGAATCCAGTCATTGATTTATTCACCTTAAATGTCATATTTCAGCAAATTACAACTTAAAAGTGCAGTACTTGTTCCAGTGAATTATGAATGACTAGACCGCTAATATGATACGAACACATTAGTTGTTAGAGGTCGCATTTAGTGGAAAGATGGTATTTGTGGGGGTTTTGTTAGTATATATACTAATAAGGTCCTTTCTCTCCTCTCTGTTCTCTTTAGAAAGGAGATGTAAGATTCTTGATTTGCACAGATGTAGCCGCCAGAGGAATTGATATCCATGGTGTTCCTTATGGTAAAAAGAAAGTTTTTATGCTTGCAGTTTGAATTTTATGGAATTCAAGGGAAACCATTTAATATGTTTGAAATACTCAGAACATCAAACATCACATATGTTTGAAAATTTTAGGAACTATTGTCAATTGGTAGTAATTGCTTTTGTTTACAGTTATAAATGTCACCTTGCCTGATGAAAAGCAAAACTACGTCCATCGAATCGGCAGGGTAGGAAGAGCTGAAAGGTACTCTGTCATTTTTTTTTTGTCCTTTTTAAGCTTCTGTGCTTCAGGAATAAAGTCTAATAAAGACTTTTAAAATCTTTCAGGATGGGGCTGGCCATTTCCCTGGTGGCAACAGAAAAAGAGAAGGTAATCTTTTCAGTGCTGTATTATACTCATTGTTTGTGTCGTCATTTTAGATGTTGGAAATGAAAGCAGTTTGATTTTTTCATTTACATTGAATTCAGTTGCGTATGGAATATAAATGAACTTTTTAATGGCATCTTTTTCTCTTCATTCATTGAATGGATGACTAGTATAATGAAGTTTAGAAAGGAAAAATATGAAATGTAATTTTCCCTAATAGCTTTCATATAATTTTCAGTGAAAAGTATTTAAACCCTCTCTGGCATCATGCCGTGGTAGACTTTTTATGGGAGAGAGGGTTAACTTATTATTTTGATATAAATTGATACAATAATTTGATACAGATTTACAGAAAAGCTGCAAGAGTAAGGAACTCCCACACACTCATTCCCCAAACTACTTGTTCATTTTGCTTTTTGCTCTTTGCTTTATGGTACTGATGAACCTAGTGGCAGGGCGGGAATAAAGATGTAGACGTAGAGGATGGACTTGAGGACACTGGGCGGGGAGGGGCGAAGCTGGGGCGAAGTGAGAGTAGCATCGACATATACACACTACCGAATGTAAAATAGATAGCTAGTGGGAAGCAGCAGCATAGCACAGGGGGATCAGCTCGGTGCTTTGCGACCACCTAGAGGGGTGGGATAGGGAGGGTGGGAGGGAGGCTCAAGAGGGAGGGGACACGGGGACATATGTCTGCATATGGCTGATTCACTTTGGTATACAACAGAAACTAACACATTATTGTGAAGCAATTATACTCCAATAAAGATCTATTTAAAAAAATTAAAAAATATCTTATAGAAAACATTTGAACTTCATTTTTGATACTAATCTTGATATAGCATTCTCCAGTATTTACTTTTCTCATTTTTATCTGAGAATTCCTTTCTATAATTGACATCTGTTTTAGAAAAACTTTTGGATTCCTTTCAAAAAGAACTCTTTCAAAAGACCTAGTTAGTGAGCTACTAATAGTGGTAGTAACTGGATGACAGACCATACCTGCAATCTATTTTTCTTGTGCTCTGAGGACAGAAAATGTTAGAAAACTAACTGAGAACAAAGATATCTAGCATGTTTCAGTCTCCGTACATGTTAATCTTCGTAGGTTTGGTACCACGTATGTAGCAGCCGTGGAAAAGGGTGTTACAACACAAGACTCAAGGAAGATGGTGGCTGTACCATATGGTACAATGAGATGCAGGTAAGGCTCACAGAGTCTTATTAAAATTGGTAGGAATAGACTGCATTTATCTGTAAAAGTTACGTATCAGCTCTTGTCTATTTGTGAACTGTGAGAATTAATGAGTGATTATGTTATGGTAGTTCATAAATTGTAACCTGTGAGTTCATCTCTTCAGAAATCTTACTTCCATTTATACTAAGTATTACAGCCTTCCTGGTTTTATTTAATGCTGTTAAAACGCAACTCTGTCGATTTCCTCTCCCTTTCTTAGTTGCTGTCTGAGGTAGAAGAACATCTGAACTGTACCATTTCGCAGGTTGAGCCAGATATAAAGGTACCAGTGGATGAATTTGATGGGAAAGTTACTTATGGTCAAAAAAGAGCTGCTGGTGGTAAGCTTTGAATTACTTTTAATACTGTTTTAAATGTGAATGTGTCCCATTTTTGAGCTTCAGTTTAAGAAGAGAGTATTTCATTTCCTTATGTTTAGTGTATATTTTTAGCATATTAATCATTCCCTCCTTATTAGTCTTGCAGCACTTTATTCATACTTGTCTTGCAGCATTTTTTATTGTGTGATCTGTATGTGAATGGACAGCAGCTTAGCTGTTTCTCTTGAGGTGTTAATGTCATAAGAGTAGTTGAAAATTTATGGAATTATTAGGAAACAAGAGCATAATGGTAATTTTGAACAAGGGGTAACCCAGGATACTATTTATTCCCTTTGCCTGCAATGCTCTTAGCTCATTCCGGAAATTTTTTAAAGATTCAGGCTAAACTGGTGGTTTCTAAACCAAGGAAAAGAGACTAGGGGAGGGGTTGGTAGGGGTATTGGGACAGCTGTTAGTAAGGAAGGCCTAATCATTTATTTTAATTGATGTAACACTTTTAGAACTCAGTTTCTTTTGTAGATAACTTGCTCAGTAGTACCTCTTTATCGCTAGGAGCAACGTTTAAGTTGATGTAATTGAGCCAAAGCATTGCTGACACGTTATTCCAGGCCTGCCGCTCACATCACTTTGTGATTCGTGTGTGTGACACAGGTGGAAACTATAAAGGCCACGTGGATATCTTGGCACCTACAGTTCAAGAGCTGGCTGCCCTTGAAAAGGAGGCACAGACGTCTTTCCTGCATCTTGGCTATCTTCCTAACCAGCTGTTCAGAACCTTCTGATTTTAACATTCACTGAATAAGGTTTGAATAATAGAAGTCTATAGTCTTAAAACTCTAAAATAGTTGTACTGCTTCCAAGCAGCAGTATTTATAGTAACTTAAGCTGTTAACGCTAACTCTTGCATGTCAAGAAACATCAGTCTTAGGAATTCTTCATAGAATGGCAACCTAATGAAAATAATAAATTTGATGACTATATTTTCATGCAAGTTTGTGTCTTATTTTAAAATTATTTCATAGTTTTTCAAGAAAGCTCTGGGTTTATGAAGTGAAGTTTATGGGTATGTGCACTCGGCAGAGGACCTGTGTGGAATTTTCACAAGAAGTGGTCCTAAATAGAGACAGCCTTGAGACGGTCATGGTCGCCTCGGTATATGTTGAAGCTAGAGAAGAGTCGTGGCATGAAAGGAAAGTGTATGATCCTAAGGTGGAAGGACAGCTGGGTTAGTTTGGAGGCCTAGAGTTTTTTAGGGACTTAGAAAAGTTTCTGTGTCTAAGGACTGATGACTGATTTGGTGATGGTGACCGTGAAGATGTATTTCTGAAGGTTTATCTTCTTTTTAAGAACCTTTCTTTCCAGGTGATACATACTGTAAAGATAAAACTATTCTAATGTTCCTCTAGGTCATAAAATTAAATTTAAAGGCCGCCACAGAGCACTGAGTAAAGTTCCCTGTGCCATACAGCATGTTATCTATTTTATACATATTAATTAGACCACTGTCTTTGGTGATTTCCTAGAACTACCATAACCAATCTCAAAGCTATGTGATGAGCTCCTTGCCGTGTTCATGCCCGTTATTAATCACTGCTTTAGAAACAAGTTTTGAATTGACATAATGGCAAGGAAAAGTCTTGAGATTTAGAGCATTTAAGATTAGAGCTGGGTTTCCCTGGTGGCACAGTGGTTAAGAATACGCCTGCCAATGCAGGGGACACAGGTTCGAGCCCTGGTCCGGGAAGATCCCACATGCTGTGGAGCAACTAAGCCCGTGCGCCACAACTACTGAGCCTGTGCTCTAGAGCCTGCAAGCCACAACTACTGAGCCTGCGAGCCACAACTACTGAATCCTGCGCACCTAGAGCCCGTGCTCCACAGCAAGAGAAGCCACTGCAATGAGAAGCCCTCACACCACAATGAAGAGTAACCCCCGCTCGCTGCAACTAGAGAAAAGCCTGCGTGCAGCAACAAAGACCCAATGCAGCCAAAAATAAAATAAATTAAAAAAAAAACGATTAGAGCTGGAAGAGGTCTTTCTGATCTTGTTCATGTTCTCGTGTTATAGGTACAGAAACTGAGTTTCCAGGAGTACGTGTTCACACAGCCCAGTTGGTAGAACCAGGACCAGAACCTGGGTTTCCTAGTTTAAGCTTTTACTCTTGGGTCTCCATTTGGAAGATGATTCTCAGGTCCAAATGGGGAGGTTAGAGAGGAATGCTAGATAGAGCTGGGAGTCTGTGGAGGGGTATTTGGTTTTTCTCCTCAAAGTACTGTCGAAATGTCGTTACTCAGGCAATGGAGTTTTTAAAAGAGGAAGTGACATGTAATCAGACCAGTGGAGGGGTTTCCTGGAGACCTGACTTTCCACTCACATCACCATGAATCCTTCCGTTTATGCTGGGTCCCTGCTTCCATTTTATTTAAAAAAAATTTTTATTAATTAAAAAAAAATTTTGTTTTTAGGCCATGCCGCACGGGACATGGGATCTTAGTTCCCTGACCAGGACGGAACCTGTGCCTCCTGCAGTGGAAGCGCAGAGTCCTAACCACTGGAGCGCCAGGGAAGTCCCTGGGTCCCTGCTTCCAGGTGCCCATTGTTCAGCCTCCGATTAATGCTAAGGATGTGAATGCTTGTTAAATTCTGGTTATGTTGTGGTCACTGAGCCATGAGAGATGCTCGTTGCCCCTCCTTCCTATTAGAAATGGAGCCTCCTGAACTTCAGTTGGTACTGGATTACCTGGCTGGAGACTGTCCCTCCCAGATTCTGGTCAGTGGGGTGTGAGGTGGGTGATGTGTCATGTCCTTCCACCCGCCCTTTCCCTCCCCCCTCAGGCTGGAACCTGGTGTATTAGTGAGTCAGTGTTCTCCGTTAGAAAAGTGTTATCCTTGGGGAGTGGCAGAGCAGTAAGACAGAGGGAACCTGGGTGGCCTTGTGGAAGAGCTGCCACCCTCTCTCAGAGGCTGCCTGGCACAGTGTGTTTAGTTCCCCAGTTACCACAGACACTAGAGGCACTTGAAGGTCCAGAAAATGTTAAAATATTAACCAGCCAATGTTAGTATTTCCGACTCACAGAGTCAGCTCTACCTACTATTATAGTGTAAGAATTTATGAGTGTACTCACAGATCTCTTACTGTCAGTCTCCCCTCTGCACAGAAATGCCTAGACCGGCCCCACCTTCAACACTTGATAGACATGCCCTCAGGTCTTATGGGTCTCGGCACATTCTCCTCGTCACCCATCTCATCTTCTGTTCACCATTCATTCTCTTCAAAGCTACCTTCAAGCTCTGTTGGAATTATACTTTTCATAGTGACGAGTGGTTTTGTGTTTGGGGAATTTTTTTTGCTATCCAAATTTGAATAAACTTAAATGAGCTTCTCTAACTGTGGGTTGTGTCTCCACTGTATTGCTAACCTGGAAGATACCGGGAGCCTCTTATCAGGACAGAGCCACCCGAGAGAACATAGAAAACTAAACAGAAGGACCAAATGCTTTCATTGCCTAGGGATGTTTGCCTTAAGAGAACTGATTCTAAAGGGCTCCAACTAGTGGAATTAGTTATAGATTGCCAGAACCTTTCTGTACCTGGTTCGTAATGCATATTTTTCTATTATAAACAGAAATGAGAACTTCAGGTTAGAGTAATCCCCACCCTCCCCTCCTTTTTTACTTATATTCCCACTCGCAGAGGAAGTCACCACTAAATAACATTTTGGCTCATTTCTTTTTTTCTGTACATTTTTTGGTGTACAGTTTAGATCTTACCTATATGTACAATTTTTATATCTTCATTTAATGTAAGTATTTTTCTTGTGATAAATACTTTAATGGCTGCATAATCCACTGAAAGTGCTGTGGTCTGTAACTCATGAGCTTTGAGGGAAACTGAAGAGGATGTGAATCTCAGATGTCAAGCCCGGATGCGATTCCGGCTCTGACCCTACTAGCAGGTGACTGAAGCGAGGTCCTTAGCTCTCGAAGCTTCTGTCTCTTTGTTTATAAAAATGGTGAAAATAATTCTCATCACTCAGGATTATGTTAAACATGCAGCCAAAGTCAGCAGATAAGAGGCGCTCATACCACATTTTACGGTATTTACACTGTTTACAGTTGTCCTGTGTTACCGTCAACATCTTTGTTCTATCTTTTGGATTGTTTCCTTCACCTGGATTCCTAGAAACTGGATTCTTGAATTAAAACCAATGAAGCTGATGAAGATTTTTCAGGGTCATTTTCAGATTGCTTTCTGAAAGGGTGGTACTGGCCGACGTTCACATTAACAATATAGAAAGAACTCTACAACTTTTTTTTTTTTTTTGCGATACGCGGGCCTCTCACTGTTGTGGCCTCTCCCGTTGCGGAGCACAGGCTCCGGACGCGCAGGCTCAGTGGCCACGGCTCAGGGGCCCAGCTGCTCCGCGGCATGTGGGATCCTCCCGGACCGGGGCACGAACCCGCGTCCCCTGCATCGGCAGGCGGACTCTCAACCACTGCGCCACCAGGGAAGCCCTATACAACTTATTTTACAAACTGAAATAGTACTTGTTGCATTTAAAGTTTGCTTTTGTCCTGTCTCTTCACGCGCTGTGTGAGCTGGTGCTGGTGAGTGGAGGTCCGCATGTCCAACTGGCAGCTTCTCTGCACGTGACACCTTAGCCTCCACGCCCTCCCCTCTCCTGCCCCACCGCCATCATTATGCTACAAACAAGGATCCAAATTTACTGTAAATAAGGTACAAGGCTTCTTTCTTTCTTTTTTTAAGGTAGAAGTGTGTGTGTGGCAGTGATCGAGAACGGTCCAGATTTAAAAATAAAAGTTGGTTCCCAGCCAATTCTAAATGGGCAAAACTACGTAGTCAAGTTTTTCACCTTATTCTTCTGACTTAAGAGGGAACTGTATACTTTATTGCAGCTTGAATGAGATATGTAAAATATGAAAAATGTGTAGGTAAATATAAATGAGATCTGGGGTAGTTTCCTTTATATAATACTTTTATTATTTCCCTATAGATGCTGACGTCTATCAGGAATTTTTTTTCCAGGTGACCTTATTTGGGAGAAAAAGGAATATTTGTTAAAAGGGAAAAAATGCAGTGGAACAGGAAGGAAAGGGAGGGATAGTGTTTTGCTACTCTAGAGTAACTGATGGAGGATTCCTTTGGTGGGAGGAGTGGCAGGGGAATTTTTGCTGTTGTTTTCTGTCCTGTGGATTTAAATAATTACCTTTCATTAAAACCATTTAAAGCTCTGATTTTTCTTACAGTGATTCGACTTGTACTGGTCAAAAGTGTTGATAGGGAATTGGAAATAGGGATAGGAATTGGAAAGAGTTGGAGTCAGATAGGCCTGGACCTGATCCTAGCAGTGCTCCTGACTTCTAGTTATAAGTCACAGGCAGAGAGCTCCAGGTCTAAAGGGGGGCCTGGAAGCTGCACTTGAACAACTTCCTTAGAAGATCGTGATGCAGATGGACCTCAGACTGCACATCAGGAAACGCTGTTACGGACCAATGGCTCTTAGATCTTTAACTCCCACTGCAGTCTTTTACCCCAAGACTCACGCAAGGTGACTGAAAAGGGCACCTGGGAGGGAGGTGCTTGCAGTACTAGAGTCGCCTGGCTTCCAGGGCTGGTCCACCGCCTTTAATGAGGTTCCTTCCCTTAGGTCAGTGGTTCTCAGCCCTGGTGTGCATTGGGACCTCCTTAGGGAGCTTTAAAAGAAAATACCAGTATCTGTACTTCACCTCCAGAAATTCTGGTTTTATTAATCTGGGGTGGGGCCTGGTATCCCCGGTGGTGCTTATGCATTGAGAGCTGCTGCTTTAAGCGGCCTGACCAGATGTTTCTTGATCCTGCTGCAAATCATCGTGTGCCCTCTGCACGTGGCCCAGCTGATACGTGTCTTAAAGTTAAATATAGTTTAGATTCATGCTGGAGCCCTTGCTGGTTATACCATGCAGCAGAGGTTATTGTAGAGGAAAACTTTGATAAAAGTGGTACCATTTGTCATTTTTGAGAGACTAACAAGGTTATTTTAAAAATAAATTTTGCCGCCAGATGAGTTTCGTTCCTTTCAAAATTGTTGCTTTAGGGATTCAGACAAATCTTTTTAAGGGTGCTTCGGTTTTTCAAAACCCATTCGGCCTTTTAATTTTTTTCTTTTTGCCACTTGTTTGTATTTGAACCATTTCCTCTGCTTTCCACAGAGCCACATTATAAGCCTCTGGAAATCATTGGCTCAACTCATTATTTTACCTTAAACCTTGTTCCCCAGCTTGGTAACTCATCCTGTTCACCAGAAAAGGCTTTGGTTGGCTGTTGGCTGTATGTTGCCTTAACTTAAATCCCAAAGGATAAATACTTGCTACTGCCAAGTAGGACTTTGAGGGGGCAGCCAGAGGTTGTCTCTCTGCAGGGTAATAATTGGATGGTAAGGGCGTTCTACTTTTTGTGGTGGCTTAGGGTCTCAGGGAAGAGAGTCTAGCTTGGGAAACCCTGATCAGAATAGGAGTCACCAGGGTGAGTGTGGAGGTGGAGAGTGATGGCCAGCAGGAACGGCATCAACTGAGTCTCGTAGGAGCAGCAGTGTCTGCTAATGAGTTTCGATTTTCCTTTCCTACAATGTGATTCCCCTGAAATCCTCAAATGTTGCTCAGGGCGTTGGCACTTAGGTATGTCAGTATGACTTGGGTAGTAAAAGGAGGGCTCTGTCCGTGTTTGGACAGGGAGACGTTGGAGAGTGGGGGAATTGGTTAGGACCCTGTCCCGTGGGAAATTGTTACGTAATGGCAGGAGGGGACAAGAAAACCCTCTGCAGCAATCGTCCAAACCAAAGCTCAGCAAAAGGTGGCAGTCAGGCTCAGGGCAACCAGGTTTAGCAGGCGCACCCACGACTCCGTAGCCATATTTGGGAGAGAATTGGCTCAGCGGCAGTTGCACAGGCTGGAAGCTTGAGGTATTTTGTTTGGCTCTGAAAAGCTAGCAATTTGGAGACATTGAATTATATCCATATCATTAAATACCGTTCACTTAGAATATTGGTGTTAGTTCTGTTGGTTGTAATAACAAACTCTATTATATGCTTCCGTCCATAAATTTTTTATTCATTTCCCTGCTGTTGGCTCACAACCCAGCACCACGAGAAGTGACGCAAAGGCAGCAGGGCCCACCTCTACCTACATCAGCTCTCTGGGGTCCATGGCTTATCATTTCCAGCCAAGTGCACCAGGTGGCGTTAGTGTCACACTGTGAATACCCACAAAGACCTAAACCCTTATGCTGGGATATTTTTACCACTTGGGGTCACTTAAGGATTACCTGACTTCCTTTTTTTCTCTGCTAAGCAAATCACAGATTCAAAGGAATTATTTCCCATTACATCTGTCAGGGTCTGTTGTCCTTTTTTCTGGATCCTGAAGGCCAAGAGATGAGAATTAGGATTTTTTTTTTTTTACCCATGAGTTGGCCTCACACGGTTTGTGCAGCAGTGGTTTCTCCTGTTACAAAGCACTTATGGGACCACTGCACCCTGGGCCCAGCGTTCGGGAGTTCTCTGTACAAAAGAACTTCCACACGTGTCAGAATTGCATTTATGCTAATTGCCGTTCTCATTACCATCTCCAGAACGCAGGCTGCTTTTCCTCAGTCATTTCCTTGATTCTGCCTGTCTCTAAAGGCCCAGATCTGAACACAGTGCAATGGGGTATCATGTTAACGCCGCTCACCTTCCTGCCATTCATCCGGTGATCCTAGGAATTACAGCATCGCCCTTTGAGAGCACGGTGGAGATTTGTGTGATGATCCCCAATTGACTTGGCCTGCCTGTGGGTGGGAAGGGGTGGGGTGAGGGCAGGATGTGTGGGCTCAGACAGGCAGCCCAAACAAAGAGCCTAGTCACTTCAGAAAGTGGCTGTGCCTCCTTATTTGAAAAGCCAAAATGATAAGCGGACACCCCAAGTGCCAGTCTCCCTGCCCCCCAAGTGACTTCATGGGATTGAAGGTTAAGAGAGATCTGAGTGGGAACAATGACCACATATGTGATCTGTCCTTTGCTTTCTACTTTTCTGCAAAGAATAACATCTTGCGGGATGGACGCAGGAGCCTTGAGTCATTATTCAAGAACAGCCTTTTCTGGTATAATTTAAAACTACAACAGGAATTCATTTATTTTCACCATTTCAATTTATAATTAATTCGTGTCAACCCCCAGTCAAGAACCTGAAATGGGCTTTTATTGCCTTAATTAAGTCCAGAAGAACTTGGACACTTAAGGCCCTCTAAAATTTGGTCCTAGCCTTCCTAGCCTTATTTCTTCTATTCCCCAAGTCACGTTGAACTTGGTCTTCTCATTTACCTCCATGTATAACAAGAGCTAACATTAATTGACCCATCCCTATTTGCAGGGATGTTCTAAGTGCTTGTTCTAAGTGCTTACTCGTCTTAACTCAGTTAACCCTTATAACCCCAGAAGACAGGTTCTAATAGTGTTTCCATTTTACAGATGAGAAAACTGAGGCTCCAAGCGGTGAGTGATTTACGTAAGATCAGCTGGCTAGTGAGCAGTGGCTGTAGCGTTGGAATGCAGGCGCGTATCCACTACGCCCTGTCATTCTTGCCGCTGGCCGCTGTTGCCTCCTGGGAGGCCTTCCCGCCTTCCCTTTGCCTGTCAGATGCCACCCAGCCTCGGGCATTGGAGTCACTATTACCTCCTTTGTGGGGGGCAAGAGAACACCCCATTTTTGAATACCAGCCATGAGCCAGATATTTTATATGCAGCGTCATGTAAGAGCCAATGTTCTTTTTTTCTGCAGGTAAGGAATTCAAGGTTCCGAAAGGTTAAGACTGAGCCAGAAGGTTAACTCAGGGCCCCAGAATCTCTGGTGTTTGGCTCCGTGCTCTGCCTTCAGGAAGCCGTCCAGTGCATTACTCTTGGTCTTGCCCTTATACCTTAGGTAGCTCTTAATTCTAAAAAAACGATTTCATTACTTTTGCCCCCTCTGTGTCTTCAGGTGGATCCAAAGTACTTCTCATGAAGGGTTTCTGGGCTCTACTCCCTTTTCTCTTCCTGCAGTGTGCATATGACAGATACTGATTACCTTATTTTTCACGCCACGGGGAAGAGTCTATCCACTTACCTGACAGTGACGACCATTCTACGGAGACCGAGGCCCAAAACCGAAAGGCATCTATTGACTTTTAACCCTGAGCAGGAATGGCCAGGACAGGATCGGAGATCAGGACCGCTTTCAATAGGAGAAGATAGCTTTTAACTTCTTCAAGAGAATTTGGCCAAAACATGAGCATGATTTTGAACATACGGGGCCCAAAGCTCCGACACCCCATGGCTGAGGTTTCAGTGTTATGGTGGACCCATACTTGCAGAGAAATATGTGAATTCATCACAGTTATTTTTGTAGCATTAAAGTTGGCGAACTTCCAAGTCAGGAACTTTCTGCCTTTGCAGTTCTCGGTTATTTGAGGCTGGATGACTCACTTTGTGTAACATCCTCTTGTTTTCCTCCTTTTCCTCCCATGGGTCCCCTCCTACCTGAGAGGATTGGCAGGGGCAGAGAGGGTTCTGAAACTCAAGCCTCTGTCGACAACTTCTTTTCAGTTTTGTTAACATTTGTTGGGAAGCTGTCTTGATCTCCTCTTTTTTCCCCATTAGGCAGGTCACTTCCTCTTCTGTGCCCTCCAAATCTTTTGTTCCTTCCTTTATTGTAACATTGATATTCCTACATTTTTATTTACCTGCTTCCATGTGAGGGTCTCTTCCTAGATAGGGTAGATCCTTTACAGCAGGTCTGATTTCAGTATCCTCAGTACCTGGACCAGAGTCTGAACCCAAGAAGATCGTTTAGTAAACATTTGTTCTGTTGGAAGGAAGGAAATAGGAAGAAAGGAAGGAAAAATGGATGGATGGATGGATAAACGAGTTATCACGAGAAATTTCTATGAAGGAACTTTAGACATTGGCTAGCAAAATAAGGATGAGAAGTTAGGATTTGTTACCTACTTAGTTTTTATTTTTTGGATAAGAGATCTGCACATCCTAAATACAAGGCCACTGAAATAGACAGATGCCAAGCCTCACCTTTCTCTTTAAGAAAGATTAATGTTTTTCAGACTGACTGTACTGGCTTAACCCAGAACCACCTGGTTGTTCTTGGAGGAAATCCTCACGACCACTGTCCTCTCTTCTGTCAAGTCATTCTGAGACCAATATCCAACATGTAGGTGTACCACCATGCTTTGCTTTTTTTTTTTTTTTTTTTTGTCTCTACACCTCTGCAAGGCAAGAATAATTATTTTCCTCTAAGGAAACAGAGGTTCAAAGAGGGGAGGTAATAGTTAACGATAATAGTTGGAAACTTCAATACCCCACTTTTAACAATGGATAGAACAACTAGACAGAAGATGAACAAGGAAATAGAATACTTGAACAACACTATAAACTGACTAGAAATAACAAATATCTCTACAACACTTCACCCAGCAACAGAAGAACACACATTCTTCTCAAGTGCACATGGAATATTCTCCAAGATAGACCACATAGTAGGCCATGAAACAAGCCTCAGTATGTTTAAAAAGATGGAAATTGTATATATTCTTCAATCACAATGGGAGAACATTAGAAGTCAATAAAAGAAATAACAAATCTGTGGAAATTAAACAACACAATACTAAACAACAGATGAGTCAAAGAAGAAATCAAAAGGGAAATTAGAAAATACTTGGAGATGAATGAAAAAGGAAACGTAGCATAGGAAATCATATGAGATGTAGGTAAAGCAGTGCTTGGAGGGAAATTTGTAGCTGTGAGTGACTATATTAAAAAGGAAGAGAGATCTCAAATAGATACACTAACCATCCACTTCAAGGCATTGAAAAAAAAAAAAAAGAGTAAACTAAACCCAAAGCAAGCAGAAGGAAGGAAATAAGAAAGATTAGAGTGGAAATTAGTGAAACAGAAAATAGAAAAACAACAGAGGAAATGAACAGGACCTGAAGTTGGTGTTTTTGTAAAGATCGACAAATTTGACAAACCTTAGCTAGAAAGAGGTGAGGTAATTTTCCCAGCATGACCCCAGTAGTAAATGGCTATCGTCCAATAGACAATAGGACTCTCTGATGCCAAAGCTGGGGTTGGGGGTCTGCCTCGCACCTAGACTGTTGAGTGTCTCAAGGCCAGCAGCCTGCCTTACCATCTGTGCCTCCCCAGCGCCTTGCTCTGTGCCTGGCACATGCAGGAGCTCAGGAAATGTTTGCTGAACTAAAATGGAACGTAAGCCTCTCCCCATCCTTTGTCAGCCATCTGCGTGAGATGATAAATTATGCTTCCAGCTCAGATCGGGCTGAACTGCACTATTTCTGATGAGAAACGCTGAAAACAGCAAACTGCTTGTCCTTAAAAATAAACCTTTCAGCTTCAGGGATTTGGCCCAGAAATGAACCGTGTTACAGCTCAAGCCCCAAGATTGAGTTTATTGCCTTGGAGCCAGGGGTTATGGGGTCTCTGACTGGAGTGAGAAACTCGATCACCTTGACCTGGCCCCGGGGCGCGAAGTAGGGTTTGGCCACACCTCCCCGTCCTGTACCCCTCCTGGAGAGGGCCGGCCCAGCTCAGAGGGGGCCGCTGATCCCAGGGAGCCCCAGATGCTGAATCTTGTCCCCAGACTGATAGATTAGGGACAAGGGTGTGGCACTGGCATCCCAGCTGAGCCAGACCGAGCTCCAGGTGGGGTCTGGCTTTCTGACATTTTATAAGGGGTGAAATGTAAAGAATGTTGACTTTAATTAACCCAAGTGCATGTTGATACGCCCTGAAAGGCTGGTGGAGAGAAGGGGATCCCAGGTAGATTATGTGCCAGGAGGCTACCACGTGTTCAGGCTGGAGCGACAAGCCCGCCTGCCCCGGGGGGCAGAGGGGAGGCAGAGGGCCTTCACAAATGGCGTATCTTTGGGGCCAGACGTTCTGCTACGTGAGCAAGGCTGGGTGTTTGCCCATTTTTCAGAAGGACAAGATGAAGCCCCTAGAAGTTGCCCAAGACTCACAGCGGGCAGGGAGATGGACCCATTTTTTGGCCTCCCGGCTTCAGTGATTCCTGGTGCACCCCTGCGTGGTGGGAGCCTGCTTGAGGAGCTCTATTTACGGGTCCCCCCGAAGGATGTGTGTGTGGTGCGAGGCAGGAGGGCGGGCGCTGGGCACCTTCGTGTGTGTGATTTCCCTGGCTTCTGTGCAAGGGCCCCCTTTTTTCCTTTGCTTAATTTAAAGATGACTCTTCTGGAAGCCTCCAATGTGGAATTGACCCTCAAGTGAAAAGAAGATCTTTTTAGGGCGAGAGCTTTGTTCTTGTGAATTTTCTGCCTCACCAACCATGGGGAATGTGAGCGGGGACGGGGGTGGAGGGTGGGGGGGGGGCGGTGAAAAGTCTGTTAAAGAAGCTGCTCATTCATTTCAAGGGGCCGCGGAGCTATTTTGAAGGAGAAAAGTCTCCTCATTCTCTTGGCCTTTTGATCCACGCAGGCTCCATGGCAGGGAGTCGTTGAGGAATTACTCTGACCACCCCGAGCCTTCCCACCTGCTGTCGATGGGGCAGAAGGGACTAGAATTAACATAAGGAAATATAAGCTTTAACTGTAACTTTAAAATTAACAATCTCTAATTTTCCACACCATAAAATCAGTAAAATGGTTCGCCTTTTTTTTTTTTTTTTTTTGCCAGGGAAAGTGATGAACTGGTACGTGCATTTTAATCAATTATAAAACGTCTCCCTCTCCTCTTCTGTATATCTGTGTCTTCAGGATATCTGGCACAGAGGCACTATGCCAAATGTCGGACGTAGATTTAAAATTTCTTTTTATAATTAGAATAAAAGAAATACCTACTGTCAATGAGTATCAGTGTAAAAATTTGGCGATATATTACATCAGGATTAGGTTCATTTACATACAGTAGCGTACTCAAAATAGTGGTGACCTAAACGCAAAATATTTATTTATTTACTTACTTGCTTATTTACTTATTTATTTACTTTAAATATAAAAAAGATGTGGAGGCAGGCAGTCTGGGGCTGATGTAGCTGGTCCTCCGTCATCAGAGGTCCCGGTTCCTTCTGCTCTGCCACACTTAGTTCATAGCTTCCATCCTCAGAGATGCCTCATGGGCTTAGCTTGCTGCTGGGGCTCCAGCATCACGTGTGCCCTTAGAACAGCAGAAAGGGGGGAAAAGGGAGGGGCAAAAGGAACTCCCTACCTGATTTTAAAGGGTCTTCCCAGAGGTCTGACCCAACAACTTCGATTTACATCTCAGTCAGAACTAGAGGCCACATCTCTGCAAGGGAGGCTGGAACATGTAGGTTTTTATCTTTCCTTCTCTTTCTTTCTTCCTTCCTTCATTTTTCCTTTCTTCCTTCTGTTTTCCTTTCTTCCTTCCTTTCTTTCTTTCCTTCTTTCCTCCCTTCCTTCCTCCCTTCCTCCTTTCCTCCTTCCTTCCCTCCCTTCCCCCCTTCCTTCCTTCTTTCCTTCCTTATCCAGGCATTTTGGAGTTCTGTGCCTGAGTCAGAATGGAAAGTTGGGTATTGGAGAGGCAACTAACACCCTCTGCAACATGCACTTTATATATTTGATGGTGGAGTTGTGTGATTTTGGTGTCCATGCATGTGAATTTTTCCCATCCATTGTGTCATTCATCAGTCACTTACTCCTCAGTCTACCTGCTCATGCCTTGCATGCCTAAATGCTTAATACCCAGATCTTTTCCTCCTCCTGTGCGGGAGATAGACAAGTAGACAGAATACAAGTAGGACCCACAAGTATGATGGCAGAGAGAACACTGAGGACCCAGAACACTGGGTGCAGGTTGGAGAGTTCAAGGAAAGCTTCTAGGTAGAGGTGACAGTGGTAAATTTGGAAGGATGATTCGGAGGAGTGAGTACTTCAAGATAGGAATGTTTACTTATTTAAGCAGGTGTGTGTCGACTGGTTCTCTATACCAGCATGAACCACAGCAACAACAGCAGAAACTCCTCGGAAATATCCTCTGAGCAATTCCTGCTTCGCTGAGACCGTATGAGTAGAAAATGAGAAACTTAGAGATGTATCAGTTAGGAACCTCCTGACTCCAAGTGATACCAAATGCAACTCAAACTGGCTTAAGCCTAACAGGGAACGTACCAGCCTACATAACCAAGAAGCCCGGACTCAGAGTGGCCTCAGACAGGACTTGATCCAGGGGCTCGCCCGATGGCAGCGAGCCTCGGTTTCTCTGCATTCCTCGGCTCTGCTGTTTTCTGAGATGGCTTCGTGCTCAGGCTGTATCTGGTGACCCCCCCCCCCATCGGTCCCAGGCCCAGAGCCCCTGAGTCCAGCCAAGCAGAGAACTGCTCTTGTGTAAGACCCGGATATTTTATGATGATGCGAACAACATAGATCATAGCCCCACTCGTGAGCAGTCACTGTGGCTGGGGAGTTGGTGCACGACTGGCCAGGCCCAGGTTGCATGCTTGTTGCATCCCCAGAGCTCAGACCCCCACCAGAAATGAAAGGGATGAGGAAGGAAGGTGGGCCCCCAAGGGAAGTTGGAGTGCAGTGGTTAGAAGGAAGGTGACTGAACGTCAAACATCCACTACAATAGGTAGGTGTGGTAAGTATTGAGGTGGACATTCACTGATGAAAACGATGAGGTTCAAAGAGGTTAGATAACGTATCCAGCATCTGTGGCTGGTGACTGGAGCCTTGATTTCTCTGACGGCAAAGCTGGTGGTCTTTGTCATCACTGATCCCACAGCGGGACCCCGTTCAGTCCCACGGCTTTGTGGTTGGGTCTGATCTGCCTGCATTCAGCTGAGTTATTTGCCAGTGGGCTGTCAAGGACGAGCCGGGAGCTGGGTGTCGACATGTCCTGTGGGACGGGAATGACCTACACCATGGACACCCAGAGCCTGGTGGCTTTACTCAGGGAAGTGCCTGAAATGGGCTTTAGAACCTAGAGGAAGAAAATGCTAGCCTGACCAGTGCCTCAGTTTCCCCATCTGCATACTGGACGAAATCATCTGGACGGTCTGTCATACTTCCCTAAGGTGTTTTTTGTCTTTTATGATTTTGGTCAGTTCAAGACCTGTGGCCAAACAGACCACACCCCATGTACTCAGGCCCTAAATTCAGAGCTGATGGACCACCGATCCCCCTCAGGAGGGGCTCCAGTGTGGATGGAGCCATACCAGCACAGTCGTCTTGGCTTTGTGCTGCGGTGCTCGGGCTCCTGGGGGGCAGACACCCTGGCGCCACTAGGCACTGAGCCCCCTCCACACAGAGCACCCCTCAGGGACAGACCCAGCCTGCCCTGTGGTGACCTTCCCACTGATGGCGTGGCCTGGCAGATGGCAGGCGCTGGGTAAGGTTTTTAGGGGCAGCTCAGACACGCTGGGAAAGGGGATTAGAGAATTGGCTGCAGAGGAGTGAGGGTGGTGACAGGACCACAGGGAAGTCTTCTCTGGAACCTGGGCTCCACTTCCTCCCCCCATGGGATGTACAGCCCCTCAGGTTGTCCTCGGGGAAGCCTGACTCCCCAGCTACGTAAACACTGTGATGTCTGTAGCCGGCACCGAGGGCTCTGCCAGGCCCGCCCCCCAAGAGGCTCTGGAGGCTCCAGCGATGCCACAGGATGCCCTGCCCCACCAGAAACAGGATACCCAGCTGGGGACCCCTGAGAGGAGACCAGGGCCAGGAAGTGCTTCTTCCTGCTGCAGGGACAGCTCAGTGACCTGGAAAGGTGTGGACTAGAGCGCTCGTGTTTCCACGGTGACATCACCTCTGGTGCGGACTCAGGCTCAGCTCCTTGGACTCAATGAACTTGCACCGTCCACGTGGTCGGCAGGGAGAACATGGTGGCTGATGCCTTTCTGCATCCAGACAGGCACATCTTGCATTATGGGTTCACCACTGGAAGAATTCCTAGAATCACAGGATCTCAGCTCAAAGATGCCGAAAAAGAGAGAGGGATTCACTCCTCCACGACGCAGGCCCGCTCTCTCCAGCCTTCCACGTGACATTTGCTCCTAGGGATGGGAAGCTCGCTCTGTGTGAGGCCATGGTGTCACAGATGGACCAATTCTAACTCTGTGTTGAAATGTGGACTCTTGTCATTCCCTCCACTGCTCCTCACATGCTCGCCCTGTAAACCAGATAAGTCTCTCTCTACTCCGTGAAGTCCTTCAGAAATGCACCCCACTGGGCTTTTCTCCAGGCCACAGAGCCAGAGCCCCTCTACGCTTTAAAGTGACTTCAAGGACCTCCTCGTGCTCGTCACCTTTCTCTGAATATGCTCAAGTGATGAGAGACGGAACCCAGGACCGACGCAACGCTCTAAGTAGGATGTGGCTGGTGGGGAATGAAGCAGTGTCTTCACCTCCTTGGAACCGGACATCGGACCTCTATTAATGGAGCCGCAGGTGGCCTGAAGTGTGGGCAGCCGTCAAATCTTAGGAGCAGCTCAGCTGCCTTTTTACCTCAGCCTTCACCCCATTCCAGCCATTAGGTCGTCCGCTTCTCTGACAATAATTGGCATCTCGAGCCCAAATCTGTGGCTTACCCTGTTAGCACCTCGTCGGCCCATCAGGATCCCCACCGCTCTCACCCTCCCAAATTGTTTTGTTTTTCACCTCATGAAGGACAACGATTCTTTTTCTTCTTCACTTCATTTTGTTCTGTCTGGGCAGCACAGCTTGCGGGATCACAGGTCCCCAGCCAGGGATTGAACCCGGGCCCCAGCAGTGAAAGCGCCGAGCCCTGACAGCTCGGCCGCCAGGGAATTCCCAAGGACAGCGGTCCTGACCATCTGAGCTTGGGCCCATCTTTCCCGGGAGATGCAACAGCTTGTTGCCCCGGAGGAGTGGCCGCACTTTGCTGCAGAGCTGCTCGGGGCGCCTCCAGGAGCTGCCCGAGGGGCCTGGGACCTCAGCCTCCTGGCCCGGGAGCCCGGCGTCCTGTGTAGGACGTGGATTCGGTCCTCTCGCTCTCCCTGTTCCCGTATGTTCCCTCTGCCTCTCCCCGCTCAGCGCCCCGTCCCTCCGGTCGCCCAGCCACTCATCAGGCACCACCTTGGGCCTTGCCCCCGACCTCTGCTCAGGGGCAGGGCCGGGCCTTTCTCTCCCTGTGTCATCTCTAAGGACGTGTCACAGGGAGGGGACACAAAGACAGTGGCAACTCCTGGGACAGCGTGGAAAGCTGGAATCGTAGACTTAGAATGGCCGGGGGGGGGGGGGGCGGGGGGGCGGGGTCGTCCACTCAGCAGGGACTTAAGGACAGACCTGGGTCCTGACGCAAAACCGGGCTATGAAGGAACCGACGGGGACCGGGTATTCAGGACTGCTGTGCGCTCAGGCGTGCTGTGTCCCATACGAGTGTGTGAAGCCCGGGAGGTGGCAGCTGGAAGCAAACTCCTCCCACAGCGAGGGGTCCCTTCTTTTAAGGTTCACCCTCTGGGCTACACATGCCCCAGATGTCTCCCACCCAGTCCCGTGGGCCCGGATTTGAGAGAGTGGTGGTTTCATGGCGCCTGCTTTGCCATGGCTGCCATGCCTCTGCTTTCCCTCCTTTTAGAAAAGGACTGATTTCCTAGGCGGCATCCCTGCCAGCTCGCCAGCTATCCGGTGAGGCTCCCCTGCGCCCCCACGTCGCCTCCTGAAGCATTAAAAGCGATGATTGTTGAGGACTCTCACCACGTGGTGATGCTGACGCTTCCGACCTGGGGAACCTCTGCAGCTGAGTCAGGGGAGCCTCATCCAAGTCCCCCCACCTTCCCACATGGGCTTCAAGTCAGAGGGCTGGGGTGCGCTGATCCGAGGCAGAGTCAGAACCAAAGGTCAGAACCAGAACCAGCTTGGGCTGCGTGGCCCTCAGCAGGCAGGAAGGACTTGGGGACTTGCCACCTCAAAAAAAGCCCTGTTAAATGAAAACTCCCTTTCATTTAACTAATGCAAACTAGAAGCTGGGGCCAATGAGGGGCTATTGTCGCAGGACTAGTTTTCCTGACTGAATAATAAAATTATGGGTACCTTTTAGTGAGTGCTTCTCTGAACAAGAGACTTGGACTCTTTTATCTATCCCTGTTGAGCCCACATCTCTATAAAGCAGGCCGGACCACCTCCACTTTACAAGTAAGGAAATAGAGGCTCAGGGAAGGTTCAAAAAATGCCCGAGAGCCTCCCAACTGGTAAGTCTGGGCCTGAGTTTAGAACTTTGGTATCTGTTCTTTCTGCCCCACTGCTCTGCCCCCCTGGAAATAGTGCTGAAGAACATCCTTCCTCCTCCTACCTCTGCCCCGGCTGCCTGCCCACCAGGGCCTGAAGTCAGGCCCCCTCCCTTTGCGGGGCCGGACCAGGAGGGTAACGGGAGCCCTGCGGGGTGGAGGCAGGATGGCCGCCTACATGCACTCAGGCCAGAGATCAAACAGGACAGCGTCGGAGCTGCCACGTGTAAATCACCCCTCAGAGAGGGGCAGTTCCAGTGACCAGCGAGCTCAGAGATTCCCACAGACATCCAACACCACCCTCGGGTCCTCCCTGCCTCCCCTCGGGGGGTGCCTGGGAACCCAGACACCGAGCCCTCCCAGGCTTCATCCCGCCATCTAGGATCTCCTGCGGCAGAGCTTTGGATCCGCTCCCCACAGTAATTAACACTCGCGCGGCCTGTGAAATGGTGGAGGGTGACTGACCTCAGATTCAAAACTTGCAGCTACTTCCTGGTTGTGTGATGGGAGACCGCACATCGCAAGTTAAATAACCGCACTTTGTAACACAGGGACGGAAAGAATGGTGTTGAGCTGTGGTCTGGGGATGGGCTGGGATGGCGTGTGGAGCCCACTGACGCACGGTTGGCACCTAGAAGAGGCGAGGCCCTTCCCCACGCCGGCCCTCCAGGAAGGTTTTCACAGCCGTCACCCCTTGAAACGTCCTAACCCTCGGATAATAGGCAGGATTGTCTCTGCGCCTTGAGGAATTCGGTTCCACGATTAAGCCGAGGTCGCTTGGCTTTAAGTGTCAGCCTGAGGACTTGAACCTGGCACCACCAGACCCCCGATTACCTTTTCTTTTCCTGCTCATGTGTTACCTTGGCTGTAAGAGATTTATGCCTAAAATTACCCATAAACTTCGAATAATTTTTCCCTGTACAGTGATAGCGTTGGTCGTGATGCCTAATACTTTGAATTCCCTCCCTGTTTTGAGAGACCGGAGACCAAGCAGTTTTGCGAAGATGCTCTGCAGAAGTGAAGCGTATCCTCGGAAGGGGTCCATCAGTGCCACTCACGCCTGTTGACCGTTGGTGTCTGTTCGGGGTCCCTCGGAAAAGCTGGGGGTTGTCACCTTCTCTGGGCCTTTTGGTGATGTTCTGCGGCTGCAGGTTGGGCGTCGAAATGACAGCACAAATAACCCCCTCCTTGGCCTTCACCCCTCCCATCCAGCTCCAGCAGCTCTGGATCCTGTGGGAACCGGAGCTGAGACCCCTGCCCTGGGGAAGCCGGGGTCCCCAGTGGACCCCTCATCACCCCCGGGGCCTGCTTCTCGTCTTCCAGCGCCACGGGCAGTAACCCCTCGTCCTGTGAAGGCTGAAGAGGGAGGAATGTCACATGAAAGGTGCCCGAGGAGGCCTGGCCAGCGTCAGGCCCCCGATGGCAGGTGCCAGGTGGTTAGCATTAAGGCAGTGCTGGGGGGGGGGTGGCGCGGCGGTGGCTGGGCTGGGGGTTTGCTGGGAAAGAGCTGGTGCGGACGCTAACGACCCCCTCGGCCTGTGGATCCTCGTCTTTCCTTCCTTCCGCCTTCCCTCGGCCTCACGCTGCCTTAAGTGACAAGGTTCTCACGTGCACTGTCCCAAAGGCTCCCTAACCGGGCCTGTGGCCTCCACTTGGCCACCGTGCTGTTCCCCTAACACAGTCTGAGCTCGTGCCCCTCCCGTGGCCTCCAGCCTCCCCGGCCAGGCACCGAAGGCCTGAAGGTCCAGCCTCCCCTCTCCCCAGCACACGCCATCCTCCAACCCCGCGGAAACGTCCACAGTTTTTGTGTTTGTGGCACTTAGCACGTTACACAGTCAGGTGGAAGGAACATGTCTCCAGCATGGCCGGGAGCAACCCGGGCGCACCGCAGCCCCACAGCAGCGGGGGGGGGCACCGTCCTCTCCTGGGGCAGCAATTTTTTTTTTTTTTTTTTTTTTTTTTGCGATACGCGGGCCTCTCACTGTTGTGGCCTCTCCCGTTGCGGAGCACAGGCTCCGGACGCGCAGGCTCAGCGGCCATGGCTCACGGGGCCCAGCCGCTCCGCGGCATGTGGGATCTTCCCAGACCGGGGCACGAACCCGCGTCCCCCGCATCGGCAGGCGGACTCTCAACCACTGCGCCACCAGGGAAGCCCTGCCAGCAATTTCTTGAATCAGGCAGAAGCCCCAGAAGAAGGTGTGAGTCAGGATTGCTGAGCGTGGAGGGAAGGGCCTCGGTAATTAGTGTTAGGATGTATCGGTTTGAGGATCCCTTGTCCCCCCGTAAATGTATAGAACGTTAAAGATTCAATTAATCCCTGAGCACTTACGAAGTTCCCTTATTCTATTTTCCTTCCTTTGAAACGTTTTGGACATTTCCAGAAATATGAAGTAAAAAACAAATAAAAAATAACATGCCCCACTGGGCTGCCTGTGCCCCCTCCTGGGGGTGAAGCTCCTCTCATCCGGATTTCTCCCCGGTCCGTGCACTGGGAGCCGCCCTCGGGCCAGCAGCCGCCTCTTCTTCATCTTTATGGCCCCAGAACCTTGCTCACAGTCTGCACGTAGCCCATGGCCAGTGCTTGTTGAATGGATGAGCTGATCTCCAAAACCAAGATGGATTATTTCTTCTAATAAACTGCAGTGAATATCACCATGCCTTTGACCGTCGGGGTGGATTGACCAGTCCTATTGCTTGATTTGTCTACATTTTAACCAGACCTTCTCGTTGCATCCCAGCACCTGTCTATGAGCTTTGAAGGTTCCACCCCAGCCTGGTCGTACCATGTGCTCTACACCCTGAAGTGTGAACCACGAGGGGCTTCCACCTTTGGGTTAAGTTGAACAAGAGTGAAAATGATTGTGCTCTCAGCCTCTCTCTCTTCTCATTAACAAGAGAGGAAACGTTACCAATGGCAAGGTCTTCAAAAGGCCACTTCGCCAACCCCAAATTGACTTGAAAGCACACAAGCTTTCGCTGGAGGCCTGGGTTGGTATGTTTCTTATTACACCAGTGACCCTCACCCTGAAAACCCTTTGTAGATGGGCCTTTTTTCTAGACAACCTACTGATGAGCAAATGATCTAACAGATTTCACACCACATAAATTTAAGCCTAATAAATACCTTCAAATTCAGAGCTCCTGACTCTGGGTTCAGAGAGGTAGTCCCTTCACAAAAGCAATCATGTAGACAATTAATAAACCCACACACAGCCCTGGGAAAGAGTGAGTTCTGCTCCTGTCCCCCGATCCCCTGTCCCGAACCAAACTCCCAATGATTAACTCCAAGAAATGTGGATTTACCCTGGGTCTCCTTATTGGGACAGAGGGCGTGTCCCTGGTAAGGTCCACTTGGCTGTAAACATATAGTGCCCTGTCCAGTACATTAGCCACTGGCCACGTGTGGTTCTTTCAAATTTACATTTATACGAATTAAAATGTAAAATTCTATTGTTTAATTGCCTTGGCCACATGTTGTTAGTAGCTACTAAATTACAGCACAGGATAGAATGTCTGTCATCACAGAAAGCTCGATTGGACAGCGCTGGTCTATTATGCAAGCAAAACCTCTCAGGGCCCAGATTGCTTCTGCTTTGTCTCAATTATCGGTCACCATACCCCCCCAGGACTGGTTTATTCCATTCGTTGAGGTAAGCAAAATGAAGTGAAGTTCATACTGAGGGAAAATGTAAAATAAAAGAAAAAAATCTTAATGAGAAAAAAAAAAAAAGAACTTTGTTTTAAATCTGCTGATGAGCTCATCTTCTTTCAACTCTTTGCTATTTTGGGCGGCGTATTTACAGCTTTGGGGATGAATAATCTCGATTATTCAGGGCCAGAAAATAAAATCTGCTTTCTCATACCAGTAAGACAATTGCTCTGTCTGAATTAACCAGGTGATTGCTGTGGCTGTTCGTCCTTAAGCTGCTAAGGGCAAGTACATATCTACCAGTGGCAGTGAGGGCCTTGGAGATCCCTGAGGTCCACAACCTCATGTAGGTTGAGGTGGGAGGGGTGGGAGTGGGGCATGGCAAAAGCAGGAGCGGGAGGGCTTATCCGTGGCCACATGGCCACCCTGTGGCAGAGCCAGTCCTCCCGACTCCTTCCCAGCTCATTCTCCTTCGTGAGTCTCATACCACCTCTCTTGGGATGTTTACGCCTTGGTTTAACAAGCTGTAAAATGGGGAAAGACTTGCCCTTGTCTGGCAGAAGGAGCTACTTCAGTGCCAAGCCAAACCAGAAGCTTGTAGGGCCACAGAGGTCCTGGGAGGTATGGCCGTAGATCTAAATGGCAGGTCATCCCCAAAGCGGGCCTTCTCAGCTTCTACACCGGGAAGTGGGCTTTTCCTCCTAAGACGAGGGATTTCCCAAACATGAGAAGTGGGTTTAGATGAGGGAAAGCCCAAAAGAATGACAAACGGTCAGCAGCCTTCAACCACAGATGAAGTTACCGGCTTACAAAACTGCGTCCCGGGCGTCCCGTGTGACTCCAGACCTCTGGATCTTCCTGTTTAACATCTTTTTTGGGGGGTATTTTAATGGCACCTCAAACTTATTAAACTTACCCCAAAACGAAACTGGTAGTCACCCTTCTCAAATCTGACCCTCCCCAATATTCACCAGGTCAGCGAATAGACCATCATTGTCCCGGTTAAACAAGCCCCAAGTCCCGGCATCATCCTCGACCCCTCACCATCCCTTGGCTAACTGTGTCATTGCCCTGTTTTCAATTCTTTAATGACTTCCGTTGACCTTAAGAGAAAGTCAAAGCTCCCTTATTAACTTGGAACCCTTACATAGGCTGCCCCTTCCTCTGGCTGGTCTCCCCTCTCTCCATCCTTCCTCTCTTTTCCTCCATTTCAGATACATTCTTTGGCATCTGTCAGTCTCTCTCAACTCCATGCTCCTTTCTCCCATAGAGACTTTGCAGTTTCCTCTTTCTGAATCCCTCCTGGGGTGCCAGGCCTTGGCCCATGAACTCTACTCACACTTCCCATCTCAGCTCAAGCATTACTTCCTCAAGGGCATCTTCCATGCCCTCTCGTCAAGGTCAGATCCCAAGTACAGGTTCTCAGAGCACCATGGACCTCTCCTTCAGAGCCTGCATTGCAGCTGCAATGTCTCATTTATTCGTGTGATAACTAGACAAGCATCTTTCACCCTCACTAGATTGTAAGCCCCATGCTGACAGGGATCACGCCTGTGTGTTCACAGAGAACCCCTGGCCCAGCATAGAAGAAGCACTCTACAATGCTGAATGAATGAATGAGTGAGTGAATGAATGAATGAGCTCCACTGTGGAGTAGGTCATGGCTGGGTTTGAATCTTGGTTCCAGTATTTCCTCAGTTGTGTGAACTTGAGCAAGTCATTTAATCCCTCTGAGACTCACTTTCCTAATATGTAGAAGAAGAACCTAATATTTCCTACAAGGAACTTAGGACAAATGAAATGATGGTGAGAGCACGCCTAAAACAGCCAGTGTGTCTGGCACACAGTAGGTACTCAAGCAATGGTTGTGGTCATCATCTAAACCTTCCCATTGGAAGACTGAGTATCCTACTTAATATCCTTTAAGGTTTCATTTTTTTTTGGTTTAAATTGGCCTGTGTGTCTGCTGTTTGCAACCAAAAAATCCTATAGGGGGGCTTCCCTGGTGGCGCAGTGGTTGAGAGTCCGCCTGCCGATGCAGGGGATGCGGGTTCGTGCCCCGGTCCGGGAAGATCCCACATGCCGCGGCGCGGCTGTTCCCGTGAGCCATGGCCGCTGAGCCTGCGCGTCCGGAGCCTGCGCTCCGCAACGGGAGAGGCCACAGCAGTGAGAGGCCCGCGTACCGCAAAAAAAAAAAAAAAAAATCCTATAGGGAATGTAGCTGTAGTCCAGACTAACAAAATAAAATCATCAAGTTCCAAGTTGATGCCTATATTACTTCTTTCTAATATTTTTTAGTACAAACGTTAAGTCAATCAATTCTATGAGCATGTCAACCTTCAGAGGCATGTACTATCATTATCCCTATCTTACCTAGTGAAAATTGAGACACAGCAAAGCTAAGTAACTTGTCTGAGGTCACACAGCTAATAAGTACCAGAGACAGGACTCGGACCCAAGCTGCCTTGCGTTTAACCCTTGTACTCTGCTACTTTATCTATATTTTGAAGAATTAACCCCAAAGCAATTAAAGGTAAATAAACAAAATGCTTGAAGCGTGTTACATAGACCACTCCCTCCACTCCCATCACCTCCACCAAGATCCAAATTACGTAAAAAAACCCAAACATATGTATACTTATCACATACGTAGAAAAAAGACATGAAAGAAATAAACCAAAACAATGATTATCTCTGAGTGATAGGATCATACATAGTTAAAAAAAATATTTTTCTTCACCAATTTTCAACACTATAAAATGTATTACCGTTATAATGTAAAGAAACAAACTTTCTGAAAAGTAACTGAATTTCTGAGTAGTAAAAAAAGAAGAAGAAAGAGAGAACGATATCAAAAAGTACCACTGTATTCAAAATCCAAACAGAAAAGGAAGAGAAGGGAGTATGACATGGCCATTCTCCCCAAAGCTTTGCTGGATGAGGCCCATCTTTGTGGACCTGCCTGACAGCTGAAATTCTCATTTTTCAGGCAAAGCTCTCAGAATTTTCAGTAATAAATAACCTTGGGCCACAATTAGCCCACTCAATATTGGATATTATTAGGTAGTAGTTGAGCATTAATTAGGTGCCTGGGAAAAGCCCTCACTGGGAGGCAGAGGATACCTGGGCTCTAGCCTGAGCTTGGCTGTCCCCTCATCATGTGCCTTGGAAAATCTCTAGTGTCTTCATTTGACAAAAGGGAGTGGTTCTATCTGCTTCATCACCTTTTGATCTGCTGTGAGTTGCAAGAAAGACAGCAAACCCTCACTCTTGTAAGCGCTTCACATAGATGAACTCATTAAGCTTCAGGACAGCCCAGCAAGTTAGAAATTATTATCATCCCCATTGTACAGACGAGGAAAATGAGGCATAGAGCAGTTAAAGAACCTGCCCTGGGTCACATGATTGATAAACATAGAGCCAGGACTCAAATCCAGGCAATCTGGCTGTCTAGTGAATTGTATGTGGTCGTAACCACTATGCCGCGGGACAGCTGTGCGCTTTGAATGAGATTCAATTCAGGAAAGAGCTTGGAGTAGTTCAAAACACTAAACAACAACAACAACAACAACAAAAAAAATCAAAGCAAGCAGTTAGTTTCGGGTCATTTTAAAGGAAATGGCTTCTTGGTTTGGGGCAATGTTTTAGAATGGTTAGTGATTAGGAAATAGGTATAAACCTAGGAAAGGCTGCACATAAATAAAACATTTCCACCTCTCATTGGGGAAAAAAAAATGTTTCCACTAAGAACACAGGAGATTCCCCAAACAGGAAGAGAGACGCCTTACTCAATAAACTGGTGATTTGGTGTTTATGTGTCCTGCTCCAGTAATCTGCCATTCAGACAGCAGAGAGATCATGTAATTAGACTTATGAAAATTGCTTGGGCAAAGCAACCTTGAAACTTCCTCCCTCTCTCCATGAATCAGTGTGTCCTTCAATGCATCAGTTGACCAGAAATTTGGTGCAAGTCCTATGCTGGACCCATACTCCCAAGTTGAGTTAGTTGCCTTTATGGGAATTGAATATTGTCTTCAAGCCTCCTTGGTGGAAAAGACCTAACAAGGTCATCTGGCTCACCCCTTTCCCCACTTACCCTCTTCCACCTAAACGATCGTCAACAGATGACGTGAGGTTCTCTTTGCAGGGACCTCCAGCGAGGAGGAGTATCTGGCCTCCCCCTGGGAAGCCCTCATCAAAATGTTTAGGGCCTGTGGAAGAGCTGCAGCAGAGGCCAGCTTATCAAGGTGGGATTTATTTACTTACTGTCCAAATCATTTCACATCAGATTGGCTTGTTGCTCTCTCAGCTCATGGGCTGGAGAGCGGAGGTGACAGATCACTCCATTGCTTACTTAAGCAACCATAAACAGGACTTGAAAGAAGGGCGTTTGCTGCATGCAGCTCATCTTTGGAGAATCTGACATGCATCAAGTTGATGGCAACCTTCTGCTCATTATCTCGAAAGGTCTTTTCTATTTTTTTTCTTTTTCTGGTCCCAGAGGAAGGCATTTTCCTTAGAAAATTCACTAGCTTTACTCCAAAGAGAGCAGTAGAATAATGTGGATCTAAGCCAGAAAGTGGTGTCCAGTCCCAATGGCCTGGGGGCTGCTGAAGGTTTTCTTTCCCACCTATGGGGACTTAAGGGCAGGAGGCAGCTCCCCAGATTTTGTGGCACTTTTAAGTTTATCAGTTTGCCAACACCCCTTGAACTTTAAAGGTGCCTTTGATTATCCACCATTTGGGGTGCAATAGGATTAAGTTGTAATGAAGTTAGAATGTCTAAATAAAGGTTGATCTCTATGATATATATACAGGAGTAACACATTCTGAATTTCATGGCATAATTTCAGTTTAAAGTATTTTGTTCTTCTTCTCACTGCCCTCCCCCCTCCAACACCCTCTTTCTCCTCCAAATAAGGGAGTAAATGGGATGTCGACTACTCATACCAAGCCAAGTGCCACACTTGGAAATGGGCTTTTAGAAATGACATTATTTAATTAAATTATCATAAGAACCCTATGCGATTTGCTTATCATTACAGGTGGGGACACGGAAGCTGAGACGGGCTATGTCTTTTAGCTTGTTTAGCTACACTGACACGGTTAGTCCTGCTGTTGGGTTTCAAGCCCAGGTCTCGTGATGCCAAAATCCAGATGCCTTCTTTTGCTGCCGTCGTACCCGCCAGACCTTGGGGACTGGTTAGTGGTCAGAGAGGTGAAGTCTGGTCACCAGAGGCACACGCAGGCATCAGAGGGGTGTGTGGGGGAGTGTCTGACATACAAGAAGCTAGAGGATTACGAGAAACAAAAATTTAAAAATATGCTGAGAGAAATTACTGAGGATATGACATTAAAATCTAGAGGAGAAGGTAAAGTAAATAATACGATCAAGCAGGAAATAGAAACCATTACCCAATACTTGATCCAGCGACAATTCTCACCGGGACTCTTTTCCCATTGACCGGGTCTAGAAGTGAGGTCAAAGACACACAACCAGTAGCACTGAACAAGTAGCATATGTGCGTCACATAACATCTTTCTAGAACCAACAAGTATTATCTTAATGTTATAACATCCACCTTTGGAGGATGATAAGCCCTTTTGGTTAAGAAAAAATAGAGGCCAGTGCAGTATCCACGCTCACACCAGTGTCCACGGGTACGTGATGTCAGAAGCCACGCGCTTCCCTGGCTGGAGCCCAGTGGAGAGTCCCGGGATGTCCTCTCCTACAGGCTCCCTGGGAGGCAAAGCAGACAGGTGCCTGCCAGGCCCTCAGCTGCCCTGTTGTGTGACATTATATAGGATGCCATTTAACAGGTTGTACAGACCTTCCTGGGGTCCTGGGGACCATGCCATTTCTTCTACATCCTCATGTCTGGGGTGATGCAAAGAGTGCAAATTATTCCACAGTCTGAAGAATCCACAGCGAGTGGGGGCTGTGGGAATTAGATGCCTGGGGCAGGGTATGATCTCATCAGCTATTAGCCCTCTCTCACCTTAGCAAATGTCATCAATGTCTTCTCAGACCTGGACATTTTGAATGAAAAATGTCTCCTTGTTCATCCGCTTCCAACCGGGTACAAAGGACGGTGCAAACAGTTTGGCGGCTCCTCAGTTAAACATAGAATTACCATATGACCCACCAACTCCACTCCTAGGTCTCCACCAAAAGAACTGAAAACAGGTGTTCCGACAAAACTTGCACACATTCACAGCAGCATTAGTCACAATAGCCAAAATGTTCATCAGCTGATGAATGGGTAAACAAAATGTGGTCTATCCATATAATGGAATATTATTCAGCCATGAAACAGAAGGAAGTACACGCTTTGCCATGGGTGAACCTTGACGATATTACGACAGGTGAAAGGGAAGGACACAAAAGGTCACATGGTGTATGATTCCGTTGATGTGAATTGTCCCAGAACAGCCAAATCCACAGAGATGGAAAGTAGCTGAGTGGTTGTCAGGATTGGGGGAGAGAGAGGAAAGTGGG